>NC_088331.1:37098750-37410000 GCF_036884655.1 Musa acuminata AAA Group | reverse complement strand
CTTTTGTTGTACTTTACATGTGTAGTTCTAATTCTTCTATATTTCCAGCTTGCCTTTACAGATAGGCGTGGCTCTATTTCTTTTGTATACGCAGGTCAGTTTTGCGTTCATATCAGGACTCACGATAACTGTGTTGCTGATACCAGGTATATCTGCTGTATGATGATTACTGATATTGCAGGAATCAGCAGTATTGTGTTGTCTTTTTGAGCTGACTGTAGATCTTCTTGTGTCATTCGACCATCTCTGAGAATTATGTTGTGTCTTTGTTTGATCTTGTTCTTCCATATTAGTAATGAATGACTCGAAGTATTCTGTTGCTGCGTTGCATATAGATATCTAAAATCTTGAAGTCCTTGTTTCATATGGTTGATGAGCACTACATTTTTAAGGATTTTCTTTTTAATGTGATGACTTTGTTGGCAGTGAATAAATGGATCTCTACATTGATTGCAAGTGCGACAGAGAAAATGATGAAACAAAAGGATGAGAGGTAGGTTCAGTAGCTTTTTTTTCTCTAAAATTGTAAAAATTATTTGAATCAAGAATTGAGGACTACCTGCTGGACATTTTCAACCTTCTTTCTCACACACAAAACCGTGCCTTATTTTGCTTCCTGTGCCATGCTATAGGATTATCCTAAGGCATGCTAAGCAAAAGGCAATAAAGTTGGTATGTATTTGTCCATTACAACCCTGAAGGTTTACTCTGAATGTGTATTTACCCATGAGATGGGTTAAAGTTTTATAATTGGCATCCAGTCATATTAAACTGTCTATGATGCACACACTAGCATACGACAATTGATATTTGATTACGTTTGAAAAAACTAATGTTTGTTTATTAGTATCATTGAAATTAATTTGATTCTTTAGAATATTTTCTCATAACAAATGACCTAAATAACCTATAATTTAGTAAGATTTGTTCTTAACTACTCAAATTTGTAAGCATTTACCCACTCTTGGGCTTTGTTGAAGACAATATCATAGAAAATCCAGGAGCTTTTACTCTACCTTTACCAGCATCTCAGCTATACATTTTTTATTTTCTAGTTTCGACGTACCATAATGACAGATAACAGCTTTATCCTTTATTATCCCTTATTTTGTATGTGCATCATAGCTTATTTATCTCTCTCGATGACATTGTCTCAAGACTCTCAACATCATTTCTTAATTGCCCCAAGCCCATAAGTATTTTCTAGTAACATTTGCTAACTTGATAATCGCAAAACATCATGAGCACTCATCCATTTTAATTGTCCTATTTTGATTCGTGACAATCCCTCATCTTGTTGAATGTGGTTCACCAAAATGGTTAATCTGATCGAGATTGGTATTGACCAAGTCTGATCTGATATCACTGATTTCTCATTCTTTTAGCTAAAACTGACTCTATGGGACTAAACTCCACTAAACTTGGCTAAAATCAACCGACTTTTGCTGATTTCATCAAATTTGGTAGTCTTAGGGGAAGGAGGCCAATGATTGCCATAGGAGGGAAATACTAAGAGGGAAGAGGAGGAAGCATAAGAGGAGGTTCTACCATTGGCAGAGGGATGGTTAGAGAGAGGGATGGGAAATAAACAAAGTTTATAAAATAGTCTTGACAAAGCATAAAGGTGGAAGTGGAACAAAAATTGTTGGACCTGTACTATTGATTTTTATGTAAAGTTGAAGTCAAGGATCATAAATGTCAGTAGCATTGGTCAATGTGTTGGTTCCACCTTAATCAAAGAGAAAGAATGAGTAAAGAAGAGGAAGACGTGGTGGCTGTGGTGGAGGAGGACATGGAGGTGGTGGAGGCAAAGGAAGAAGAGTAAGATTCGGAGGTGGGGGAGAGGGAGGATGTGGAAGCAGAGGAGATGGTGGGAGAGGTAAAGGAGGAGGTGAGGAGGAAGAGGCGACACTGATAGGAGCAATGACTCGGATGAGGAGGAGGCACTGATGTGGAGGGAAGGAGAAAGCACTGATGATGTGGTAAGGGGGTGTGGGATGTGGAAGTGAGGAGGAAGATGAGGAAGCAGAGGAGGATATATTGCTCCCTTCACTCACTCACTCTCTTTCTCTCTCTCTCTCCAGTTGCTGCATATGTTGCTCTATACTGACATACCATTCTGATCCATTGGCTAGTCTTGATGCATTATGTCAGTACTTTCTTCCTTGTCCAGCCTTTTTCAACACGTGCATCTCTCCAACGAGTGCTTAACTTAATTAGGAACTTAAAACTAATTATGGAAGGTTGTTCAGCTGATCATTTAGATAGACTTCTGTTTAGTTCAGAGGGTTAAGTGATGGGTTAGAGAATCAACTAACAAAGTAGCATCTAGTATGGGTGCTTCAATCAAGTCAAATTGGTTTAACAACAGATAACCAGGAAAAAATTATGGATCATGAGGATGGCTTAAATAACAGTGCCATCTTTCTTGTTAACTTGCATAAGAGGTGATTGGTTGGGTTACTAACCAAACAGAAGGGACTTTTTTGGGTTGATTTATTTGTGACTTAGTTATAATAGCTTTAATCCTATTATTTAACCGAAAACAAAGAAGAAGAGGCAGAGTAAGCATAATGTTTTTTGATATTTCTATATTCATTATCAATGTTGGCTAATGTGATCAAGACCATTGTTGACATGCTATCTGAATGACATGAAAAAAATGGAGCTTTACATGATTTTCTATTCACTTAACCTGCTGACAAATTATCTTTATTTTATTAGTTCTTTTTCTTAAAAGAATGCAGTATGTCATAACATGTTTATTTTGAACAGAATCAGAAGTGCTGGAGAACTTTTAACATACATCCGGACATTGAAAATGTATAGCTGGGAGCTATTATTTACCCAACGTTTGATGGAAAGAAGAAAAATGGAAGTGAAACACCTCTCAGTATGAAACATAGTACTTTACGTCCCACAAACTTATATAAACTATGTCAAATTATATTTCTAACATTCTCAGATGTATTTAGACTCGGAAATACTTGGATGCATGGTGTGTGTTTTTCTGGGCAACAACCCCAACACTGTTCTCCTTGTTTACTTTTGGGGTCTTCGTGTTAATGGGGCATCCATTAGATGCTGCTACAGTAAGATTATGAATCATTGTTTGTTATATCAAATTGTTTATCACATTTAATTCCTTAATAAATCATCATTTACATATCTTTCAGGTTTTTACCTGTGTTGCACTTTTCAATACATTGATTTCTCCTTTAAATTCGTTTCCCTGGGTGATTAATGGATTGATAGATGTAAGTCACATGATTTTATCTTTTATTTTTCTTGTTTGTATGAATTTTCCTCATTTTAATGTTGCATTAATACAAAATCTGTTACAGGCTATAATTTCTACTAGGCGACTGAGCAGATTTTTGTCCTGCCCTGAGAAAAGTTCTGAAATTAAAAGGGCATCTATCTGGGAACTACAAGGACATGATCCTCTGCCTTGTTTTTTAAGGGATCTGACATGTAGTAAAGAGCACGCAGCTATTCTCTTTAAGGATGCATCTTCTGTGTGGTCTAGCAGCTCAAAAGTGGAAAAGAGCACTGTTCTGAATAACATTTCTGTGGAAATTCCAAATGGTCTCTTTGTTGCTGTAATTGGCGAGGTGACTGATAAACTTTGGATCCTCAAATATGGTTCTTCTTTTCAACCTTAGTGTTAATTGAATTTGCATTGCACTTAAGTAAATTCTGGTTCTAAATCATTATGACATGTTTACTTGCTGCGGAGACCTATTGTATGTGCCATTGTTATGCTCTCTGTTGGTGCATGTAAGTGCAGTCAGTGGCAGCAAAATATGCCATGAAAATTTGGAGAGATAATATGGGCTGAAAATTCAGCTAAGGGTATTTGCCTGTTGATTTTTATTTGATTGGGAGGGGCCTCATACCTGCCACCTGGTAAGGTTATACTATGCAGTAAACTCAGACCAGAGACTTACCACTCGGTAATTCTTGGTCCTCTTGCAGAACTTTTTATTAGTCCCCATCGAACCATATTTCTACAACTGGTATTGTAAACCTTTTCTTCAGTTATAGAAGTTTCAGATATCTTCTATAGCTCTCCATGTGGCATACTAATAGAGAAATTCTTACCCATAATAGTCTAACATTTGGCACTGCTAGTATTGCACATCAATCAGTTGTACCTCTTTAAAGATCCATATGAGAAAATACTTGTATATGGTTTTGTGAACTATATAATTGATTCTTTTCTAAACAATGACTTAGTGCAAGTTCAAATTATTTTTCTATTGATTGGTTAATTTCCATATTGTATCTACATGACTTTTAACTTGTATTTGGGCTGAATGTTCTCAGGTTGGTTCAGGCAAGTCATCTTTGTTATGTTCTGTTTTGGGTGAAATGAGACTCATTCAGGGGTTCATTCTTTCCCATGGGTCAACAGCATATGTGCCACAGGTTCCTCTGCATTTCCAGAAAAAGAAGAAATATTAACTTCACAATTTTTACATTCTCATGGCTGTTTTTCATTGAGGTGCAGGTTCCATGGATCCTTTCAGGTTCAGTGCGCGATAACATTTTGCTTGGAGATAATTTTGACACTATAAGGTGATTCTTCTTCTTTTTCTAAAAGAAAAGTGCAAATGTTGTGTAAAACTGCAAATTGTTAAAGTTTTTTAAGCATTTGATGTAATTTATATCAAATACCTTCTTCCATTGCCTAACATGGTGCTTAACTTTATAATAAAATCAGATACAGAGAAGTATTACAGGCATGTGCACTTGATGTTGATATTTCACTGATGACTGGGGGTGATCTTGCATATATTGGAGAAAAAGGAGTCAACTTATCTGGTGGACAGAGAAGCCGTCTTGCCTTAGCAAGGTCTGCTTTGATTGTGGGAAGATTGATTTGATTTTCTGAATTTTGTCTATGTGCCTAACAACTGAGAAATATTTCAGGGCTGTCTACAGTGACTCCGATGTTTACTTGCTTGATGACATACTTAGTGCAGTTGATTCTCAAGTCGCATCCTGGATTCTGCATAGAACTATATTAGGCCCTCTAATGAACCAAAAGACACGGATTCTATGCACTCATAATCCTCAGGTCTGCACTTGGCAAACAAATGGGACTATGTTTATTTATACAGATGCTACACCATTTACCTTATTGGAAGTTGAATAAGTTAATAATTAATGTTGGTTTAATAACTTGAATTTCTTGGAAATTTATACAGCAAACATGAACCCATGGTTATCTTTAGGTGGTTAGGTCAAATGGTGTATCAGCATAAATCGCAGCAAGCATGTTCTTGGAAATGTTCAACTTGTTCTTCTTCTGCACATTTGATTTGCTTCAGTCAATTAGCAACTTAGCAAGACTCCTCAAATGATTTCTCATTACTTTTTTGCTTAAGACAAAAATAGTGGATAATATGATGTTTTCTTCTTTGTGCAGGCAATTTCTGCTGCAGATATGATACTGATCATGGACAAAGGACATATAAAGTGGGTTGGGAATTTATCCAGTTTTATAGAATCTCCACATTCAAAAATTTCTCTACCAAAAGATTCAGACTTCTCATCATTACAATTGTTACTGAAAGAAAGCAAGGGAAGTGCTTCTGATGAAATTATGTTTATGCCTTCGGTAGACAACGAACTTATAGCTGCTTCAGTGGATGCAAACAAAAGTGCTGATATGGAAGAGTCAAGGAAAGAAGGCAGAGTCGAACTTGCTGTTTATAAGTAAGTGATGAGTTCCTCTTAGTTTATAATATTGTGCCATTTAGCATCTAGCATGACAAACTTTTAGTTACTAATCTGAATTATTCTTCATGAGCATCACTTCTACTTTACAGAAGTTATGCCAAGTTTGCCAGCTGGCCTGTTGTTATTCTTATATGTATCTCAGCATCTTTTATGCAAGCATCCCGAAATGGTAATGACCTATGGTTATCTCATTGGGTTGATGCCACTGCTGGAACTGAGCACACAAGATTTTATTTGGTATGCTTCGACATACTTCCATTATCTGGAAGTATTATTAGAAACTGACTATTATTCAAACATGTATTTGTGAAATGTAAAATGACAATTATTTCATATTATTAAGTTACTATAATGATATTCTTTCTGTTTTGTAGCTTGTGCTCTCCATCTTTGGTTTTATGAATTCTCTTTTCACCTTAGCAAGGGCATTCTCATTCTCATATGGTGGTCTACGTGCTGCAGTCGAGGTGCATGCTGAGCTTCTAAGTAAACTGGTTAATGCACCTGTATATTTCTTTGACCAAAACCCCAGTGGAAGGATTCTTAATAGGTCTGGAATAAGAACACCAATTTTCTTTTATGAAGCTTCTTGGTATATAGAATACTAATAAAGATTCCATCGAATGCAGATTATCATCAGATTTGTATGCTATTGACGATTCTCTTCCATTTATTCTCAATATTCTCCTAGCCAATTTCTTTAGCTTGCTGGGTATCGCAGTAGTTTTATCATATTCACAGGTAGATTACAAGTTGGTTCTATATATGCATCTTTTAGTCCGTAATAATATTTATAGTTCTATACAGCCACAGTACTGACCTTGCTAGTGATCTATGAATGTCAATGCAGATCATTTTTTTGCTACTGTTAGTTCCTCTGAGTTATATATATAGAAAACTGCAGGTACTCATCCTTCATACTCTTTGATTTAGTTATCTTACCCTATTAAACTTTATGCTTTCTAGGTTACAATGAAACTACATACAGGCCAAGGAATTTAGGATCTATCAGCTTCATTTTCTTATTTTTGACTCTTATCATTGTTATATGTGATGATGGTCCATCTATATTTTTCTCTTAAAGTAATAACCATACTGTACTCATTAAAGCATCATTGCAAAAAAATATTTCCTTTGTAATGTTTTAATAACTTAAATGTATTTATCATTAATATTTTTGTAAATGAATAATTTTGCTGATGTTTGTCCGTAAATGAGTAGGAATTCTATATGCTTGACATATATGAGTTCTATGATTTGATACTCTTTTTAGGATTTGAAACATGAATAGCCAGTATTAGAGTTTAAAGTTAATCTATTAGGTCCTACCACTGATATGGCTTTTGCTACTAATGATGAGAACACAAGGAGGACAATTTACCATAACTGTGCCGAACAATTTATTGCAGAGAAGTACACACTAAGAACTTGACACTAGAATGAATTTATTATTGGAATTTGAGGAATGATGGAAAAGCAACTACACCACAACCTGACCTATATTTTTCAAAATTATTTTTCAAGTTGCTATGTGATGCACATCAATGGTTCTAAACACATCAATGGCCCCAGATAATTGACGTAAGTCTATATTTGTTAAATTAAAGTCATAAGATGAAGTATATCTTAATTCATACAATGAGCTTTGGTATCTTAGGACAAAATGGCACTGCAAATGCAACAATTAACTAAATATTAGAATGAAAGGGTATGAATTAAAGATCTGGAACCATCACTTAAATGATAAACGTGATACATAGAGACATGATATGACCATCAAAGCAGTGCCTGAAATCTTAAACCATGCTAAAATATGTGAATGACAGGGTTATGAATCAGAAATTCTTGGGATGATAACATCCCCGATGAACTAAGTATGCTTTGAGCTAGGTGGAGCACAACATCTAGCAAATGGAGTTGTCTGATTCTGTTTCAGGTGTCCTTGCAAGGGAATAGGAAACAGTGATTGTCATAACCAGACCCAGTATTTTTGCTCTAGGTAAATCGACGCACCTAGAACTAGAAATTTTTTTTTTCCTTGTACATTTGCTTGATTTTGGTTCTCATATCTAGATAGTAGAAAATTGTGGTCTATTAGGCTTTTAGACAATGACCAAGTTGAATCAAAACAAAAACATGGGTACACTTAACTCACTAATCGCAATACAAAGAACCAAGGATTCTCATCTCATGGCGAGGAGGCATGTTAGTGTCTTTCTAGCACGGTCCTATTTCATGTTGCATTGCTCGGCCCTGTGCCAATTTAGACCCAGCTATATGCCAGCACCTCTAGCGGCACTGTCAGCACGGTGTGTATCATTAGCTTTCAGGCACGATAGATTTGAACCCTTGTTTATATGTGTCAATGGGCATGGTAATCCTTGTGCATAATAATACTTGAAAGTTTCATATACTTCTTATTTATACTTTTTTGACATTTCACATTCTTCCTTGCCAGTCGGCCTTGGCTTAACATATATCTGACATGTGGTATGCTATATTATTTATTGTTGAATGTACATGCCTAGTCGCCTTATGCTGGTATGGTTTGCAACATGTGTTTGAACATTGAAGTTTGAACCATGCATTACATGTGTTTATCGTGCTATAAAGACATACCAGTACATGTGACATCTTTGGCAGTTAAATACTTAAACCCTTACTAAAGCAATTTGTTTTGAGAATCCATTCTTCTGTCTTGGTTGATGGTGAACGGAGAAGTTAGTAGTTAATTACACATAAAATATGGACTTCATATATTGGATCAAGCTATCAAAAATCAAGCATCTTGGTCAGTATAAATTAGTTTTTACCAGTCCAACTGTGAACTGGTATATGGACCACCAGTACAAATTAGCAAGGTTCGCCGTATCGTACCGTACCGGCGTTTCAACCCGGGCTCGGTATGGTACGGTACCGGTGTATCGGGCGGTACATCAGGGCGTACCGAGCGGTACACCCTGGTGTACTGAATAATTTTATATTTTTATACTGTAGCAGTGCTATAGTAAAAAATAATGTAGCACTGTAGCAGTACCGGACGGTCCACGTACCGGTAACCTGTCGGGCCGGTACGTACCGCCTGGTACGGGCGGTACGCTTCGGTATGGCACACCTTGCAAATTAGTATTACCATGTACCGGGCATCCCACCCAATTTTTGCAGTTGAAACCAAATGCGCTAGGAAGTAAGCCTAATGCCTAGTACCTTATCAAATTTTTTATACTTTTGATAGCTTTTGTCATTTTTTTTTTCTTTTGTTCTTCTCTCTCTCTCTCTCTCTCTCATGTGCACTCTTTCTCTCCCCTCCATCTCTTCCTCCTTGTTGCATCATCATTTCCACCTCCACCGTCGCAATGTCGCTGCCACCTCCTCCTCTTCCTCTTTCTCTCTAGTCTGAGTGGTACTGACCCATACCGAGTGCCAATACATCACTCAATACTCCATAGCATAATTTTTTGGGTCTGATTGCTTATCAGTATCGACACTGGGTCGAGATTTTATGCCTTGAATTGTATTGAAAGGTAAAAAACAAGTAGTGTGGAAATAAAACTATCCTGGATGATAGATTATTCTAAAAGATGACATTGAAGTGGAGTATTAACTAGATTGAAATACAACAGTAGATGTTAGTATGTTACTATCCTACAATTTTGTTGTCCTTTGTTAGAACCCTTGCAAATTCTAAACTTGGGGTTGATCTCTTTAGGGGATCGGCCTCCTTGGAACTCTATAGGGGTTCCTCCCTCCAAGTTGCTGTTCAAAGGCTGCAGAAAATATTCATCTATTGCTTAAGAAAAGAGAAGGAATACATGGCTATTTATAGGGCTTCTAAACCCTAACTCCTAATAGGACTCCTACTTAAGACTCTTACTTCTAACAAACTCCTAATAGGACTCCTACTCAAGACTCCTATTCCCTTACAACTCCTAATTCTTCTCTAAGAAAAAACCTCCTACATGAATGCCCCTCTTAATTAGGACTCTCCTAGCTAGAGTCCTAACAGAATGTCCCTCTCAATTAGGACTCTCTTAGCTAGAGTCCTAACAGTTTTACATGAATGTCCCTCTCAATTAGGACTCTCCAAGCTAGAGTCCTAACAGACCCGTTCTCTTCAAATCAGCCTTGTCCTCGAGGCTGATAATTCGTGAATTCTGGAAATTTGATCTTCATGTCGTCATAGTTCTCCCAAGTGACATCTTTTATTGGTAGGTTCGCCCATTGTATTAGCACTTCATTAGTGGGTCGTCGTCGTCGAGTCACGATCCGTCGATCAATAATGGCACTTGGCTGGGTCTGGAGTTCTTTTTGGGTAGTCATATTTGGTGGGTGGCTTTGGGCTGTCTCCAAGCACCTATTTAAAACTTTTGTCTGGCTGTTGGTTTGTGGGTGATATGTCATACTCCTTTTCAATTTAGTACCCTGCATATGGAATAACTTTGTCCAAAATCTGCTCTTGAAGATGCATGTAGAATTTGTCATAAGCATAATGCGTCCCTTATAGCATAATTCTTTTGAGTCCCGATTGTAATGAGCCACGGAGCTTGGTGCTTCCTCCATTTTTTTTTTTTTTTTTTTTCTTACTGGTCTCCGAATCTTCCTGTCATTCCATCTTAATATCCTCAAGGAAGTCGCTGGTTGGAAGTAAAACGACCAAAAATTCAGCTTGCTCAGGTAGCTGCGAAAGCGCATCTGCAATAACATTCTCTTTCCACCTTTTGTAATTTATTTCATAATCAAATCCAAGAAGTTTTGTTACCCATTTTTGCTGCTCGGGGGAAGATATCTTTTGCTCCAAGAGATATTTTAGGCTTTTATGGTCGGTCTTGATTTGAAAGTATCGCCTGATCAAGTACGATCTCCATCTCGTTGCTGCGCGCACAATGGCGAGCATCTCCTTATCATATGTTGACTTATTTTGATAGGAGGGAGATAATGCCTTGCTAGTGTATGCGAGTGGTCGACCATCTTGCATGAGAATGGCTCCAATTCTGACTCCAGATGTGTCGGCCTCAATAATGAAGGGTCGGTTGAAATTTGGTAGTGTTAGCACCGGCGTCGTCGTCATGGCTCCCTTAAGTTTGTCGAAGGCAGCGGAGGCTCTGTCCAACCATTGAAAGACATCTTTTTCTAGTAAGGAAGTAAGTGGTGCACTGATCTTTCCATAGTTTTTCACGAACTTACGGTAGTAGCCTGTTAAACCCAGAAAGCCATGTAGCAATTTTATGTTTCTCAGGGTCGGCCAGTTTTGCATTACTTTAATTTTGAAGGGGTCCATCGTCACACCTTCCTCTGATATGATATGCCCAAGATATCCCACCTTTTGTTGAAGAAAGTAAAAATTCGTAGTGGTCGTTGTGTGTTCGAAAGGCGGCTTTCGGTATGACTTCTTCGTACACTCGTATTTGATAATACCCGGATCGAAGGTCCAGCTTTGTGAAGATTTGTGCTCCCTTTCATCTAGCAATTCATCTGCTATTGGAATAAGGTATTTGTTCTTGATGGTTATGCCATTGAGAGCTCGGTAATCAACGCATATTCGCCATGTTCCGTCCTTCTTGTGTACAAGTAGCACCGGTGAAAAGTAGAGGTTGCAACTTGGCCGAATAACTCCTGTTTCAAGCATCTCTTTTAAAATCCTTTCTATTTCATCATTCTGGAGATGTGGATACCGATATGGCTGAGTATTTGCTGGAGATTTGACTGGTAAAATCATTATACAATGATCATGCCGACGAGTAAGAGGTATGTTGTGCTGCTCGTCAAATATATCTGAAAATTCAGCAAGCAAAGGAAATAGGTTTGGATCTTCAAATTCTATTGGCTCTCCTTTAATTTGTTGCTCAAGTTTTACCAAAAAGCCCCTGCATGCTTTATACAAAACCTTCTCCATTTGTTGTGTGCAAATCATCGTTACGTCGCCCTCACGTTTCCCATGCAGTATCACCTGTTTCTCCTTACTGTAAAATTTTATAAATAGTTGCATAAAATTCCAAGAAATATCACCTAATGTCATCAACCATTTAATTCTGAGTATGGCCTCATAATCATCAAGAGGGAGGAGGAAGAAATATGCAATTATCTCTTGGTCCTGCAGCAACAGTTTCACCTGCGGGCACCTATGATCACACTTCAAAATCCGTCCGTTGGCGACCTTAACGACAAACCTGTTGCAATTCTCAATAGGTAAGTTCATATGGACAGCAACCTTACTGTTTAGGAAGTTATTAGTGCTGCCCGTCTCGATGAGAACAGTGATCGGTTGTTGTTTGAGAAGGCCTCCAACTTTCATCGTTTGCGGGTTTGAGTAGCCAGCTAGTGTATGTACCGTAACTTCGGTCGGTTGTGGCTCTTCTTCTGCATATTTTTCTTCATGTTCAAGGCTCTCTTCTGAATGTTCAATGACCTCTTCTTCTATCGGTTCAATCATAAGAAGTCCTCCTTTACTACAGCTGTTACGGTGAGTAACTGTTCAGCCGTGGCCTTGGGGCCGTCACGGCTTGGTCCGGGTCCGGAAGGCGGTGGTCAACGGGTGGGGGAGCCCCTCGAGTCTGCTGGATCTCCAGAGGCGGTGATCTCCAAAGGCGTCGCACCTGCACAAAGGTCGGGTCGGGGTGCTCGACCCGACCCCTTCGACGATCAAGTCAATGAAAGATGTGGAGGGGGTGAAGGAGGAGGGAAAGCCCCCCCCCCCCTGTGTTCAGTGTGTCTCCCCTTATAATGAACGAGAGGGTATTAGTAGGGGAGCATTCTGCTCCCTGAGCTGCCCGTTTGCTGGGGGCAGGCTGACAGTAGCCATGGCGTGGCGTGTTGGACTTGGCTTTTTAATATGCCTCGGTCAGTGTTCTGATCAATTCCAAGGTGCGTGACGTCATCTGGAGCAGCTGACATTGTCCTGAGGTTGACTGCCACTTTCATCCCTATCAACAGCGATGCTCACGGCTCCACGGCTCGTCACAATGCCAACATAACCACTTTGCATATCGCTCCCGAAGCTCTTCTCCTGTTAACCTCTTTGGTGCAGGGACTTGGTCGACGGTAGGGGGGGCTGAGGGCTTCAATATTACTGGTTGAGGAGCGACCCTAGTCCTCCGAGCTTCATGGTTCAATTGCTCCTCTTGATGTCGTGCGAAAGAGATGGCTGCCATAAGCGTGTACGGTTGTCGCGCTTTAACTTCTCCTCGGATCTCCGGCTTCAAGCCCTCAATGAAGGTTCTCAATAGCTGTTTTTGAGACCAATCATGATTTTGATTAGATAACCTTTCAAACCTGGTTTGGTACTCCTGAATGGTGGAGGTTTGTCGGATCTTTGCTAGTTGTTCGTCAATATTCTCGTAATCGGTTGGTCTGAAGCGGATCAGCAGTCCTTCTTTGAATTGTTGCCATGAAAGGACTCCATAAGTATGTTCAAACTGTTCAAACCACTGTATAGCATCCCCTTCAAGATGTATAGCTGCAATTTTCACCATAGATGCATCTGCGATTTTGTGGTACCGAAAATATCGCTCCGCGTGTGAGATCCAACCAATCGGGTCTCCTTCTTCCCATCTAGGGAAGTCCACTCTCATGCATGGATAGTTGGGGTCGGTCATAGAGCCTCCCCTCCCTTGGAAGTCATCTCTTCGGGCTTGGTGTGATTGGGCAAAGCTTTCTCCTTGATATGATTTCTTCGGGCTTAGTGGTCGGCCCAATCTGAGTTCGGTAAAGAGCATCCGAATCTTATCCTCCATTCGCGCCTCCAAGGCTTCGAATTTAGCATTGATTGCCTCCTTAGATGCCATAGTATATGCCCCCAAATCTATGATGTTAAGATCTCTCTTTTGTTGTTGGGTTAAAGGCATGTATAGGTTGAGAGAAGTGATGGTCGAAAGGGTTGGTGGATTGGTGGATGTAGGCTGCAGTTTAGGCTTGTTTTGTGGCTATTTTGGGTGCAGTTTGAGGGTGTGGTTTGGTGGAGTTTTAGGGCTGTAGATGAAAGTTTTGGATCTGTGGTAGATGGTAGCAAAGGTTTGATAGAAATAAGTGGAAGTTGCAGCAAGTATGTGCTGTCTTGTAAGAGTAGAATTGTCGTCGAAGAAACAACGGTTTCTCGACGTAATTTCCAACAAAAACTTGAGAGAATTGAGGAGGGAATTGATAGCAAAATCACAGTTTATATGACAGCAAGGATATCTAATTTAATCAAGAAAATTTCGGCAGTATAACAGCAAGAAAATTGGTGCAAGTTGCGCTTGCAGAATTCTCGTCGAGAAATTTCAGCGGGTTACGACGAAAATTTGAAGCAACGCAAAATCATTTTTTGAGATGAATTTCTTAATAGATTAATCTTAGATAGAAGCTAAGATGATCTATAAAGTGTATAAGAAATTTCATTCAAAAAAGATTGCAAATAGATGGGTTAAGGCAACAATATGCGGTTGAAATTTTCTGCAGCATAGATTTTCAAGTGCAGCAGATTGAACATAAAAGATCAGTAGTTTGTATTGAGAATTTTTCGATGAAACTAAAGGGAAATCCACTGTTAGGAAGTGTCAAAGATGTCATAAAAATTTCGTAGAAATTTGGATAGAAAAAGTACAGTAGCAAGATCAAACAGATGGTGCTATGCAGCTTGAATTCTGCAATTCAAGTGCAGCAGATTGGACATAAAAGATCAGTAGTTTATATTGAGAATTTTTTGATGAAACCAAAGGGAAATCCACTGTTAGGAAGTGTCAAAGATGTCATAAAAATTTCGTAGAAATTTGGATAGAAAAAACACAGTAGCAAGATCAAACAGATGGTGCTATGCAGTTGGAATTCTGCAATGTATCTTTCGTCGTAGAGATGAAAACTTTGTGACGAAAAGTTTATGTAGCAATATAGGAACAATTTTTTTTTTTTTTTGGATTTTCGAATAAGGATAACTAAATTGCAGCAGCAGTAAGGTAGGAAACCAGAACCTGTTGCAATTCACGGGGAGATCAAAGGATGATCTGCGGTGGTGGAGATGATGGCCGAATTCGGTGACGATCTTTTAAGCAATTGTGGGAATTGCTTTGGATGGTTGTGGAGGGTTGATGGATGGCTGTGGAAGGGCAGCGAGACGCCAAGAACGCTGCTCTGATACCAGGTGTTAGAACCCTTGCAGATTCTAAACTTGGGGTTGATCTCTTTAGGGGATCGGCCTCCTTGGAACTCTATAGGGGTTTCTCCCTCCAAGTTGCTGCTCAAAGGCTGCAGAAAATATTCATCTATTGCTTAAGAAAAGAGAAGGAATACATGGCTATTTATAGGGCTTCTAAACCCTAACTCCTAATAGGACTTCTACTTAAGACTCTTACTTCTAACAAACTCCTAATAGGACTCCTACTCAAGACTCCTATTCCTTTACAACTCCTAATTCTTCTCTAAGAAAAAACCTCCTACATGAATGCCCCTCTCAATTAGGACTCTCCTAGCTAGAGTCCTAACAGAATGTCCTTCTCAATTAGGACTCTCTTAGCTAGAGTCCTAACAGTTTTACATGAATGTCCCTCTCAATTAGGACTCTCCAAGCTAGAGTCCTAACATCCTTCTATTTATTCATTTATTTTTGTTGTTTGTTTGGTTGTTTATTTATTTATTTCTGCTGGAACCTCTTTGTTGGCATGCTGGTTTGTTGTGCTGTACTAGCAGCTATGTATCAGCTGCCATTTAACATGAGGAATGCCTACAATGCTTAAAATCCTGATTATTAATGCATCATTGGAAGGAATTTCTTACCTATAGCAACCTGAAGACAGGGCTAGATCCCCTATTTTCAGGAGGGATGTAAATTGCTATTAGCCTCCATTTCACTGATTAACATCTTAGAAGAACTCAAAGTCCATTATCTCCTAGTTTTTTTTTTACCCTTTTGACCTCCTGGTATCAAAGTTATAAATACATACCAGTGTACCTGTGATATACTGATCTTCATTGCTGGTATTATTGAATTAAATAATAAAAAATAAAAGTGAACTGTATATGTACTGGTGTTGTGCTATAACTTTCAGTATTGGTACTTGCTTGGATAAGTAAACATCATGGTTTCATCCAATTGGTATTTAACGCCTTGCTTCATATAAAATGGCTCATAAATGAATTTATGCATACTTACACATCATGCATTGCCATTGCTATGTCACAGTAATGCAATGACAGTCATGGTTTCATCCAACTTAAAATCAAATTTAGGCTGATGTAAACCCAGTTCATTATAATTACAAATTTTGGTACATGTATTAAATGTTGTGCATGATACATAAAACTGACATATATTGTAGTTCTATTACAGGTGCACTTCACGTGAGCTACGGAGACTAGACAGTGTTTCACGCTCACCTATATATTCATCTTTCACAGAAACATTGGATGGCTCATGTACTATAAGGGCATTTAAGAAAGAGGTAAATATGGCAAATTAGCTTTACATTAGCAGCCACCACTATCATGGTTTCCATCTTGGTTATAACATTTGTCATTCTCTGGTAACTTCTGGGCAGACATTTCAGTGATAACATTTGTCATTATCTGGTAATTTTTTTGTGCTTTAACACTATCAATGGTTCATTGATCTCCAACAAAAAAATCCAAACAGTTTGCATGATTATTCATTAAGGTGGACCAGATTACATCATCATTAGTTGTATGTTCTGCTGAGTGTTGGCTCATCAAACTAGATTTGAGCTTTTTTTATTGTCATTCTGCTTGCATGTAGTTGTCTTACATTATGTTTTTGTCATGGTATCCTTCAAAAAAGAAAGCTCCTAAGTAATAAATATTCACATGATTAGTCATTAAGGTGGACCAGATGTTATCATACTTCGTTGTATGTTCTGCTGTGTGTTGGGCTCATTAAACAAGATTTGATTTTGAGCATGTTTTGAGTGTGTTTTTCTTTGCAAGTGTTTGTATTACATTATGTTTTCGTCATCATATCTTTGCTTGCAAGTAGTTGCAAGTTTCTAAAGTTGCAGAATTGTAGTTGTACTGGTATCTTACATGGTGTCGTTATCCATGTGTTAAAATTTGCCAAGGATCTTAAATGAGAATAATGTCTATTCCACAGAACAAGCACCATTAGCTAGCAGGGATCTTCAAATTTTTTGAGCATTAAATTTGCATAGTGGAAAATGCAAACTGGGCTATTGTAGGTCCATTCTAGTTCATAAATATGATTTAATATTTCTCACATCTTACACTAAAAGTCATTGTTATTGTTAAAGATCCTTGTGTGTGTGTGTGTGTTTTTATTTTTTTCGTCTTGAGTTCCACTAGGAAGCTTCAGATCCTAGTAGCTGGTGGTAGATCGTCACGGATGGAGGATGGACTGAGAATAGGACAACTGGCACACATAGTGCCATAGTGAGGGTTTGGCCCCTTGGCTTGTTGGAAAAAGATCCGGATATGCATCACCAGACTAACTAGTTTGATGTAAAGCTGCTCGTGTTTGCTAACCCCAAAATTAATATGCAGATGTAATTGGAGTGACTTTTAGTATTCCTTGATCTCCATACTTCATATCCATATTCTTTTGGCATGGAATATTTGTTGACTTGGTGAAGACTTTTCAGGATGCAAAAAACACCTTTACATTCTTGCTTTGATCTTCTTGGTCTTCACACAAGATTTCTGAATGACCAACACCTAAATGTGTCTTATAACCTAGAAATAGAAGAAAGAACAACAAACATAGACATGAGTCATCCATCTTTAACCACTGAACCTGTTAAATTCTTATAAAATTTGATGCACATTTGCCTATAATAAAAACAAAATCCAGAAAGTTGATGTAAAATGGATGCAATTTTTGTCTGGTTTTAATTGAACCTAAATTAGATATCAGTATGGAAGTTCAGTTATTTGCATGGTACTGTGCTCTCTTTTCTTCAGTGCTGCAGCTCGTTTGCCTCTTCTCTTGTTCATATTTTCTGATTTTATTCACCACTTCTCTTTCTTTTGTTCCTTGTTGACTTATTTTTTGAGAACCAAGATATAACTTCTATCGTTCTCTGCTTGTTTTCCCTATTTGGCGCAAGAAAAAGATTTAACACTAAGCCACCAAATGTGGGTATCTTTCCTCTTGGGGTACACTTTCACTCTTATGATGTGTGAAACTACTTGACTATTGTTTTTTCATGAGCAAAAATGTTTTCAAAGTTGTCACGACCCGAGTCTGATGAGCCAACTGGTAGTCCTTTCCTACTCGAGCTCTCTCACCCTGCCCAAATGCTAGGTCGGTTCTGATACCAAATGTCACGACCCGAGTCTGAGCTAACTAGCCAATAACTCTATTTTGGTCCTTCAACCACGGACCAAAATGCTTAAGCGGAAGTTAACGTAGTATATTCATCAGACCCATATAAGCCAATCATACTCATTGCCCACTTCCGATGTGGGACTAATGGGATATTACAATATCCCCAACTCAATTAGCTTGACGTCCTCGTCAAGGTCCAACATAACCCAGATCGAACCCTAGCATAGTGCATGTGAGGTTTAACTCAGTGGTGGCTTCACGCCGTGATGAGTTTTCTGACTCCATCTACGGGTAACCCTTTCCGACTCGAGCCCTCTCACCCTGTCCAAATGCTAGGTCGACTCTGATACCAAATGTCACGACCCGAGTCTGATGAGCTAATTGGCCAATAACTCAATTTTTGTCCTTCAACCGCGGACCAAAATGCTTAAGCGGGAGTTAACGTAGTACACTCATCAGACCCATATAAGCCAATCATACTCATTGCCCACTTCCGATGTGGGACTAATGGGATATTACAAAAGTGAAGCAAGATATGATATTGGAGAGGGATTTCTTGATAACATTGGATACTCTTCTACATAGTTTTTTTTTTAGAATGATCAGATTACGTAGTGCTGTTGATACAAATAAGAAGTTTATATCTTGTAGTGGTGTTTATACAGATTAGAAGTTCATCTTGTAGCGGTGTTGATACAGATAAGAAGTTCATATATTGTAGTGGTGTTGATTGTTGATAAAAATAAGTTCATATTGCTTGAGATACCTGCAAAGATGATGCTTGTTGTCCAGACCGTGAATAAATATTGCTGGAGGTTTTTCTCACTTTCTGAGGGCGCTAGTTCTCATCTTCATTTTCTGTTCTGCTGTGCTTATTTTCATTTTTCAGCCATTGCACTGATTGCTAGTCGTCTGTTATATGACGCTCAATCTTTGAGTTAAAACCATTTTAAAAATCCCTGAAGAGTACTATTAAGGTGAGGTTTCCATGAGGGATTCCTTGTTATATGGATCAAGTTTTAAAATCTCTGTCCAATATCAGTTTCAACACCTTGTAAGACAAATGTGGTACCAATGTACTACCCTGTACCACTCGATATCACCAAAAAATGAATAATAACCAGTTCTAAGCTATATAATCAGCTACCAGCTTTTGGTTGTTTCAGTAAATATCAGTTGGTATGCAGTGATTTGACTAGTGTTTGAATCCTTGATATCGATGACATCTTTCAATTTTTCTGGAGCCAAGGTTATTGCCACTGGGCAAAGGTAGTGCGAGTGTTCTTGAACTCCAAAGTAAGACAATTGTTTAATGTTCCTTATAGAACATTGATGATAATGGTTGGGAAGGAACAAACAATCCCCATCCTTGACTTTGCTATGAAGAATACTGAGCTATTGTAGCAGCAACCTCTTGTTCTTTGGTACAACCAAATTTCATCAACAGGGTTTATTAGCATTAAGTGCATTTTACATGACATTTGGATCTCCTTTTGTCTTCTTGGGCACATGAAATGCTTGATATCTTTTGAAAGATTGTACTTGCATGCAGCTATGTATGTGCCTTGTTTAAATGCTTAACGAGCATAACCATGTGGTACATTCTGAATTTCAGTTAATAAAGTTTTCTAATTAAATTTCTAATTTTTCTATTAATTTTTTTATCTAGAAGAAATAAGGCAACTTCTTGCTCCAGCATTTTATAAAGAGATTTGATTACTTTTCTCAGTTACCTTTAACTAATAAAATTATGAAGATATCTTTTTTCATAAGATGCACATATTGCTGCTAATGATGTAAATGGCAGGAAATATTTATGGCCAGATTCCTGGAACATGTTCGGTTGTATCAGCAAACCTCGTATTCTGAGCAAACAGCAAGTTTGTGGCTTTCTTTGCGCCTCCAAGTACTAGTCTTCTTATTTTTCATTTGCACCTAATTGTTCTAACATGTAAAGTTTTTAATTTAATCCACCACGTTTTACTGAGACAATTATGCCTCCTGGATGTGTGATGTGTTTAGCTTTTGTAAGTGTTGGAATCAGTGACCTGTCTTTTCTTTTTCAGTTATTGGCAGCATCCATTATTTTATTTATTGGTGTGATGGCTGTCATTGGTTCCAGACATGATTTTCCACTGAGCCTTGGTACTCCTGGTTTGGTAAGTCTCCAAATTGAAAATTGTTCTTTTTCCCTATTTTATTTAAGATGGAAATATCTATGTATATAAGTGTGAAGGATAATTCATATTTTTATTATCTCAATTATTTGGTTGTAGGTAGGATTGGCCCTATCTTATGCAGCACCAATAGTTTCATTGTTGAGCAGTTTTCTTACCAGTTTTACTGAGACAGAAAAGGAAATGGTTTCTGTTGAGAGAGTTGTTGAGGTAAATTGATCATTTTTCATATGATCCATCAACGTATTCGAAGTCAGTAATTCACTTCAAATTATTTGTAGTACATGGATATTCCACAAGAAAGACTTCAAGCATCCCAAGCTCTGCTTCCAGATTGGCCAATGCAAGGACAGATTGAATTTGAACATGTCACCCTTCGATATAAACCATCATTGCCAGCTGCTTTACATGATCTTTCTTTCAGTATTGCATCAGGCATGCAGGTTAGTGCTGTCTTTTGGATTTAGTGAAGCGATATATAACACTGACAGTTGATATAAAATTGGTCAATCATGCAGGTTCCAGGACTATTCTGAGACTTGATCACATTTGGCATCTTATTTTCCCTCCCATTACCTGTTTTATTTTTTTATTAAAATGATTTATGTTCTTTCATATTAGGTTGGAATTGTTGGGAGAACAGGAGCTGGAAAGTCTAGCATACTTAATGCACTTTTCCGCCTTACACCCATCTGTAATGGACGCATACTGGTAGATGGTCTTGACATTGCTGACATTGCTGCTAGAGAGCTTCGTGGGCGTTTTGCAGTAGTTCCTCAGAGCCCATTCTTATTTGAAGGTTCTCTAAGGTAAGAACAACAAAGAAATTCATTATTCCTTTATATTTCTCAAAATGTCCTTCATAAAGAGTGGTTCTTTATTTGTAAATGGATCAGCAATGGAGATGTATTATATGCCTAAGAAAATCTCATCAAATCAGTCTCAAACAGTGGCTTGACAATTTGTTCTTCATGCTCCAGGGAAAATCTAGATCCTTCTTGTATGACTCCTGATTTCAAAATCTGGGAAGTTCTTGAAAAATGCCATATCAAAGAAGAAGTAGAAACAGCTGGTGGACTTGACATCATTGTTAAAGAAAATGGAACATCATTTTCAGTTGGCCAACGGCAGCTTATATGCCTTGCACGTGCAATCATTAAATCCTCCAAGGTATATCACCAATTCAAGACTATCAAGTATCAAATATTAAGGTTATCATATCAATATTATGTCAAACATCAATGTCCTATATTTCTTGATTTAGATACTAATTAGTGTCAAATGTGAGTGCTTTCACCCAATCATTTTCTTGTAGTTTCTCTTATTCTTTTAGTTTCCAGAATTTCACTTTATTTCTGATTAATGTGTATTCCTGCCATATTTGTACTAGTTATTAGTTCCTGCAGTAAGGGACTGTTGTACTATGGCACAGTGGTGTTTAGGACCCGTGTTTAAAATATTTGCTGTACCAATCAATACATTGGTGGTATTTACTGGTCTGACAGCTAATCAAGGAGTTGCATCCATAGCTAAACCTTGATGGGGTTAAAAGAACCAAATTATATATATATATATATAGAACCAGACCGAACTGTCCAGTTAGACTGGTCCATGTATCGATCAATGGGGTTAAAAGAAAAAAAAAAAAAAAACATATAGAACTAGGCCTAACTATCCTGTTGGGCTGATCTGGTCTGTGTATCGATCAATGGTGGAACCAGTAAATACTGACCGAACCATACAGAGCCGTGCAGTTTAGCAAACCATGGTACCAAC
The DNA here is from genome assembly GCF_036884655.1 of Musa acuminata AAA Group. Taxonomy (NCBI): domain Eukaryota; kingdom Viridiplantae; phylum Streptophyta; class Magnoliopsida; order Zingiberales; family Musaceae; genus Musa; species Musa acuminata. The sequence continues at coordinate 37,388,037 of NC_088331.1, read as the reverse complement.
ACAAAATATGTCCCACCATACCAATACCGAACCAGTCCGCCTATGGCACAGTGTTGTTTCGGACCAATGTTTAAAATAGTTGCTGTACCAATCGATACATGGTGATATTTACTGGTCTGACAGCTAATCAAGGAGTTGCCTCCATAGCTGAACCTTGATGGGGTTAAAAGAACCAAAAAATTTTTTTATATAGAACCAGACCAAATTGTCCAGTTAGACTGGTCCATGTATTGATCAATGGGGTTAAAAGAAAAAAAAAACATATAGAACTAGACCTAACCATCCTGTTGGGCTGATCTGGTCTGTGTATCTATCAATGGTGGAACCAGTAAATACCGATCAAACCATGCCGAACCGTGCAGTTTATAGCAAACCATTATACCAACACAAAATACATCCCACCATACCAATGCCGAACCAGTCCACCTAAAGCTGGTATAGGTTCCTGACTGAACTTTAGAATCTTGCTTTCAACTTTTCTACCATAGCATGATTCTGTGTCATTGCCAGTTAGCACATCGCTATATCAACCATCACTGGTCAAAATTTGGTTGAGTCAATGTCAGCACCTCTGGCATGACACATGTTATTACCTTTCTAACATAATACATGTCAACTCCTGCTGATTGGCATAGTAATTCTTGTCCTGGAATGTCTTAAATGCCATTGAAATGGAAGGGCATTATAGGTTTAACGTTTATGCATTTTTGCAAAGTGTGTTGTAACAAAATAAATCAGCAGAACTGACCTTTATGTTTGTTGCTGATAAGACATGTTATCTTTGATTAGGAATCACAAGAGTTGAGCAGTTTAAATTTTAAAGCTTGTGAAAGTGGAGAACATAGAAATAGCGACATGTTTTTGATAAGATTTTCGTTTAATGACTTTTTTCCTGTAAGTTTAAGCTGTTAAAAAAGGTCCAAACTTACATTTAAACTCATGCGTTACAGACTAAGCTTTGACACTCAGACCCAAGTGTAAGATGACACAAGTCAAAGATTGACAAGTGTTAGGACTCTAGCTAGGAGAGTCCTAATTCAGAGGGACATTCATGTAAAACCTACCTAAGCCCACCCCTATTAAAGAGGTGAAGAGGCCGGCTAGGGTTAGGGTGTTGTTTCTTAGAGAAGAATTAAGAGTTGTTCAGGAATATGAGTCTTGAGTAGGAGTCCTATTAGGAGTTCGTTAGAAGTAGGAGTCTTGAGTAGGAGTCATATTAGGAGTTAGGGTTTAGAAGCCCTATAAATAGCCATGTATTCCTCCTTTTTTCATAAGCAATAAATGAATCTTTTCTGCAACTTTTGAGCAACAACTTGGAGGGAGGAACCCCTATAGAGTTCCAAGGAGGCCGATCCCTTAAAGAGATCAACCCCAAGTTTAGAATCTGGAAAGGTTCTAACACCTGGTATCAGAGTAGCGTTCTTGGCGTCTCGCTACCCTTCCACAGCCATCCATCAGCCCTCCACAACCACCTAAAGCAATTCCCATAATTGCTTAAAAGATCGTTACCAAATTCCGTCGTCATCTCCACCACCGTGGATCATCCTTTGATCTCCCTGTGAATTGCAACAGGTTCTGATTTCCTACCTTACTGCTGCTGCAATTTAGTTATCCTTATTCGAAAATCCAAAAAAAAAATTGTTCCTATATTGCTGTATAAACTTTTCGTCACAAAGTTTTCATCTCTATGACGAAAGATACATTGCAGAATTCCAGCCGCATAGCACAGTCTGTTTGATTTTGCTACTGCATTTTTTCTATCCAAATTTCTACGAAATTTTTATGACAGCTTTGACACTTCCTAACAGCAGATTTCCCTTTGGTTTTATCAAAAAATTCTCAATATAAACAATTGATCTTTTACGTCTAAACTGCTATACTTAAAAATCTGCACTGTAAAATTCTAGTCGCATAGCACAGATTGTTTGATCTTGCTACTACATTTTTTCTATCCAAACCTCTACCAAATTTTTATGATAGCTTTGACACTTCATAACAGCAGATTTCTCTTTGGTTTTGTCAAAAAATTCTTAATATAAACCATTGATCTTTTACGTCTAATCTGTTATACTTGAAAATCTGCATTGTAAAATTCCAACCGCATAGCACAGTTTGTTTGATCTTGCTACTACATTTTTTCTGTCCAAATCTCTATGAAATTTTTATGATAGTTTTGAAACTTCCTAACAGTGGATTTCCCTTTGGTTTCGTCGAAAAATTCTCAATATAAACCACTGATCTTTTACGTCCAATCTGCTACACTTGAAAATCTATGATGCAGAAAATTCCAGCCGCATATTGTTGCCTTAACCCATCTATTTGCAATCTTTTTTGAATGAAATTTCTTATACATTTCATAGATCATCTTGACTTCCATCTAAGATTGATTTATTGAGGAATTCATCTTTAAAAACGATTTTGTGTTGCGTCACAAACCGTTGAAATTTTTCGACGAGAATTCTGCTATCGCAACTTGCACCAATTTCCTTGCTGTTATACTACCAAAATTTTCTTGATTAAATTGGACATCCTTGCTGTCATATAAACTGAGATTTTGCTGTCAATTCTCTCCTCAAATTTCTCAAGTTTTTGGTGGAAATTTCATCGAGAAACCGCTGTTTCTTCGACGATAATTTTGCTCTTATACGATAACACAATTCTACAGCAAACTTCCATTGATTTTTATCAAACCTTTGCTAAAAACTCGACTCGACCAAATCACACCCTCAAACTGCACCCAAAACAGCCACAAAACAAGCCTAAATCGTAGCCTACATTCACCAATCCACCAACCCTTTTAACCATCATTTCTCTCAACATATATATGCCTTTAACCCGACAACAAAAGAGAGATCTTAACATCACAGATTTGGAGGTATATACTATGGCATCTGAGGAGGTAATCAATGTTAAATTCGAAGCCTTCGAGGCGTGAATGGAGGATAAGATTCAGACTCTCTTTACCAAACTTAATTTGGGCCGACCACCAAGCCCGAAGAAATCATGTCAAGGAGAGAGCTCTAACCAATCGCACCAAGCCCGAAGAGATAACTTCCAAGAGAGGGGAGGCTCTATGACCGACCCCAACTATCCACGCATGAGAGTGGACTTCCCTATATGGGAAGGAGACCCGATTGGTTGGATCTCGTGCGCGGAGCGATATTTTCGGTACCACAAAACCGTAGATGCATCTATGGTGAAAATTGCAGCTATACATCTTGAAGGGGATGCCATACAGTGGTTTGACTGGTTTGAACACACTCATGGAATCCTCTTATGGCAACAATTCAAAGAAGGATTGCTGATCCGCTTCGGACCAATCGATTACGAGAACATTGACGGACAACTAGTAAAGATCCGACAAACCTCCACCATTCAAGAGTACCAAACCAGGTTTGAAAGGTTATCTAATCAAACTTGTGATTGGTCTCAAAAATAGCTATTGGGGACCTTTATTGAGGGCTTGAAGCCGGAGATCCGGGGAGAAGTTAAAGCGCGACAACCGTACACGCTTAGGGTAGCCATCTCTTTCTCACGATTTCAAGAGGAGCGATTGAACCATGAAGCCCGGAGGACTAGGGTTGCTTCCCAACCAGCAATATCGAAGCCCTTAGCCCCCCCTACTATCAACCGAGTCCCTGTACCAAAAAGTTTGACAAGAGAAGAACTTCGGGAGCGATCTGCGAAGGGGTTATGTTGGCACTGTGACGAGCCGTGGCGCCATGAGCATCGCTGTAGTAAAGGGAGACTTCTTATGATTGAACCAGTAGAAGAAGAGGCCATTGAACTTCCAGAAGAGAGCCTTGAACATGAAGAAGATGTAGAAGAAGAGCCATAACTGATCAAAGTTACGATACATGCACTAGCAGGCTACTTAAACCCGCAAATGATGAAAGTTGGAGGCCTTCTCAAACAACAACCGATCACTGTTCTCATCGACACGGGCAGCACTAATAACTTCCTAAACAGTAAGGTTGCTGTCCAGATGGCCTTACCTATCGAGAATTGCAGCAGGTTTGACGTTAAGGTCGCCGATGGATGGATTTTGAAGTATGATCGTAGGCGCCTGCGAGTGAAACTTTTGCTGCAGGACCAAGAGATAATTGCATATTTCTTCCTCCTCCCTCTTGATGATCATGAGGCCATACTCAGAATTGAATGGTTGACGACATTAGGTGATGTTTCTTGGAATTTTATGAAACTAATTATGAAATTTTACAGTAAGGAGAAACAGGCGATACTGCACGGGAAACGTAAGGGCGACGTAACGACGATTTGCACACAACAAATGGAGAAGGTTTTGTATAAATCATGCAGCAGCTTTTTGGTACAACTTGAGCAGCAAACTAAGGGAGAGCCAATAGAATTTGAAGATCCAAACCTATTTCCTTTACTTGCTGAATTTTCAGATATATTTGACGAACTGCACAACCTACCTCTTACCCGTCGGCATGATCATTATATAACGATTCTTCTAAGCAAATCTCTAGCAAATACTTGGCCATATTAGTATCTACATCTCTAGAAGGATGAAATAGAAATGATTATAAAAGAGATGCTCGAAACAAGAGTTATTCGGCCAAGTTCTAGCCTCTACTCTTCACCGGTGCTACTTGTACGTAAGAAGGACGGAACATGACGAATATGCGTTGATTATCGAGCTCTCAATGGGATAACCATTAAGGATAAATACCCTATTCCAGTAGTAGATGAATTGCTAGATGAAAGGGAGCACAAATCTTCACAAAGCTGGACCTTCGATCTGGGTATCATCAAATATGAGTGTGCGAAGAAAACATACCGAAAACCGCCTTTCAAACACACAATGACCACTACGAATTTTTGCTTTCTTCAACAAAAGGTGAATATCTTGGGCATATCATATCAGAGGAAGGTGTGACGGTGGACCCCTCCAAAATAGAAGCAATGCAGAACTGGCCAACCCCGAGGAACATAAAATTGTTACGTGACTTTCTCGGTTTAACAGGTTACAATCGCAAGTTCATGAAAAACTATGGAAAGATCAGTGCACCACTCACTTCTCTACTGAAAAATGATACCTTCCAATGGTCGGACAAAGCCTCCGCTGCCTTCGACAAACTTAAGGTAGCCATGACGATGATGCCGGTGCTAGTACTATTAGATTTCAGCCGATCCTTCATCATTAAGGCCGATGCATCTGGAGTCGGAATTGGAGATATTTTCATTCAAGATGGTTGACCACTCACATACACTAGCAAGACATTATCTCCCTTCCATCAAAACATATCAACATATGATAAGGAGATGCTCGCCATTGTACACGCAGCAACAAGGTGGAGATCGTACTTGATCGGGCGATGCTTTCAAATCAAGACCGACCATAAAAGCCTAAAATATTTCTTGGAGCAGAAGATATCTTCCCCCGAGCAGCAAAAATGGGTAACAAAGCTTCTTGGATATGATTATGAAATAACTTACAAAAAGGGGAAAGAGAATGTTGTTGCAGATGCGCTTTCACGGCTACCTAAGCAAGCTGAATTTTTGATCATTTCACTTTCGACTAGTGACTTCCTTAAGGATATTAAGAGGGAATGGTAGGAAGATCCGAAGACCAGTAAGATCATAAAAAAATTGGAGGAAGCACTAAGCTCCGTGGCTTATTACAATTGAGACTCAAAAGAATTACGCTATAAGGGACGCACTGTGCTTGTGACAAATTTTACTTGCATTTTCACGAGCAGAGTTTGAACAAAGTTATTCCATATGCAGGATACTAAATTGAAAAGGAGTACAGCATATCACCAACAAACCGACGGCCAGACGAAAGTTATAAATAGGTGCTTGGAGACAGCCCAAAGCCACCCATCAAATATGACTACCCAAGGAGAACTCCAGACCCAACCAAGTGCCATTATTGATCGACGGATCGTGACTCGACGACGACGACCCACTACTGAAGTGCTAATACAGTGGGCGAACCTACCAACGGAAGATGCCACTTGGGAGAACTATGACGACTTGAATATCAAATTATCAGAATTCATGAATCGTCAGCCTCGAGGACAAGGTTGATTTGAAGAGGGCGGGTCTGTTAGGACTCTAGCTAGGAGAGTCCTAATTGAGAGGGACATTCATGTAAAACCTACCTAAGCCGACCCATATTAAAGAGGTGAAGAGGCCGTCGAGGGTTAGGAGGTTGTTTCTTAGAGAAGAATTATGAGTTGTTCAGGAATAGGAGTCTTGAGTAGGAGTCTTATTAGGAGTTGGTTAAAAGTAGGAGTCTTGAGTAGGAGTCATATTAGGAGTTAGGGTTTAGAAGCCCTATAAATAGCCATGTATTCCTCCTCTTTTCATAAGCAATAGATGAATCTTTTCTGTAGCCTTTGAGCAGCGACTTGGAGGGAGGAACCCCTATAGAGTTCCAAGGAGGCCGATCCCCTAAAGAGATCAACAAGTTTAGAATCCGCAAGGGTTCTAACAACAAGTTTCTCACGAAGAGGCCCATACACAGGCTATTAAGCACTGGGCATAATAACAAGATGAGACAGCAATCGAACTTATAATCTTCTCTAGTATATACGACCTTAGATGACTACTTATCACAATAGATTAAGCTTTTGGGAAAGGGTTCAAACTTGAATTTGAACTCTTATAGTGTTAATTAATTAAAAGGAATGTTTATAATAAAAGTTGTACTAGTGGTCCAGTCAATCAATACCTGACCCATCTCAACTTAAAGTGAGGCTGCAACTCAAGTCTGGAGAATAGAGGTTGTGTCCAGGCTTCGAATGGAATGTTGAATTGGAGGGCTTTGTAAGGTTGTCCTTAGTTGCAACTTTCTTATCAGATTACTGACAGTAAAACGTGAGGTGGATATCATGGGGGAATCCAAACATACAAGTAGGGACACATATATGATTATGGACATTGATAAATTAGATGATACTCTGCAATGACAAATTTTGGAGCTTAAATATCCATTTTTGGCATTCAAGGAAAATCATGAATTTTGATGAGTGATACTGTATTGGCTGCAATCTTGAGATAAGAGTACAGATTTCAGCATCCTGAAGGTGTAAATGAAAGGGCTGTAGCCCTAATGGATTACAGTCGTCCTAAACAAATTCAGCTGTATCTGATTGTATAGGGTATATATGGTAAAGCATACTTATGTGCATGTATCATTAACAATTTTTAAAAAATGTACTATCAGCAGATACAGATTTGATCAGATAAAGAGGCCTTCACCAATCAATCCTGCTTCATTGTTGCATGGGATAATTATCAGTAGATAATTAATCCTATAGATATACTTTTCTTCAAAAGAATCTGTCCTATAGATAAAGTGATAACAAGTTACAGTTAATATGAATCTCCACTGGATGTGGAACGACATTCACAAGTAATTGCATATAGCAGGTTCAAGATTAAAATTCTTGAGCTATCACCAGTATAAGACTTTTTAAATGAATGCTTGTTTGAATTTTATGTATGAGGTTATTTACAATAAATTACATGAGAAGATAGCACTTCAGGCTGAGATACAACTGGCTCTAAGTTTTAGGAAATGGTTGTGTTACTTCTGTATAGTCTGGTGTGTATAGTACAGCACACAGTTCTGACAATGCATCTTTTAGTGAATTTATACTTTCTTTGTAATTGACCCCTCTTATAGTATTGCTGAACAGACAAATTATTCCTTTTGCAGGTACTTTGCTTGGATGAATGCACAGCAAATGTTGACACTCAAACAGCACTGATTCTACAAAGTACGATCTCCAATGAGTGCAAGGGCACAACCGTTGTCACAATAGCACATCGCATTTCTACAGTATTGAACATGGACCTTATCTTAGTGCTTGATCATGGGATTCTGGTAAGCGATAGCCTTGTCCACCTAATATATTCAGATAACTTGGCATCAAATAAGTTCATACTTCAAACATTTATGTTTCAGAAAATGATAAATTCTGGTAGCCAAACAGTGTCACAATGTTTTTATTACTATTTCATATATTAGTCTCAAAATCAATCAAAGTTGCATTAGATACTCAGGATTTACAGAGGATCTACAAAGGATTTACAACAATTATATGCTTAGATTAAAGATGTATATGCAATTAAATCTGCTACATGTCCTAGATTCGACAAGCCATGCTTGTTTGGTCACCAAAACAACTTTTATTTTCGTTAAAGAAATATGTTGTATTTTTTATTTCTGTCTCATACATTTTTATTAATATTTCATATATTACTCTGACGATCCATCAAGGTTGCATATCATATAATAAATATATATAACAATTATATGCTTATATTAAATGTCTATGCAATTAAATCAGCTACATGTCATAAATTCAGCAATAAGTTCAAAATGGTTGGCAAATTTTTGCATGCTTTTTTAAAACATTACATCCAATAGATGGCAATGGAGAGACCTGATATTGAGCATGATGAGGGATGAATCCAAGTAGAAAATTGGTTGTCCTTGGGTTGGGGTAAAGGCACATGACAACATGAAGACACCATTCATGCGTACCATATTAGGGTTCAATTCCAAGGCATCCACAAGGATGTCAAACCTTAACCGGTAGAGAATAGAGATTACCCCAATTTAGTTCCATGTCAAATATTAGGAGGAAATTTGAATTGGTTTATAGGGCAAGGGTGGTCTACTAGTTTTAACTTTTGCTTAAGATTTTTGGGCCAGTGGTTAACAGGTTAGTTATTATATCATACATCTATTCGTCGTCAACCTCTGTTGATGCTATTTTGGCTCTCGTGATTCACGATAAATTCTGCTATAAATGATTAAGCTTGTCAAATATTTGCATCTGGGGGAGATCATTATAGAGTGATTCGAAGTTTTTTGCCAAAATTATCTGGTTGGTTTCAGTGCTAAATGTGGTTACTATATGTTGGTTTGTGATTAACTGCAAACCGCACCTTTGTTGCCACTTTGTCACGGACAAACTTCTAAACAAGGTGTTTGATGTAATGCTTATGTATGTCCGTGTCGTTTGGCATGTTCATGCCTTGTACAGAATGTAAAGGGGCAGCCGAAGGCTTATAAGTCCCATTTTAGTTGGGTTGGTGGCCTCTTTAGGCTTGTAAATAAAGGTTGTGTCATGTGGACACGTGCGAGAGCTTTTCGGTTTGTAATGGACCATTTTACCCTTTGTTGTGCCACTGTTCAGAGCTTGTAAAGTCTGTTTGTAATTTGCTTTGTCTATGAAGTGTTTTTCGGACATGTTTGCTTGTGGATCCCGTTTGAGGCGTTCTCTTTAACCCGTTCTCTCTTTTGTTGGTCCTAAGGGACAATGGGAGGCTTCGGGGAGGCTGACCTTTGCGGACGGACGCGCAAGGGTGCCGCACGACTTAGGCAAAACCAGCTAAGTCCGTGTCATATGGTATCAGAGCGGGACAAGCACTCATAGAAACACTTGACATGCAAACGTGGGGGACCTAGCTGGGCTGCGTTGAGGGCAGTTAGCACACGCGCGACCGTTTGAGGGAAAACGGGCATGGAGATGTAGGGAAAAGAGTCGCTCGGAGGAGCGGGCATCTGATCTTGGCATTCAGAGGAATGGCCAACCCTTCGCGCAAGAGGCACCACTAGAACAGGCAAGCTTGGAAGAATTTGGAGCGCACAAAGGTTGGGATGGCTGAGTTTGAGCTACGGCTCAACGTTGACAACTTTACTTGATGGTGCTCAAGGCAAGCGAGGCGCTTGGCAAAAGGACGAGACCATGCAAAGTGGAATGAGTTGCTCAGCGACCGAAAGAGTTGTGCAAAGCTCACAGAGGTGAGGGGAATTGCTAACTCGAAGAATTCGGTACTCATGCATGGGCTTGTATGCGGACGATGGATTGTTCGTGGCCATCCCAAGGCGGTCGAGACTCGGCGCCATGGAGCATTGAAACTTTCTCTTCGGCATGCGAAGGATACGTCCGTAGGAGGCTGAAGTGTGCAATGAGTTCAGCATGTTGCTAGGCCTTGAGGGGTGCAGTGGGGGCTGTATTGACGGGGAGTCGCAATCTAGCAAGTGCGTTTGCAGGAGGCAGAACAATGCACAGTTTGTTCAGCAGATCGGAGTAGTCCAAGGGGATGGTGGTCTCCGAAACGAAGAAAGATGTTGCTCCAATGAGACAGTTATCCAGGAGGGATAAGTCCCGGCTCTCCAGAGGGAGAATCATGTGAGACGGACCTCACATGTTGAGGAGGAGTACCTCAACAAACAACAACTCCACGAAGCTCGATGGACTGAGCAAGCGGCGAGGAGTCGTCGCATGATCTCGCTTGAGAGAATGCATTGGTGGATGCATTGCGAGATCAAGTGGGGGAGCGACCTAAAGCAACTTAAATGAAGGCACACTTGGAGTCGATGTGGAGATCGGACTCAAGGGAGGGCTGACCCGTGGAATGGTGGGCGCGAGAGCCACCATCGACTCAATGCAAAAACGAGGAGCGGAGCAACTTGGGTGTAACTTGGCGAAGTACTCAAGCCGCTTGAAGGGAGCCAGCATAGAAGTTGGAACATGGAGTAGAGGCACAGTGCTTTCCTTAGACAGAGGTCAAGGACATGAACTCTTGTAGAGGCAAGAGTAAGATCATGTTGTTCCATGGGTCCTTCATTCTGACGGAGCAGACTCATCTTGCATGGTGCCAAAGACGAAGGGAGCTTCGGGGCACATGCACCTTATCTCGGAGGAGCATTTGATGGAGGAACTAAGGCGACTCAATTTGCGGAGGCGAAGTTGAGTTCAAAAGGCCTTAGCACGGGGCAAGAGGACGCAGAGGCAGGTACTCTTGAAGAATATGCCACAGTGTTGCCATTCGAGTTGCTATGAAGGAAGCAGTGTGCAGCGGAGATTGTGCTGGTAGGGGCAGAGGCCCAGGATCCAGACAATGGTGCACAAATTACAGTGAAGTCGGTGGACTTCGGGAGCTACTAGGCGACGGACTGTCCTAGAGCGGTGCTTCATCTAGGTGTGACCCAAGAGTGGGTGGATGAAGGTCGATTGCCAAAGGAGCGAACAAAATCGAAGATGGAGGTGACCCTGCGATGTATTGGCAGAGGCCACACATGGAGGGTTCACAATTCGAGTTTATTCCACAAGGATCAGAATGCAATGGAGATGTCACCAGGAGGCGACATGGTGCAGCGGATCTTGGTGGAACAGTTCGTGGCAATGCGACACACACGACATGGTCCCGTGAGGGATGAGATCATATGGAGGTATGATCGGGAGCTACTGGAAGCTCCACTTCGGTGAACAACACGACGGCAAGAAGGGCTATGGATTCAAGGAGTGAAGGCCATGGTACCGTAGAGGCGGGTCTTCCGGGCGTGCATCAAATTTTGCATCGGATGAAAACCTTGGTCATCAGCATATGGGGGCTGTGTTCCACTAAGGGAAAAGTTCGAATGCAAGTACCAGTGAGTTCCATGGGAGGGACTTGATCATGCAGAGGTATGATCGAAGCAGCTGGAGAGTTGGACTGCTCCAGAGCTCATATTCGCTTAAGGTAGCCCGGCAAGTCAGAGGACAAGGCCGAGTAAGCGAACGTTGCTACCAAGGAAGCTAAGGAGAACAGGATTGGTGCAAACCCTACAACGTGATGGCAGAGGCCATGCATGGGAGTTGCAGTCTGTCTCTCCATCGATCAAACAGACTGCTTAGAGAACACAGAGGTGTTGAAGCAGGGGGTCGAAAGGGGCGAGGAAGCGACGACGAGTCCAGAGGGACTTAGCTACCCAAAATCAAGCAATCAGTTAGAATGGAGGTGGACTCGGAGGAGTGTCACGGAGGCATATCTACTGATTGTGAAGAAAAGGGATGGAGATGCGAGGCGACGGATAGTAGTGCCATGGGCATGGCAGCGCCATGGTACCGCAGAGGCGAGACTTCCGTGAAGGTCATTGATCCCTTACTCTCATGGAGGGAGAGTGTTTGGTCGTGAAAGGGGCCGAGGAGGTGGAGCATGCAGAGGCAATCTCCAAGTACCGAGACAAGGCTGAAGGGCAGAGGCCAAGAAACTTCGTAAGACCGGTGTCAACAAGTTTCTCATCAAGATAGCCGTAAGTGAAGGACTTCGGGTCATGCAAGAGTGCACGACCAAGGAACGAAGCAGGCAGTACGTGGTGCTGTACCTTTGCTACTCAGTGGAGTAGGCAGCAGGGTTGATGGAGAAGACGGTACAATCCCAGAGGCGACCTCATCTATCAGAGAATTACTCCAAGTTGGGGTGAAAACTTCCTGCATTTCAGAAGTTCAATGGCATTGAGAAGGTGAATCACAGTAGCTAACTCAACGCAAGGAGTGCAAACACTTCAAGTGCTTCAGAAGTGTGAGCAAAGAGCAGGCGAAGGCCAGTAACCAGCTCGATGCATGAAGTACAACCTCGAGGAGGCGGGCGAAGTCAAGTAACCTTTGCCTTCTCAACTCTTAAGAGAATGGGCGAAACCGAGTACCCCAGTTCTCTTATCTATCCAGCAGAGGAGCTCTGCACAAGTTCAAAGACCCTTCGAAGATAATGGAAGATAATAGTTGTCAAATCCTCACCAACGGTGATCAGTGCTACTGAGAGTAGATTGTCCGCTTCATTTCCCAACGAAATGCCAATCGAAAGCGGAAGTGATGCGAACCTACTTGGATGTGACAACTAACTGAAAGAAGAGTCAATGAGCAGATTTTGTGGAGGAAGGACCTAAAACTTCAGAAGTTTGTGAGGCGATGCTCGTTAAAGCTCCAACAAGCATCCACCCAGTTCAAGCAGCATGTGGAAATTTTGAGAAACTGGCGCAGTAAGAATGGTCTTTTCCTTCATTTGGTGGATCCGCAGGAATCAACGAGGATCAACACAACTCAGCCAACCCCACACCAGAGTCAGAGTCATTGGCGAGTTGAAGCAGCATGGCGGATCAAAGGTTCGACTACTTAAAAAACAGCAGCGGCGAGCAGCTGGGAGCCAGGAGGCGCATTGCAGCTGGAGCAGAAGATTGAAGACTCAGCAAAGGCGAAGAGTTACAGTGTTCACAAAGGCTTCGACGAGGACGTCGAAGGGATAAGTGGGGGAGAATGTCACGGACAAACTTCTAAACAAGGTGTTTGATGTAATGCTTATGTATGTCCGTGTCGTTTGGCATGTTCATGCCTTGTACAGAATGTAAAGGGGCAGCCGAAGGCTTATAAGTCCCATTTTAGTTGGGTTGGTGGCCTCTTTAGGCTTGTAAATAAAGGTTGTGTCATGTGGACACGTGCGAGAGCTTTTCGGTCTGTAATGGACCATTTTACCCTTTGTTGTGCCACTGTTCAGAGCTTGTAAAGTCTGTTTGTAATTTGCTTTGTCTATGAAGTGTTTTTCGGACATGTTTGCTTGTGGATCCCGTTTGAGGCGTTCTCTTTAACCCGTTCTCTCTTTTGTTGGTCCTAAGGGACAATGGGAGGCTTCGGGGAGGCTGACCTTTGCGGACGGACGCGCAAGGGTGCCGCACGACTTAGGCAAAACCAGCTAAGTCCGTGTCAACTTGGCAGACTTCTAGTGGAGACTTGAATAGACAAATGTAGGTTGCATGAAGGACTTCTCGAAGTTAATTGAGGAACATGCATTACGGTTTGATACTATGAAAGGGTTCAAGATCCGCAGATCCTATTGATGATTCTTTACCTTTATTATCAAGGGGGCTGTTGGGTGCCTACAAGTGGACTGCTTGCAAGTCATTTTGCAGTAAGTTGCCTGCAAATAAACCACTTGTAGCACTTGTATGTGCAACTATATTCCTACATATCAGAAGTGGGCATGTGGTTTGAAAAGGTAGGTGGTCAAAATTAGATTCGGATACTCTTGATTCTTTGACGCATTACCTCCTTACACATTGCCCCCACTATTCTTCTTTAGACAGCATGATTGTCATCTCCTTTCTCTCCAGGCATTCCCATTGCATCCTTTACCTTAGTTGTACCTGCAAGTGGCAAATATACATGCAGGCATCCAAACATTTATGTCTGTAACGACAACTTACAGGCATCTTCAGTTGTGGGCAAACAAACACTCCCAAATCTTTTACGAGACCTACTTCAGTGGTACATGGAGTTTTGAGTAACATCAAGTTTATAATCTAATTTTAGGACTTTGATAATAGGTGTTAGTCTGCTGCATAACAGGACTTGCCGCCTTACATTAACTAATAGCCCTGATCATTGATTTTGCTAGCGAGTCTGACGTTTCAACATTGCAAAACGAGGGACGCCTCAAATTGATGGTTTTACTCAAAGAAATTACAGTGTTATTAGTTGGTAAACTAGTCTGAATGTTCATTTTGCAGGTTGAACAAGGAAATCCTCGAGATCTTGTCAAAGATGAATGCTCCAGATTTTCAAGCTTTGTCAAAGCATCTACCATGTAAGCAAGTGAGTTGCTTTCAAGCTAATGGATCCCCACTGCCTTTATATGTAGTAAATATATTCTAAACACTCACTATCTGTCACTGAGCACATACTGTAGACTGCCTGGCCACATGAAATGTCGCTCCATATATATATATATATATTTTATTACCTACTTTTATTGAGACCTGTTGTTGTATCAGGCTCGGTCTAATAATGTTTAGAAACATTCTGAACTCTACTTTTTCATCCTCATATCAAGTTGAGACTTCCCTGTCTTTCCTTCAGTTGTCAATGCTAAGATCTTTTCTCTTCCTCTTATTTGGTCTTGATTTAGTGGGTTATTTGAACTGGTTCTGAAATAACAGCTAGGTAGGTTATTCGACTGTTAGAGGTGTCCAGGTTTCTAGTGGACGAAGCCCAATAAACAATCTGAAAGAAACATAAAAGATCAGGTCTAGTGCCTGGGCCAGACCCAAACCAAATCTGGATTACCTTTTGTTTTGTTTCTTTTTTCCCTGGACATCTGCAGACTCGATTCGATGTGTATAAAGCTGCTGATAAGGATATCGGTTAATCGGGCCTGACAGTCCAGTCTGGAATATGTTCTAAATTCAGACACCCAAGTAGTTAGTTAATCAGGTTCTGGAAGACTACTTGTCTATGGCATAATGTGCAAAGATTATATATCAGTGGTTAAGTCACTAATCGGGTATAGGAATTTGAGGAATAAAATTCAGAAAAAAAAAAAGAAAGAGTATATACTGGCCCTAACTATAAAATGGTATTTACACCAAGTCAAGTCATGATATTGCACACACTGCACTAGTTAGTTAGATATCATCAACCACGGACTTCTTTTGATGAAAATGTCCATTTTTTACACAGATGGAAAGTATTATTGATATTTTAAGATTTAGTTAGACCGATAAGGATCTAAGATTTAAGTTTATTAACTTACAGATGAAATCTAGTATGTATGTGTGTATATATATATATACATATATATATAAAACCTTGTTCATGTATATTCTCTTATGAACAAGTATAAGATTGATACGCTATAGGAAAAAATTAAACAAAGTAGGAATTACAAATATTGTTTATTGGTGGCAGTCTGTTGTCTCACTTCCCATTGTCCCATTAACACCACACATCACATCCTGTGAGAAACGATGATAAACCCATTCATTCTGCCAGCTCCACAAACTCTGTGCATAGCTCGGAAGGAGCAATTGCAACAAAGACAGCTTTCCCATCACATCAAAAAGCAGTATCAAAGCCTTCAACCTAAAGCACCCATCCTCGAAATTAAAGAACCACAGTATATGTGCAACCACCATGAGATTACACAGACAATGTCCATATCAATTGGCATATAAGAATGTATTGCCCCCATGTCAGGGTTATATCAGACAAAATTATAACTGCAGATGATCTGCATTTAGCATGATTTTTTTATTTGAACACCTACTATATATATATATATATATATATATATATATATATATATATATATATATATATATATATATATATATATATATGCCTGTTTGGCCCATCTCAATTTAATTATCAACTTATTTCTAAGCCCTGTGACAAACTTAACTTAGCTAGTAATTCTTGAGAACTTTGATGACTGATGTGCCCCAAGTCTAAGATCTTGGACTCAGTTAGTTGATGAGCACACACACACACACACACACACACCAGTATGTTTGGTGGAAAGAATAATGTTGTGCCCCACAGTCCATCCCAATGACTCTCTCACCAGTCTGATATGTGTGTTCATGTGTGAGGTTAGATTGACCTTATCCATCAGAGATCCAAATCTTCATAGTGCAAGCATATACACATTCTTTCTTGAAAGAATGTATATTTATTTATTTTTGTCCACACATCATGTTTGTGAGAGACAATAATATTATATACGTTCATGTTTTCAAGGGTGCCTCCCTGGAAATGAAATAAAAATAAAAATAAAATAAAATAAAATAAAATGGATCGAATCGTCCTTATAAATAGTTGTGACATTACATCTTATTATTATTGTAGTTGTTAGTGTATGTATGATTTTTGTATCGAGTAAAAAACATGGAGCATGTAAAGTTAAGATCTGGAAATTGGTTTCAAGAAATAAGAGTGGAGGAATTTTTGTACGATAACCCGTCGCATTTAATAGGCTTAGTGTCTGCAAAATGCTCACTGGAAATGTAAATCGTAGGACATGGAAGCTGAATGATGCAGGACATGAGAAATTATGGAAGCGCAGGTGATGCAGCTTGCAGGGCCCAGAGTCTTCAGACCTTCATTATAATCAGTCAAACAAACAAAGCTTCATCTTGGACATGAAAAGAGGAGGAGAATTAATTCGATGCATGGGCCAAGTCAATTTCTGTCAAATCAAGAGACAGACATTGGCACATCACATCCTCCTCCCTATTTTCTAGTTTTCATTCGGTGAGGAATTTGATGAAGTCTAATTAATGTATGTTTCATAATATCTTGTCTTAAAGAGTTTGATTAGATGACCGATAAACCCAAAAGTTTTAAGAATGAGTCAACAATATATGATTCAAATCAATTGGTGTTTTTGGTATTAGTATCTTCTTGTCATGAGTTTGCAGTAAAATAGGTGGGTGGAACATTGTCAACCACATTGCACAAGTTACACCAAACAAGAAGAGACATAGGCACCTATTCAGCACATCATATCACACACTACATTGGCAATATATGCTTGCTAACAGGGAAAAGGATGCCAAACACTGGAGAATGATTGGCTTCTTGCTTTTATCTGTATATCATCCATTCACTAGTTCTTTTCCCTCCCCATGTGTTCTTGCTTGCATCTGTACCAACCACAAATCAATGAGATTTTTTGATCTCAATCCCTTCTCACACAATAAAATGGTCTCCGAAGCATTCGAGTGACCTATTATTCATATTCATGTGTATTAGATAGAAAGATATGATCAGCAATATAAATTCTTAGGTTGAGTTGAGTTGGTGTTCGACTCATCGTCATTATCTACACGAAGAGAAGCAAGCCTCCTTCACGGGATGTACTGTGGGGAGGAGGAAGAACAGCAAATGCAGCATGTCTACTTCGATGACCTCACGAGATGGTACCCAACGGTTGACAGGAATTCTTGATGAAGGCAAGTGAGCGAGCTCAGTGAGACAGCAGCAGCAGCAGCAGCAGCAGCAGAGGCTGAGCTGACGTGTGTGTGTGTGTGTGTGTGTGTGTCTGTGTCTGTGAGAGGGTGGTCATGCACGTGAAGCTCCAATAATTTCTCATGCACAGTGTGGGTCCAAATTGCCAGCCTCTTCTCCTTTGTTGCCATGCCAAATTCCACCACATCCAAGAATCTCTCCCATCCCCACCTCCCCCCACCATTCTCTTCCTTGTCCCTTCTTTCCTTTCCTTTCCTTTCCTTTCCCTCCCCCTCCCCCTCCTCCTCCTCCTCCCTCTGCTCACCAACGAGGAGGCTTCACAATGGTGGAAGTGAGAGCCAACGAGTCCTGGCACAGCTCCTGGTTCCACCTTCTCCTCCTCCTCCTCCTTGCTGCTGCTGCCTCTTCCTGTCATGGAGAGAAGAAGCAGGTGCTGCCCTTGCGGGAGCTGCAGCTTGGAGACATCAAGACCTCTGAGAAATGCCTGCCACAGAGATCAAGTTAGTAGTCTCAAAATGCATGCAAAGATTTGACTCCATCTTTCACTGAGCCTATTAGTTTGTTGTGGGTGTTTGTTCTTGGTCACAGGAAGGGTTAATGGTGCAACAATCCTGGAGATGAAGCACCAGAGTTACTGCTCCTGGTCAACCAAGAGCAGGGAGGATAGAGCTTGGAAGCTTTTGGCTCTTGACAATGCACGAGTGTCATCCTTACAGTCCCAGATCAATGATGCCGCCATGTCCTACAGCGCGGAGAAACCATCATCATCACCACCACCAGCAGGAGCACAAATCCCTCTCAACTCGGGAGCAAAGCTCCAAACCATGAACTACATCGTCACCATCCAGCTGGGTGGCAAGCAGATGACAGTGATGGTGGACACTGGGAGCGACCTCACCTGGGTCCAGTGCAAGCCATGCCGGTCCTGCTACACCCAGGAAGACCCCCTCTTCGATCCCGCCGCCTCGCCTTCCTACCAACCCATCCCATGCAACTCCTCCATGTGCGACTCCCTGCAGATGGCCACCGGAGTCTCCGGCGCCTGCGGCGCCGACCAGCCCAGCTGCAACTACGCCCTCAGCTACCGAGACGGATCCTACACCAACGGAGTTCTCGCTCGGGACAGGATCGATCTGGCCGCCGTCCCCGTCCGAGGATTCGTGTTCGGCTGCGGCGAGAGCAACCAAGGCATGTTCGGCGGCACCTCCGGTCTGATGGGGCTGGGCAGGTCGCCGCTCTCTTTGGTCTCGCAGACGATACCTGAGTTTGGAGGGGTCTTCTCCTACTGCTTGCCGACCAGAGAATTCGACTCGTCGGGCTCCTTGATTCTCGGCAACGACTACTCTGTCTACAAGAACTCAACCCCGGTCGTCTACACCAGAATGATCACTGATCCCCAACAGGCATCCTTCTACTTCCTCAACCTCACCGGCATCAGCATCGGTGGCACAGCTCTTCGATCCTCAACCCAGTTCAACACCCAAGTCCTCATCGATTCCGGCACCGTGATCACTAGGCTGGTTCCTTCCGTCTACAAGACGCTGAGGGATGAGTTCCTGCGGCATTTCTCCGGGTATCCGCCTGCGCCTGGGTACTCGATCCTCGACACCTGCTTCGACTTGGCTGGATACAAGGAGGTGGACGTCCCCACCATCAGATTCACGTTCGATGGCGATGCAGAGGTGGATGTGGATGTCAATGGTGTTCTGTACTTCGCCAAGCCGGACGCATCTCAGGTTTGCTTGGCCTTCGCAAGCCTTTCTTACGAAGAAGAGATCGGGATCATCGGGAACTACCAGCAGAAGAATCTGAGGGTGGTGTATGATACAGTCGGATCAAAGGTGGGGTTTGCAGAGGAGACTTGTGGTTATAGTTGAAGGAGGTGGAAGAACATCGGAGAGCTTCAATCTACTATTGAGTGCTTGCAATTGTATACTGTGAGACACTGGAGGAAGTAGTTTCTGGCGGGCATGAATTGGTCCAACATGGAGGCAAACTTGAGGTTGAGGTTGTAAAGATTTGTTCTTTTAACTGTACTTAGTTTCCCTATTTTATTTCTGGAGAGTGTTGGCATTGCTGGATTCTTATCTGAGACAACAAATCTTGCAGCTGTTAGAACTCACCAAGAAAACAGGTGAACCGAGGAATTCTGTGAAGTTACAAGAAGGACTTGATTTGAGTCAACAAATCTACTGGCAATCAACACTTTGAAGGTGAAGTAACACTCAAAACTGAATGAATACAGAATGTATTTTAGATTAGCAAGTGTTGCAAAATGAACAGCATAAGGTTCTATTTATGAATTTTCTTTTTTACTTTCTTTAAAAAAAGGGAAAGAAATTAGGTATTTTGAAAAAAAATCAGATAATGCAGAACATAGAGAATATATATATATATATATGATATTATGAAGGAAACTTGTTATTGGCAATCTCATTTTGCTATTAGCAATCCCTAAAAAAATACTAAAATATAATTTACTAACTCTCTCATAATAAAATTATTTAAGTTATTTAAATAACTATAAAATTTTATTATACCCTCATCAATTGGAACCCTAACTATGCTAATACCACTCCGTTGTCCAATACCATAGACTACGGTCGTCGCTCACGATTAAGAGGATGAAGTCATTTACATTCATCCGAAATTGTGGACATCGACATTGCTTGTCACTCACGATTAAGAGAAAAAAAAAAGATGATAAAGACATTTATAGATTCTTACAATAAGATCATAAACAATAAAAAGATATTACGAATTGAAATCTCATTGCTAAAGTTATTTAACATAACAAAAATATAATTTTGAATTGTTTTCTACTCTCAATCTTTCAACTAATTCTCTGATGGTTACTGCCCAACAAGAAAAGTAAACCATTAATGAAATCTTACTCTGCTACATTTAAATGTAATGAATGGGTTTGGTTATCTGTCCAATGTAACTCAATTAAATGGGTCGTGATACATCTTCAATTCTATTGAAGCACAAGCTTAGAGAAGAAATGTATGCAAACTCCAAACACATCCAAGGAGTTGAAAACCTCCCATCAAAATGAATGGATACTATCCTAGTTGATGAGCACCATATAAAAAATAAATAAATATGATTTCGGAAGATGGAATGCCTAATTGTTTTTTTCACATAAAAAATAAATACCGCTCGAGTTTCACATTCCAAAATATAATAAGAAGACACACTAAAGTGCTGAAGCTATGTAAAAGAGGAATTGAAGTTGACAAGGTGGTCATGGAAAAAGCCATTTACCATAAGGAATTAGCAATTGATGCTCTTAGTTTTTGGAAGAAGAGTTCACTTACCTCCTAACCTTCCTCTAACCATGCACCATTCACCTAATTATACAAGAATATTAAGGATACATGCAGTTTGGAGAACCATAATTTATTTGCATGAACATATAAACAAAAAGGCATTGCATTTTTTTCATCTGTACCGAAGAGTAGTTTCCACAGAAAATATTTGCATCATATCACCTTCCAAGTTCCAACCACATCATTTGTTAATTTTATCCAAGCATACCAGTGGAAAAAGCCATTAAAAAAATATGTGCAAGTAATGGATGCAGTGTCCAAATCCAATAATCATCAGAGGAGATGTGATAAAAGGGAATATGTACACTCCATTGATTGTCAAATAAAAGCTCATATATCAATTGAAACTTCATCATTGTGCATTAGGCAGTGCTCCACAAATTCTTCACACCTTGCCATTATTTTCCACAAGAAAATTACCTGCCATCATATTCCATATTTGATACCCCTCAATTGCAAGATGACAAATGCTATGCATAAAGAGAAAACCATTCCCTTCTGAAGTGACACATCAATTCATCCTTACTTATCCTTGATCTGAAAATAATTTATCCTGAGAATTTTGATTCAATTCAAAGTGATGATCTCTGACATTTTGGCTTCGATCCAATCGGATATAGGATATATTTACCTTATCATGCCTGAATCATCTCTTTGCAGTCAACTCGCAAGAAGTATTAACCATGTTATCAGAATCTAGATCAAATCAGCTCCAAGTAAATTCACATTCTGTTAGGTGACTTCTCCACAATATAGACTAACAATTTGCCTGCTAATTCAACATATCAATGTAACCCTAAAAGATAAAGTTGTCATCATATTACAGGAATCCATAACAAAAATTATTATCTAAGGAGAGCATAAGTTTCATAGAAAAGTGTAGGGTAGTTCTACACGATTCCTAAGTAGAGAAAAACAGAAGAAATACAGAAATTCTATGGATAGAAACTACAGTCATGTAAGTAGACAGTTTAATTTGACAATAAGGGGTTCCTGCAATTCCTGAACCATAAAGATATATTCAATGAAGAATGAACATGGCAATTTGTGTTCAAAGAATCAGGGCTCATGGATAATCAATAAGAATTAGCTTGGCAAGTCCTAATGCCAAAGCTTCATACAGAAGCCAGTCGGCACCAGTGGTGGTTTCTTGCTGCAGATTGTTTCTGAGAAGGTGTCCACCAGCTGCCCCGCGAGGCTCGCAGGATCATCAATCAGAGTATCAACATAAACAGTCACTATTCTTCTCTCCTGTGGGGTTGCCCGTAAGCTAAACCAAGTTAGAAATTTGACCCTAAAGTTGGTCTCGATGTGGCCCTCACATTCGAGCCATCTAACCACTTTCACACAATACTCATACGACCCTTCTAAGGAGCCTTCTTTAGCACACATCTCCATTATTTTCTCCCTACCTCTTTTCTTTGATAAACTTGCTGGCTCCCTACCTGAATTTGTACGGCCACTCTCTAGCAAATTAATGCCAAGTTTCAATTTGCTACCTCTCCCAGGACCTTCCTGACTGGTATCCAGCCCACGGTGAGTAACTGGTAAGGTTTGATCTGGATGCCCGAATGGAACGATAACCATCTCATCTGCAGTACGTGCATTGGATTCATTCTCTGATTTGGGGATGTCAGTTGCCTGGTTATTCTCCACAGAGTTTGTGGAATCCTTGTGGGACTCCATTTGAATTGTTGGGTTCAGCTCCTCATCTAATGCAGAACCAGAATGCCCTGGTGTTTCGTCAGCCTCCATAACTTCAGCTCCACTTATTGTTCCTGCATATTCGCTCTTTTCATCTTTCTGGATGTGGTCTGATAATTTTTCCGAGTCAAGGATATCAGGCTTCTCAAAATAATGAAAACAACTGTCTGGTGACTTGTTGAGGTCAGTATATGCAACAACATTATTGTTAGATTCATCTC
This sequence comes from Musa acuminata AAA Group, assembly GCF_036884655.1. NCBI lineage: Eukaryota > Viridiplantae > Streptophyta > Magnoliopsida > Zingiberales > Musaceae > Musa > Musa acuminata. The sequence continues at coordinate 37,365,231 of NC_088331.1, read as the reverse complement.
CCTCCGATGGGTTTGATAGGCCACTACTGTTTGTTTTTGGGCTTTGGCAATATGGTTTGGATGGGTTTACATCTGCAGCTAAGCCTGCTGGATCATCCAAAGAAATGCCTTCAGTTGTTACTCCAACTTCCCACATTCCGAGCTCACTGAAGCTGCTGAAGGCTACCACCTTGAACATGTATTCTGTAGCTGGAGATAGTTCTGTTATCAGAAACCTCCTCTTTGGCTTAAACAAAGTACAGGTTGGTTTCTTAGGGTACTCCCTAGCATCGGCTTTTCGGTGCCATATGGTAAAACCAGCCATCTCTTGTGATAAAGCTGAATTATCATCATAACCCAACACCAAAGTAACCGACACCGGGGATATGTCTACAAATTTGATGAAGCTAGAGGATGTCAAACTTACTTCTGCAATGAACATATCCACAAATAAGTGAACATTGCATGATAAACAAGTACCAAATATTCAGGACTCTTGAAGACAAGACAGATTCATAGAGAAGCTTACGCTGAACTTGAGTATCAGAAGAGAAGGCTACTAGATGCATAGAATCTAATAATTTGACAGCAAAAGCACACATTCTCTGAACTTCGGCACCAACAGAAAGTCTGTTGACAATTCCACGAGCCATGTTTGGTAAATCATTAATAGGCCCAACTTCAGCCTCCAACTTCTTCATTGCTGTGTCAACTATCTCATGCAAGCTCTGAAACTTCTCTGTTGATTCAAGAATTTTATGACTAAGTGAAATCCGATAACACAATACATCTACTCGTCGTGCATCCATTGCAATCATGAGTTGCTTTTTCCAGCATCTGCAAAACATGAAAAAATCTTAAGTTAACCAAATCTGCACCCCAACTGATCCTAAATTAGGAAATTTGGAGTCTGTTATGCATGACAAAGTTTACTCTAATTACCTACCATCTTCTAAGCCTAAAAATTCAAAGGGCCTGATAGGTTCACTAAAAAGACTGGCCAAAATTGTTCAACCACCAGTTGGCCTTTCCTCTAGTGCCTGTTTGGTTTTGTGTAAGTCAATGAAGTCAAAACATCACTTTATAAATGTGACACTTTCAGAAATTGATTTACCAGATTTGTTGTTTGGGTTATCATGAAAATGAACGAAGAATCCTTTTTTTTGTAAGTTTAAGCAGCCATGATAAACTCTCATAGATTCTTGTTGATTTTCCTTCTTTTTTATAATGTTTGAGGATCTAAATTAGAACTGCCCAGTAAGACTAGCAATTATTGTACTTGATTCCAAACTTTTATTAAGCCTAATCCCATGGAAAAATTCCTTGCACTTCCAATATATCATTATAAATAATCCTACAGACAATAATAATGTTAGGTGGATCATATAAGAGATTTCTGATATCCAGGTTTTAAAACAGTGCTTCAGAATTTGAACGGACAAGCATCAAAAACACCCTTAGACTCAATTTTCTAGTCTCATCATCATCATCCTTTGCTTATCAATATAGGATTCGCTACTGAGGAATTGATGGTAAGCAGAAAATGTAATGATGCTTGAATGATGTAAGTACATGTCCTTGCGAAGACTTCAACAGTGAAGAATATATTAAATCATGATAATAAAAATGGTATAGTTTTTCCAATTGCATCCTAGAAAGTTCTGCAATCAAACTTACAGTTGGAGATGAAAGATCCAATAACAGAAACAAAAGAATGTCAACAAAAATGATTATATCCATAAAAGGAGAAGGGAATTTGCCCATGGGCTCGTAATGTTGAAACTTTGCATGTACTACACGGAGCAGAGCAAAGGTTTAAATATCTCAATGAATTGACCTTTCTGACCATTTGAGAGAAGATTCACAAGATCAAGTTCAGTCTAGCTTTCACCATAGAAATTTGGGATTAGATTGAATAGGTAAACTCAGTCAGATTGGGAGTGGAGATATTTGTGAATTAGCTTCAGGCCCAATATCGACTAAGCCCAATTAAATAATCAAGACTGACCAAGAATAAGCACAATCCAATGGAACTGGCCAATCCATCAAATTTTCAAGGGCTATAAGCTAGCTAAACTGATCTTGTAGACAATGATCAGAAGATAGTGATTTGAAATTAAAATTTCATCAATTAATGATTAATTGGGGGATTTTTTTAATTATGTTTTCTAGAAAAATTAAGCTCATGTTGCAAATTTTCTCACCCCTAAAACATAGAGGATTCAAGTCAGATATGTAAATCCATATTCAAGAGTGGTATCATTCTTTTAGTTAAAAGATTATGAGGATTATGTCTTTCACCAGAAAGAAAATCCCTTTTTGTGAAATAAAGGCTTGTCTTGAAAAAACAACCTGTTTGTTCGTAGGTACAAGGTAAAAACCTACTTTGATGGATGCCTTATGTACTGACAAAAAGTCTGAAGGCATGACAATAAAAGATGGAAAACAAAGGTTTGACATTTGCCATGGTGAACATTTCGGACAAAGGCAAGTGAAAAGTAGACAAAGATACGGTGTGGGTCAGCATTGCAAATCTTTACATTTGTTATCTCTCACTTTGCCAGTAATCCCTTAAGAACCATATCATGAAACCACAACCTAAAACCATGTTCAACTTTATTTCACACCAATTATGTAATCTCAAAAGGTCATACACCAAGCATCCATTATTTAATTGTGTTTATTTGAAATCAAACACCATTCCAGCTCGAGCAGGCCATTTGTGTTACTGGTGATCGAGTACATGTCCATATTTGTGCTGGAGGATAATCCACAAATTGACCAACACCATTTCTCAATACAAACCAGAGTGTCTAATACAACTTGCTAGGGAGAAATACTGACAGAAACACATCAAATTTTGTGTCTGTAATGACTCCTATATTATGATGTTCTCATCAGCATGACTATTGTTTTCTATTCGTGTAATTTGACCATTTGAACTCATCACAACTTCATCCGCTTGCACTGATACTGATAGGTTACATAGCATTTTATCAGTTCATGAAGCCGATCTTATAATATGTCCTGAAAGTTGAAATCTGAAAGGAGTTGAGAACTCAAAAGACAAAAAATTGACTACGAAAATAAAGGGGAATTTAAATAGGTCATAAGCTCATAATCAAACAAATAAAGGTCCAGTACTGATATCTAGATGTTAACAACCACTAGACACTGCAAGGAGCACTGAAAATATTTCAGGGAAATAATTCTAACAAATTCAAAGGGATGTGGAAGAAATTACCCAAGCAAGTCATTGGATTTTCCACAGTATGTGCAGTAATAGCTCCCATCCAAGCTTGTGCATTTTCCATTCTTCACAATACCAGCTCTTTCATGCTTGAGAGCACACTCAAGATGGCATGACAAACCACATGGATTACCTTGAGAAAGAGTATCCGAGCTACAAAACAGCCAAAGGCTAGGGTCCTTATTATCATCATATTTGTGGCAGATACAACACGAGCAGCGTTTGCAAAATGCATCATCAAGGTTCAGAGTGGCTCTGCATGCTAGATTTTGGCAGTATCGCACATTAGTGACAGCCTCATTTCCTTCACTTGCTGGAAGATTATTTGCAGTAATAGGTAGACGTGACGGGTTCTCATTCTTTCTGTGTCTTTTGTGTGGAGTTTGAGGGTTAGGGTTAGGTGGATTAGGAGCTGAATTCATGGCTTCCACATGTCCTCCAGATTTTTTCTCAGATACAAGTTTGAAAAGGTATTCTATCATCTTCTGCTTTGTTAAGCCCGTATACTTCCTCTCCTTTCCTATTTCTGCACAAAGGATCTCCAGAAGGTCTTTCCTGCTCCAAGTTTGTAGTTTCTCAGTAGAACTGTCTGGCCATTTAGACAATTCATGGATGAGTTCTCTCTTGTCATCTATACTCAGCTTGCGGCATTTAGAAGGGTCAAGAACAAATCCTGAAGTGAGTGAAAATTTCGATGTCAGTAGTGGGATACGATGGCAGGTAAACAGAAACAGAAAGAAGCCTATGACCTGTCAGCATCTCATCCAATGAGAAATTAGTTAACACAGACTTCATCATAAGAAAGACTCGTGGTCATGATCCGATCATCCAAATGCCAGATTCATACAACATCTAAGAGAGCATCATCGTGGACCAGTACAGATGAAGTGTCAGATGAAAGAGCACTTGGGTGTTTACATAGGTCCTCTGAACATATAATGGAAGTCGAAGGACAGTATTAAGAAGAACTAATGCAAATTTCTGTATGAGCAATAAGTAATTAAAGCAATGGAATAATAGCCATCGCATGCATGAACAATCTAAGCGGCTCTAAATAGTTCTCTACCGAATTAATAAAGAACATTACAGATTTTAACTTGAACAGATAAATATTTTCTAGACATGTCAAAACCCCCTGGCTAAGATCAGGATTCAGAAACCAACCAAAATCTCCTATAAAAGAAAAAGGAAGAATAAGACGACGCTCAATTTTAAGCATACAAACGATTCCAAGCGAACAAATAGAACCAAGAATCAGATTCCTTTGCCTCTCTGTGCGTGCCACATATTAAAATAAATCCCAGCTAAGCCAAACAAGACAATCTTTACATGTGACAGAGGAAATGATTTCCAGATAACCAAAAAAGAGAAATCAAGAAACCCACAAGGAAGCTCCAAAGTCGGATCATCATCATACCATATGCCCGAAAATTCGAGGAAACCAAGAAAAGACCTTCCAAAATCGAAGTTTTACCAAACCAAGCGGCGAAAGATCCACATGAAGCCATGAAACCCCTATCGAAAACCAATCTTTACGGAACCCGAGCCGCAATCCAATCAAACGACGCGTACCGAAGGCGGAAAAGAGTCGGAAACCCACCGGAGAAAGGCGGATCCATGGCGTCGAGATCTCAGCTCCTCCTCCCCCTTCGCATGGCCTCCTCAAAGCCCACCCGTTTCGCCTTTCCGGGAGCCCCCTGCAACCACGCACCCCCATCCGAGATCGAAGGGCAACAACCCCGTCCATTAAAAAAAGACCCCAATTATCGTACGCAACATCTCGTTTCCTACACAGAAATATAAAAAAGAGGAGCAGATACGAATACCAAGAAAGGAATCCACGGCTGACCCGGTCGCCGTCTCCGGCCCCGCACCACACACCTCCCTCCCTTCTGGCCTCGGACGTCACCGCGAGGGCGAGGGACGGAGACGATGGCCGTGCTCCGGACGTTATGGCATTGAAGCAGGTGCAGGCGCGGAGGCAATGGCCAATTGGAAGCAGCGAGGAGACCGGTAGGCCAAATTAATGTGAAGTGAAAGAAGGAGACGCCAACGAAAGGGGGCTCATGTCATCTTAGCCTTTCCACTTGATGGGACCCCAGTCTTCTACGTGGGATCAGAGAAGAAGTCGCAGAGAGAGAGAGAGAGAGAGAGAGAGAGAGAGAGAGCGAGACAGAGGAAAAGGGGCGGAAAAGTGAGGGAGAGAAAGGAAAAGTGAAAAGGGGATTTGCGTTCCTATAGAAAAAGATTTGGTGGGTGGCCGGTGGCGGAGAGAGAGAGAGAGAGAGAGAGAGAGAGAGAGAGAGAGAGAAAGTACGTAAATTTTATTTCATTTGACTTAAATTAACTTATCCATTCGTCTCCTAATATTCAGCAATATCTCATACAAAATGTGGGTTGTGATTGACAATTTGCATGAGGTCAACATATGTCATATTGTAAAAAGATATATGTACATGTTTAGTCTTGCCGACAAAAGAGAAAACAAAGAAGACTTGAGATTTGGATTTGTGATCAGTCAATTACGTGGGGGAGAAAATTGTTAAAAGAATAATCTAAAAAAATCAAAAAATAAGATGTAAATCATAAAACAATGTATAATAATAATTAAATATAAAAAAATACAACTCTTCTTTCAGTTAACCCGTCTTTAAAAAAATCAATAAAAATTAAGATTTGATTCTTCTATAAATATGTTAGATAGAAAAATAAGGTATAATTTTTTTTTGAATATTCTTAAGTTTTTGTCAAAAAAAATATAATTTTTTTTTAATTATGTGAGAGATGTTTTAGAGAATTTTTGCTTCAGTGGAGGTAACTCATCTTTTGATTTTTTTCGTGAATATAAACGAAACATATTTAACCATTACATCTTTTGTTGATCACAAGTATATTATTATTTGTAAATGTTTTAGGTTTTTTTGTTTTTGGAGTTCTCCTCTCGCTCCCTGAAATATATTTTTTTATTAAATAAATCAAATCTTAATGTCTCGTGATTTTTTTTTTCAGAGTTCATTGTCTTTTAAAGAAATTAATTACCAAGCAATCTGATTCCTGTTATAATTCCAAAATTACTTTTCAGCCCTAAAACCTCAGACAACATCGGCAATAAGGACTCAATTAACTTATTCATAGTCCTATCTCATATAAAATCAAATTTCTTTTTTGATGCAAGATATCAAAAGATATATATATATATATATATATATATATATACATAATATATATAGATATATATATATATGTATGTATATATATATATGTATATATATATACATATATATATATATATATATATACATATACATACATATATACATGTATACATACATACATACATACATACATACATACATACATACATACATACATACATACATACATACATACATACATACATACATATATATATATATATATATTAACATATAGATTCTTTTCACAGCATGAAATATGATCATTCAATGATAAAAGATCAGCTCTAGTCCTACAGCTAATAAATGTATACAACTTCAATATCAGTAATATTCTTGATGTGTTAAGATTGGATCTAAAGATGTCAATATACATAATCTTGTCTCATGCAAAATTTAGTTCCAAAAATATGTATTTATATAATCTTACTTTTGCAATTAGAGGAATTATTCAATCATAAAAGATGAACTATAAAAGAATTATGAAGTATCATTGTGTTAGGGATGGAGACCACTCCCACATAGTACATACAAGGCATGTGACTTCCACATTAGTACTACAAGCAAAACATAAGTTAGAGGGTGCACAGTGCAACTAATCCAACACAAATCACCAGTTGTAGCTGTAATGACTAAGTTTTCTGTGTACTCTTACAAGTCAAGCTTCAAGTGTAAGAGAATACCATGAGGCTGCAAGCTTCTGTCCACCATGGCTCAGTACAAAGAAAGACAAGGAGATAAAGTCATATATTTCTGGTATACATGCATGATTTCTAGATGAATATTCTGATGCCAAACACTTGAGGTTTGCAGATACTAAATACTTGTGCTGTACAAAGAACAAGGTAGCTGATAGAGCCTACTTTCAGAAAAAAAAAAAAAAAAAAAAACTCATCTTATGAGTTTCTCTCGGAATCATTTTCAGAAAATTTTAACACTATCTCTATTTTTAAGCCTAATATTTGGAATATTATTTTCCTCTATTTTCTTATGGACTGATTCATAAGATAAATTAGTCCAATTATAATATTTTTATACTGTGTTATAGTATTTTCAGCAATACCAGATACTATAACATGATACAAAAATATTGTAACATATATAAATTTTATAAAAATACAGTGTTTACATGTCTTCAATAAAACCAGAAATCACTATAATGCAATACAAAAATAATGTAATATGGTATTGTTATGATTTGTTACAGTGTCTTTTTTGTCATTGTTGAAAACAGTATAACACAGAGGGAAAAATATTATAATTGGATGGATTGGTTCATCAGAAAGAGAAGGGACAGAGAGGGAAAAAAGGATAGGTGACTAGGGATATTTTAGGTATTAGACAACAAAAACATCATTAGGGATTTCTGAAAATGAGGATAGTTCTTGAGAAAAAAATCTCAAAAGATGACTGTTTTTCAGGAATTTGTCATAGAGGATATTAATCTTGTGCTGCCAATATATTTTTCTTGACCTTCCTTCAAAAAAAGTAAAAGGAATCTGATGCTGAAAAATATTTCTGCTGATACCATATACTGTACAAATAGGACAAGGTAGAGATAATACCATATGCTGAAAAATGTTCCTGCACTGCCAATATGTTTTTGTTGACCTTGCTTCCGAAAGAAATGGAATCTGATGCTGAAAACTCAATGTTCGAAGAACTTTTAACATTAGAGAGGCCATCTTTCTACTGCCACTTGCATAGTTGCTTAAATAGTTGATTCCACATATAGGAAAACCACTACTATTGGACAGTATTCTCTCTCTTGTTTAGCAGCAGGAATCATTCCCCATTAGTTTCTAAGGGACTCAAGTGATGCAAAAACAAGCAGATAAAATTGAAATGCCTATAAGATGGAAGGAGAGAGAAGAACTGAGCTGAGTCCAGATTCCAGGAACAACAAAAGAACCATGCCAACCCATTGATTTCATCTACTGCATTTTCCACAAGGTGACTACTTCACAAGAGGACTTTCTTAACTACAGTACTAATTATATGTTTACAGGCAAGACATAAGGTTATCCAGTGGATCATGTTCTCTGAGCATGGATAAAAAGCACGAGTAAGCTGGCTTTACTGTCAGATTAACTAGCCTGAGCACAATGCATGTATGCTTAGCTTTGCGGAATAGAATGAGTCAAAATGAGTAGTCTTTTATCCTCCTTCTTCTTCCAGCCTAAAAGGCTGAAACCTCCAAAGTCTTTAATTAGGTAGACGACAATGGTAGTACTCTGCATCGAAGCAAGAAAAGTCAAGATTGTGACCAAATTTTTGGACCTTAGTTAGTCGGATAAGGATTGCTTTAAGCAATGTAGAGGAACAGATGTAAAGAAGTGGCAACATATTTCCTCCTCCAGCAGTGCTACTAGTGCAAGACTCGTTTCTCAGCTGTTAGGGTAGATAAGATTCTTTGCATCTAATATAAGGAAAGAATCATCAAAACAGGTTAACGAGCATATCCTGCACACGCAATTCTCTTCATGGATGAAACACTGCGAGAATGGTCTCGTGTTACTGAGATTTGAAAGAGTTCGAGTGACATCGATTCCCATCTCGGCATCACATCAACATTTCTACGTTTGCCTCGCATGCTCTTCGAGACTAGGGTGGGGTGACGTTATGTCCAGAGGAGCGACAAAATATGTTGATATGGCCTTTGGCAGCTGAAGATGAACCATAAAAAAATTATATTTTGGCACCACAAATTAATAGAAATCCTTTTGATAGTGCATCGAAATTCTCTTTAGCTATCCTGCGACTTCGACTCTCATTTCTAAGAAGGATTAATAAACATGCTCTCGTCTCATTCTCCCAAGAGGAGAAGAGAGGAAATTTTTACCTCCAAATCCACTAGGAAGAACTCATCTTTATTTTCTACTTTACGAAGCTCAGTCATCCATGATGGAATATTTATGTTTTTTTGGACTACGTGCCATCACCACTAAACCTGAGAGGCAATAGAACTATAAGGTATGAAAGTGTAAGCATAAAAATTATAATCATACTTGTATTATGTAAAAAATATTAATATTAGAATCAAATTCAAACAATGATAGATCAAGATAGGATTACGTGCATTTTAATACTATTTAAAAAAAATTATCTTATCTCTAAATTTATTGTTGTTGAATCCGAGAGAAGCAATATTGTTGATCTATAATGAGAATTAGATTTGTTTTCTCCTCTCTTTTTATCATTCACAAAATTATTATAAATGATAGAATAAGGACTAATAAGAAATAGATAATAATTTTTTTTATTCTAGCTACTATTGATTTATATATTGGTCATTATGTGGGAATTTCAATTGTGTTGCATCCATCTGAGAAATTTGGTGGTTGTAAATTTTCTTTTTCTCCTAAATATATAAATTAATAAAATTTTCTTAACATCAAGTATTGAGTTTCTAATAAATTTTATCTATTTATAAGCTATAACAAGAGGTTTGTTTAGAATAAGTAATTAGGAATCCATTTATAGCAATTCTAAAGAATATTATAATAATTATATTTTATTAACAATCAGAATCTAATTAAATTTATAATATATCTTATCCAATTAAATAAGATTATATAATCTAACAAAAAATAAATCTGACTGAATCTATTTATGAACACACCGATAGATAGATGACCTGAATTTAATGAGGTAATCACTCGTAATTATAAAATTTTAAAATTAAACAAAATGAATAAATTTGTCAGTACCAAAAATAATATGCAAATTTTCTTCTACATGACTGATCAGAAGATATTTTTTACTTGCGAGTTGGATACCGAAAGCAACATAAACCTTAGGTTGGAAAGATGATGGTAGTCGATGGTTTCAGTCCACAACAATTTATCTTTTCCGAAGACTGTTTCCAATAAGAAGAACAAAGGACACCTCAAGTGTCCCACTCGAGTCTTACATCTTCTTGTTGCTGAAGCTGGTCTCCTGGTTGATCTGCGCAAGTCAAATCAAGTCACAGTCAGGAAAACCATGTTGAGTAGTTGGTGATTACTACTTTTACCATGCTGCACAAGATTCATCTTTTAAGTCACTGGGTTGAGTCTCCACAAATAGGTTACTGTCAACGTCAACGATCGGCAATTTGATATAAAAAATTAATTTCGAGTGTGATCACATTTGGAGAAAAACAAGTTTTATTTGACATCCTATCTCAGTTTAAGGATAAAAAACACTTGTATCTAATATCATATTTATTTATTCAAAAAGGTTAGTGGGACATATATAATAATATTTTTTACAATTAATGTTCAGATCCATTTTAACCCTAGTGATTTTCCTCCTAAACTATTGAAGTTTTTATAATTTATTCTTATAGTTTATATTTAAAATAAATTTTATATTTTAAAAAATATAGTATATAAGTCTTTTCCATCAAGTTTGAATTAACAAACATTAAAATTTACTTACATGATATACCGACTCATAATAAATTATTAATATAATAATATATATAATTTAAATTTAGAAAAGGATTAAGGTCTATTTTAGCCCTTTTAGTTTTGACTATGGACTACTCAAGCCCTTATGGTTTACTTGTATCTAAAATAACCTATACATTTTAAAAAACATAGTATATAAGCATCTTCCGTCAAATCTGAATTAATGGATATTAAAGTCTAATATGCTAACTCAAAATAAACTATTAATATAATGACATGTGTAATTTAAATTTAAAAAAGTATTAAAGTTTATCTTATCGAGGAAGAAGAAATGACAGAGGTCGTAGTGATGGACAAAGGCAGAGAGGTAGAGAGGTAGAGGTAGTGCAGGGAAATCTAGAGGTGACATCACATGCACAATAGAAGAATAGAAAACAAAAAATCTCATATTTCTCAAAAAGGTATTTGTCATCGTACAAAAATTGGTGTGTAAAAACTCATAAAACTGAAAACCACGTGTGAGATAGATGTATTACCTAGGGAGATCGTATATCCCTGAATTCCTACAAATCTGTGACAGAGAATGAAGGAGGTCAAGTGCCCTTCTCTCTAGTGGTGATCCACACGATAGGGGCTATGAAAATGCTCCTCGAATCTCTGCCCAAATCTCTATACCTGTAAGCTAAGGAGGAGAAGGGGAGAAGAGAATAGGAGGTGACAACCAAAAAGGCCTAGCTTATGGCCCTTTGGTTCTCTTCTATTTATAGAGGTCCCCTATCATTTTAACCATAATGTATCCTGCCCTATTGGGTATTGGATCTCTATCCAATTACTCAAGCCTATTAGATTAGTGGGTCTCTACACAATAATCTCTTATTAGCTTTTATTGGATCTCATCTATAGGATCCAATAATTCAAGGGCTTAATGAATATTTAATAAGATATGGGCTCTGATAGATATCTCATATTCAAACCTTTACTCATCGCAACACCTACCATATGTGTGTGACCCTTTAAGCCCAATATCAAGCTGGCCATGAGTTATACCTGTCAAAACTCATTCTAGCTCAATGAACTTTTATTTCCATAATAATTTACTCGATTCATTGACTACGGATGTAGTAGGCCACTATGCCGCAGTCCCCAAACGATACATGAGAATCCAATCTTTTAAACATATTTGTTCTTAGTTACCACGTACCTATAGTCTCTTATCGATCTAATATTATAGAGACCCTACACTAGATATGGTGCTATCAGGTCCATACGGTTTCTTTTCGAGTCTCACTCTAATCGGATTCTCCTAGAGAACTCTTTCTCTCTCAATCCGAATGACCTTGGCCAAAGATTTATCTGAGTAAGAATATATAAGATATTTCTCTTATGATATCGAGAGTAGATGATCCTCTATTAACACTCAATAGCCCTCGTAATGTTGACTACTGTTGAGAAATCTTGGAGGCGACATCACATGCGCAGCAGAATAATAAGAAAAACAAAATCCCCTATTCCCAATAGATGTTCGTCGTCATGCAAAGATTGATGCGCAAAATCCATGAAACTTAAAACTACGTATAGAGTAGATTGTGTTATCTAGGGAGATCATATATCCCTATTTTCTTGCAGATCTTTAGGAGAGGGTGAAGGAGGTCAAGCGTCCTCCTCTCTAGCGATGATCCACATAGCAGGGCTGCGACGACGCTCCTCAAAACTTCAGGCTTGCTCTGAGGTGGAGAGGGGGAGGAGAATAGGAGAGGCAAGTAAAGGCTTTAGATTATGAGGTTCTAAATCCCTCCTATTTATAGAGGCCCCTTGTCAAAACTTAATGGATCCTCCTCTAGTAGGTATTGGATCTGCATCCAATTACCCAAGCTTTTTAGATTAGTGGATCTCTATCCAATAATCTCTCATGGGCTCTTATTGGATCTCGTCCATGGGATCCAATAATTCAGGGGCTTATTGGATATCCAATAAGACATGAGCTTCGACGGATATCTCATATCCGAATCTCTACTCATCACAATACCTACCATATGTGTGTGACCCTCTATGCCCAATATCGAGCTGGCCGTGAGTCATACCTATCATAACTCATTCTAACTTAGTGAATTATTATCTCTGTAATAATTCACTCAACTCATCGATTACGGATGTACTAGGCCACTACGCCGTAGTCCCTAGACGATACAGGGGAATCCAATCCATTGGACCTGTCTATCCTCAGTTACTATGTACTTATAGTCCCTCATCCATCTAATATCCCAGAGACCGTATATCGAGCATGGTGCTGTCAGACCCATACGGTTTCTACTCGAGTCTCACTCTAATCGGATTCTCCCAGAGAACTCTTTCTCTTTTAACCCGAATGACCCTGGCCAGGGATTTGTCTGAGCAAGAACACATGGGATATTCCTCTCATGACGCCGAGAGTGGATGATCCTCTATCGACACTCAATAGCCCTCGTAAGGTCGACTACCACTCCCAATGACCAGCTATACTAGATCTGGGACGTCCAAACCTATAAGTTTGGTATCAAAGAGTAGAGCACTCATACAGGACATCCTTGGTGTCTCAAGTCTAAGGACCAAATACACTTCTAGGACTATGGAATCACTGTTTGAAAATAAGGCATCATCAACCATCCAGCATTCCAAAAGCGGATCAATCAGTGAACTCATTCTCCAATGAGCGCTTGTACTATATCCCTAGTGTCTGCTAGTCATAAGTGCCCAGCAAGCCAATCACGTGAGTGATGGCACGTGTGACTTGATACAGAATCTTTTTGCTTATTATATTTTGGCGTATATCACTTTATAACTATTGCATAAATGCATATATATTGTGATGTCCTTGGATTTGTGCAATGGGAATCGGATCGTGATGAGATCACGATAATGAGATCGATTCACCTTTAAACACATATCCTAAATAATCCCGGTCATAGGTTACTCGAGAGGGACATCGTGATAACCGGATAGACTGGTGTGCTGTATACCCGTCCATATGATGGATGCAGCTGGTCTCATAGCTGCTCGTGTAGGGACACTAGGGATACAGTACAGGTGCTCATTGGAGAATGAGTTCACTGATTGATCCGCTTACGGAATGCTGGATGGTTGATGATGCCTTATTGTCAGACAACGATTCCGTAGTCCTAGTGGTGTATCTGGTTCTTAGACTTGAGACACCAAGGATGTCCTGTATGAGTGCTCCACTCTTTGATACCAGACTTATAGGTTTGGCTGTTCCCAGATCTAGTACAGCTGGTCATTGGGAGTGGTAGTCGACCTTACGAGGGCTATTGAGTGTCGATAGAGGATCATCCACTCTCGGTATCATGAGAGGAATATCCCATGTGTTCTTGCTCAGACAAATCCCTGGCCAGGGTCATTCGGGTTGAGAGAGAAAGAGTTCTCCGGGAGAATCCGATTAGAGCGAGACTCGAGTGGAAACCGTATGGGTCTGACAGCACCATGCTCGATATACGGTCTCTGGGATATTAGATGGATGAGGGACTATAGGTACATGGTAACTGAGGACAGACAGGTCCAATGGATTGGATTCCCCTGTATCGTCTGGGGACTACGGCGTAGTGGCCTAGTACTTCCGTAGTCGATGAGTCGAGTGAATTATTACAGAGATAATAATTCACTGAGTTAGAAGGAGTTCTGACAGGCATGACTCACGGCCAGCTCGATATTGGGCCTAGAGGGTCACACACATATGGTAGGCATTGCGATGAGTAGAGGTTCGGATATGAGATATCCGACGGAGCCCTTGTCTTATTGGATGCAGATCCAATACCCACTAGGGAAAGGACCCATTAGGGTTTTGACACGGGATCTCTATAAATAGGAGGGATTCACAGCCTCATAGGCTAGAGTCTTTGCTTGCCCTTCCTATTCTCCTCTCCCTCTCCCCCTCAGAGTAGGCCTGGAGTTTTGAGGAGTGTCGTCGCAACCCTGCTGTGTGGATCACCGCTAGAGAGGAGGACGCTTGACCTCCTTCACCCTCTCCTAAGGATCTGCAAGGAAACAGGGATATACGATCTCCCTAGGTAACACAATCTCTATACGCAGTTTTGTGTTTTTGCGGATTTTGCGCACCAATCTTCGCACGACGATGAACATCTTTTTGGGAATCGGGGATTTTTGTTTTCTTGTTCTTCCGCTGCGCATATGATGTCGCCCCCTATGATTTCCCAACAGTGGTATCAGAGCTAGGTTGTTCGTGCGAATGATTGGTTTTTGAACTGCGTGTGTTGTGTTTAGGAAGAATATTGACGTCAAAATCGTTGACGCAAAAGCAAGGAAGGGCAGCAACAGTTGCTGCCCTCGATCTGCATGCCTGCAGCCAGCCGCAGCCGCAGCCAGGCAGCACAGCGCCGGCGCATGCGCAAGTGCTGTGCCTGCAGCAGCCGGTCGGCGGTCTGCTTGCAGCAGGCTTGCGGCCGGCGGGGCTGGCAGCCCGCTCGGTAGAAGCGCCTGCGGCCACTGAGCCCGCGGGCAGAGGCGCCGCGGGGCAGCAGCGCGGGCTGAGGCACCGCAGGGCAGCGGCGCCTGTGGCCGCTGCTCCCACGGGCAAAAACCCCGCAGGGGCGGCCGCCAGCGAGACAGCACCACCTGCGGGCGCTGACTCGCGGGCAGAACCGCCCGCGGAGGCGGCGGCGCCCGCGGGGGCGCCCACCTGCAGCGGCAGCGACCCCAGCGGGCGTGCCACCTGCAGGCGAGGGCAGTGCCCTCGCCCTCGCCGCACAGGCCGCCGCCAGCAGGGTGGCGGCGGCGGCGGCGCAGCAGCAAGGGGGAGAAGGGCATTAGGGTTTTCTGGGCAAAAAGACAGTTTTGCCCCCTCGAAATTTGAGAAATTCCAGTTTCTGTCTTTTGTCCAAATTACGAAAATACCCTTAGGAATTGAGAAATTCCCTATATATCCCTGATTTCAGAAAATATTAATTAATTAAAAGGTTTAGTTGATTATTATTTTTATTATTATCTAGTAGTCCTACATGATGATGATTATTTATACATGTGATGTATGATGTGTGGACGGATGATCATGGACCGTGTGATGTGTGTACTTGTGATTATTATTATTGAGGTCTGCGAACCTCCATTATATTTCTCGTTTATTGTCGGGCCTGCGTGCCTATGATTAAGTTGTAATCACATGAGGAGGCGCAGCGGGAGCGTGGATGCCATAGCGGGACCCACGAGACGGACGATCGTGATGCATGGAGATGCATCAAGATGTCGACGGAACCGACGAGGACGAGATGGACGATCACAAAGCATGGAGATGCACCGTTGCACACATAGATCTTGATGTGAGTGATTAGGCCTACTGGCTCGGGCCTAATCATATTAGGTTGTGGTCCATGATCATCTGGTGTGATTGCTTATACACATACTAGATATGTATATATATTTGCATGCGATGTAGATATATATTAAATATGTATATGTGTGACATGTCATATTAGGAGACCAAATCATAGAAACATCTCTCGATAAAATTAAGTCGGTAAACGTGAGGCAATTAGATTGACCCACGTGGCCTTCCATCGTTATGAGTAGGAACCGAATCCCGGTGTAGGTTGAGTTGGTCGAGTCCCTCGAGACTCACCTATATCGCGATTCGCTATCTTGCTTACGACATAGAGATGTCACCGGTGACCTGAGGGCATGATATGCTTGGTCGAGTCCCTCGAGGGTATATCATCAAATCAGACTCATCTTGTAACGAAGGTGTTGACTTAACCGAGCATCATGGTTGGTCGAGTCCCTCGAGGCCATGGTGATTCGGAGGCCGAACAGGACGGGAATCACAAGGAGTTGTGATCGGCAAGAGTTGTCTACCTTTTAGGCTTAGTGTGATTGGTCGAGTCCCTCGAGGTTACACTAAGACGCTGATTGGATCCTGATCCCCACTAGAAGTCTGCCGGAGACTTCCGTTTCACATGCTGAAGGTGTCGCGTGACTCGTTAGTAAAATAGTGGGAGCATATTAAGATAGAAGTCCATATCTTGATAGTTTATTTCTTGCAAAATCTGCATGTTATTCATTTTTGCTACATCTTTATTTTCAGAAAATGTCGTTTTCAAATCCCTTACGTGGCATACTTGATGTCAACCGCCTTACTGGTCCAAATTATACGGATTGGCTCCGTAACTTGAGAATTGTTCTCACAGCGGAGAAAATTGTGTACGTCCTTGATACAGTGATGCCTACGCCCGAAGAAGGGGCAAGCGAGGATGAGATCGCTCGCTACGTGAAGTACATTGATGACTCCACTCTTGCTCAGTGCTATATGTTGGGCTCTATGACTCCAGAGTTACAGAGACAACATGAAAAGATGGATGCCAGATCCATTCTCCTACATGTCCGTAAATTGTTTGAGGAACAGGGAAGGACTCAACGATATGAGATATCCAAGAGCCTTCTCCGCGCTAGGATGACTGAGGGGACACCGGTTCAGAACCATGTCCTAAAGATGATTGAGTGGATAGAGAAACTCACAGGTCTAGGAATGGTCCTAGAGGATAACTTGTGTGTGGACATTGTGCTTCAGTCCCTACCAGATTCCTTTTCACAGTTCATAATGAATTTTAATATGAACAAGCTTGAGGTGACTCTCCCAGAGCTCCTCAATATGTTGAGGGAGGCAGAGAGTACTATTAAGAAAGAGAAGCCAGTTCTCTACACTGGTGAGACCAGAAAGAAAAGGAAAGCAGAAAGGTCCCTTAAGAAGGGAAAGGGCAAGGGCAAACAAGGTAAAGCAAAGGTTACTAAGAAAGACCCAGCAAAGGACAAAGGCCAGTGCTTCCACTATGGTAAAGATGGGCAATGGAAGTGGAACTACAAAGAGTACCTTGTAGAAAGGGCGAAATAGAAGCTTGGTGAAGCTTCAGGTACATTCATGATCAATCTCCAATTGGCAGATTTTTGTGATAGTGCATTGGTATTGGATACCAGTATTGCTTATTACATCTACAATTTATTATAAATTCTAGCAAAGCCGAGGGGAGATTGACGAGAGGAATATTGCATAAAGGTTTGTTTATGCAAGACACTACTCCACATATCATGAATGTAAGTGTCTAAGAGGAAACGAGATGAGGTGAACAATGCATACCTATGGCATTGTAGGCTAGGTCACATCCATGAAAGAATGATTTAAAAGTTACTAAATAATAGATATCTAGATCCATTCGACTATGTGTCATATGTAACTTGTGAAGCCTTGTATTCGTGGAAAACTGATCAACTCTCCATTTAGTGGAATTGGAGAGAGAGCCACTGAGTTGTTGGAACTCATACATAGTGATGTATGTGGACCCATGTCAACTCATGCCATTGGAGGTTACTCCTACTTCATTACATTTACTGATGATTTCTCAAGGTATGGATATGTGTACTTAATGAAGTACAAGTCCGAGGCCTTTGAGAAATTCAGAGAGTATAAGAATGAGGTGGAGAACCAGACTGGAAAGAGTATCAAAACTCTTCGATCAGATCGAGGAGGTGAGTACTTAAGTACAGAGTTTACTCAGTTCCTCAAGGACCATGGGATATTATCCCAATGGACACCTCCTTATACACCCAAGCTCAATGGTGTCTCTGAAAGGAGAAATCGTACATTATTAGATATGGTACGGTCCATGATGAGTTTCGCTGACCTACCCATCTCATTCTGGGGATATGCCCTAGAAACCGCAGCTTACCTTCTGAACAGAGTTCCAACTAAGTCGGTGGTGTCAACACCATATGAGATATGGAAAGGGAAGAAGCCTGATCTTAAGGTTGTTAAGATTTGGGGCTGCTCTGCCCATGTTAAAAGACACAACCCCGATAAGTTAGAATCAAGGACAGGGCGATGTAAATTTGTGGGATACCCCAAGGAAACTTGTGGGTATTACTTCTATCATCTCGAGGACCAAAAGGTCTTTGTAGCTAAGAGAGCAATGTTCCTTGAGAAGGAACACATTCTTGACGGAGACAGTGGGAGAATGATAGAATTGAGCGAGGTTGGAGAACCAAGCTCAAGCACCACTCTACAGCCCGAGTCTGTTCAGGTATCTAATACACAAGTTTCAACTTTACGCAGGTCTGATAGAGTATCCCATCCTCCTGAGAGATATGTGGGACATATTAGAGCAGAGGATGTAGAGGATATTGATCCTCAGACCTACGAGGAGGCTATTATGAGTATAGACTCCGGGAAGTGGAAAGAAGCCATGAATTCTGAGATGGATTCTCTGTACTCCAATAAGGTTTGGAACCTAGTTGATGCACCCGAAGGTATTGTACCCATCGGTTGCAAGTGGATCTTTAAGAAAAAGATCGGAGTAGATGGAAAGGTAGAGACCTATAAAGCAAGGCTAGTGGCTAAGGGGTATCGTCAAAGGCAAGGTGTTGACTACGACGAAACTTTCTCACCCGTAGCAATGCTAAAATCCATCAGAATTCTATTGGCTATTGCAGCACACTATGATTATGAGATCTGGCAGATGGATGTGAAAACCGCATTCCTCAACGGGAACCTGGAGGAGGAGGTGTATATGATGCAACCTGAGGGATTCGTGTCCAAGAACTGCCCAGATAAGGTGTGTAGGTTGCTTAGATCCATTTATGGACTAAAGCAAGCTTCCCGAAGTTGGAACATAAGATTTGATGAGGCAATCAGATCTTATGACTTCGTTAAGAACGAAGATGAGCCTTGTGTATACAGAAAGGTAAGTGGGAGCGCTATTAGCTTTTTGGTGTTATATGTGGATGACATCCTCATCATTGGGAATGACATAGGAATGCTATCCACAATAAAGGCTTGGTTATCTAGACACTTCTCCATAAAGGACTTAGGGGAAGCATTCTATATCTTGGGGATTAGAATCTATAGAGATAGATCCAAGAGGATGCTTGGCTTGTCCCAGTCTCGGTACATAGAAACCATTGTCAAAATGTTTGGCATGGAAAATTCCAAAGGGCAAACATGAATATGATACCTTATGCCTCAGCAATAGGGTCTATCATGTATGTCATGCTATGTACTAGGCCTGATATAGCGCATGCTCTGAGTGTCACGAGCAGGTATCAGGCGAATCCAGGCTTGGAGCACTGGAAAGCAGTAAAGTGTATCCTTAAGTACTTCAGAAGCACTAAGGATCTTTTACTAGTATATGGAGGTAATAGCCTTAAGGTTGAAGGCTACACTGACTCAAGTTTTCAGTCTGATGTCGATGATAGCAAGTCGAATTCAGGGTATGTGTATACCTTGAATGGAGGAGCAGTGTGCTGGAAGAGTTCCAAGCAAGATACCACTGCTGACTCGACCACAGAGGCGGAGTACATTGCCGCATTAGATGCAGCAAAGGAGGGAGTTTGGGAGTCGATACAGATAGCGACAAGTCGACTTCCTTATATTGCGACCACTATGGGGTGATTACTCAAATAAGGGAACCCGGGTCTTATCAGAAGTGTTCTGAGGAGGTTCTAGCTTATAAGAGAGATCGTAACCCGAGGAGATGTAGCAGTGGAAAGAGTTCCATCCGAAGATAACATTGCAGATCCACTGACAAAGCCGTTGTCTCAGATTGTCTTTGAGCGTCACAGGGGTCTGATGGGGATCAGACACATAGGTGATTGGCTTTAGGTCAAGTGGGAGATTGCTAGTCATAAGTGCCCAGCAAGCCAATCACGTGAGTGATGGCACGTGTGACTTGATACAGAATCTTTTTGCTTATTATATTTTGGCGTATATCACTTTATAACTATTGCATAAATGCATATATATTGTGATGTCCTTGGATTTGTGCAATGGGAATCGGATCGTGATGAGATCACGATAATGAGATCGATTCACCTTTAAACACATATCCTAAATAATCCCGGTCATAGGTTACTCGAGAGGGACATCGTGATAACCGGATAGACTGGTGTGCTGTATACCCGTCCATATGATGGATGCAGCTGGTCTCATAGCTGCTCGTGTAGGGACACTAGGGATACAGTACAGGTGCTCATTGGAGAATGAGTTCACTGATTGATCCGCTTACGGAATGCTGGATGGTTGATGATGCCTTATTGTCAGACAACGATTCCGTAGTCCTAGTGGTGTATCTGGTTCTTAGACTTGAGACACCAAGGATGTCCTGTATGAGTGCTCCACTCTTTGATACCAGACTTATAGGTTTGGCTGTTCCCAGATCTAGTACAGCTGGTCATTGGGAGTGGTAGTCGACCTTACGAGGGCTATTGAGTGTCGATAGAGGATCATCCACTCTCGGTATCATGAGAGGAATATCCCATGTGTTCTTGCTCAGACAAATCCCTGGCCAGGGTCATTCGGGTTGAGAGAGAAAGAGTTCTCCGGGAGAATCCGATTAGAGCGAGACTCGAGTGGAAACCGTATGGGTCTGACAGCACCATGCTCGATATACGGTCTCTGGGATATTAGATGGATGAGGGACTATAGGTACATGGTAACTGAGGACAGACAGGTCCAATGGATTGGATTCCCCTGTATCGTCTGGGGACTACGGCGTAGTGGCCTAGTACTTCCGTAGTCGATGAGTCGAGTGAATTATTACAGAGATAATAATTCACTGAGTTAGAAGGAGTTCTGACAGGCATGACTCACGGCCAGCTCGATATTGGGCCTAGAGGGTCACACACATATGGTAGGCATTGCGATGAGTAGAGGTTCGGATATGAGATATCCGACGGAGCCCTTGTCTTATTGGATGCAGATCCAATACCCACTAGGGAAAGGACCCATTAGGGTTTTGACACGGGATCTCTATAAATAGGAGGGATTCACAGCCTCATAGGCTAGAGTCTTTGCTTGCCCTTCCTATTCTCCTCTCCCTCTCCCCCTCAGAGTAGGCCTGGAGTTTTGAGGAGCGTCGTCGCAACCCTACTGTGTGGATCACCGCTAGAGAGGAGGACGCTTGACCTCCTTCACCCTCTCCTAAGGATCTGCAAGGAAACAGGGATATACGATCTCCCTAGGTAACACAATCTCTATACGCAGTTTTGTGTTTTTGCGGATTTTGCGCACCAATCTTCGCACGACGATGAACATCTTTTTGGGAATCGGGGATTTTTGTTTTCTTGTTCTTCCGCTGCGCATATGATGTCGCCCCCTATGATTTCCCAACAGTGTCCTCACACGAGCAGCTATGAGACCAGCTGCATCCATCATATGGACGGGTATACAGCACACTAGTCTATTCGGTTATCACGATGTCCCTCTCGAGTAACCTATGACCGGGATTATTTAGGATTTGTATTTAAAGGTGAATCGGTCTCATTATTGTGATCTCATTACGATCCAATTCCTATTGCACGGATCCAAGGACATCACAATATATACATGCATATATGCAATAATCAATATAAAGTGATAAATGCTAAAATATAATAAGCAAAAAGATTCCGTGTCAAGTCACACATGCCATCACTCACGTGATTGGTTTGTTGGGCACCTATGACTAGCAATCTTCCACTTAACCTAAAGCCAATCACCTATGTGTCTGATCCCCATCAGACCCTTGTGACACTCAAAGACAATCTGAGACAACGGCTTTGTTAGTGGATTTGCAATGTTATCTTCAGATGGAACTCTTTCCATTACTACATCTCCTCGGGTCACGATCTCTCTGATCAGGTGGAACCTCCTCAAAACATCTTAGATTTCTGATGAGACCTGGGTTCCTTTGCTTGAGCAATCGCCTCGTTGTTGTCGCAATATAAGGAAATCGACTCTTCGTTACCCAATACGATTCCTAGATTTATGATGAACTTTTTCATCCAAACTCCCTCCTTTGCTGCATTTGATGTAGCAATGTACTCCGCCTCTGTGGTCGAGTCAGCAGTAGTATCTTGCTTGAAACTCTTCCAGCACATTGCTCCTCCATTCAAGGTGTACACATAACCCGAATTCGACTTGCTATCATCGACATTAGACTGAAAACTCGAGTCTGTATAGCCTTCAACCTTGAGGCTACTACCTCCATATACTAGTAAAAGATCCTTACTCCTTCTCAAGTATTTAAGGATACACTTTACTGCTTTCTAGTGCTCCAAGCCTGGATCCGCCTGATACCTGCTCGTGACACTCAGAGCATGCGCTATATCAGACCTAGTACATAGCATGATATACATGATAGACCCTATCGCTGAGACATAAGGTATCATATCTATGTTCGCCCTTTCTTTTGGAGTCTTTGGAGATATACTCCTAAAAAGCGATATCCCATGTCTTATCGGTATGAGACATCTCTTGGAGTTTTCCATGCCAAACCTTTTGACAATGGTTTCCATGTACCTGGACTGGGACAAGCCAAGCATCCTCTTGGATCTATCTCTATAGATCCGAATCCCCAAGATATAGGATGCTTCCCCTAAGTCCTTCATGGAGAAGTGTCTAGATAACCAAGCCTTTACTACGAATAGCATTCTTACATCATTCCCAATGATCATGATGTCATCCACATATAACACAAAAAATGTGATAGCATTCCCACTTACCTTCTTGTACACACAAGGCTAATCTTTGTTCTTAATGAAGTCATAAGTGTTAGGATCGAGAGCACTAAGAGGGGGGGGGGGGGGGGGGGGGGTGAATTAGTGCAGCGGAAATCTTACAGCAATTTAAAAGCTAAAGCTGCGTTCGTCCGATAAAAAATGATTTCGATATAAAAGCAGAATCATAGTGCAGTTTGCGTCTAAGCGCAGTTTTGCGTCTAAGCGCAGTTTGCGTCTAAACACAGTTTGCGTCTAAGCGCAGTTTGCGTCTAAGCGCAGTTTGCGTCTAAACTCAGTTTTACGTCCAAACGCAGTTTTACGTCAAAACGCAGTTTTACGTCTAAACGCAGTTTTACGTCTAAACGCAGTTTTGCGTCTAAACGCAGTTTTACGTCTAAACGCAGTTTTACGTCTAAACGCAGTTTTGCGTCTAAACGCAGTTTTACGTCTAAACGTAATTTTACGTCTAAATGTAGTTTTGCGTCTAAAAGCAGTTTTGAACCTTGAAAAGCGTTTTACGTAGAAAGCAATTTGCAGTTATAAATGGAATCCGAATGTAAGCGTAAACTGCAGTGTGAAGATCGTACGAAAACACGATTTACGTTTGAATGCAGATTCTGAAAGATCAGAGCTTAGAAACTCGTTCGTAAAGGCGCAGAGGGCAGTAGCAATGTAGGAGGTTTGCAGTAATGATAAAGTGCTCAAGGTAAAAGCAAACCAGAGATTTAGAGTGGTTCGGTCAGTCTTGACCTACTCCACTTTTGGCTTCCTCCTCCGACGAGGTCACCGACGTCAACTAGCTGCCTTCCTTCAATGGGCGAAGGCTAACTGCCCTTTTACAGTTTCTCTCCTTTTGACAGGCTCAGGAGACAACCTTTACAGATCCTTTCTCTCCTCTCTTTACAACTCAAGACTTGAAGAACAGAAGGAGGAGAACTTTAGGACTTTACACAAATTTGAGCTCTTAGAATCACTGAAAAGATCAAGAATTCGGTGTGGATCTGTTTCCTTTCAGTGCTGAATGGGTGGGGTATTTATAGGCCCCAACCCAATTCGAATTTGGAGCTCAAAACGATCAAATCCCGGAATTCCGGGATCAGGCGGTTGCACCTCTTGACTGGAGAGGTGGCACCGCCTGGCAGAGCTCGAAGACTGAGCTCAGGCGATTGCACCTCTCTGCCAGAGCTCGAAGACTGAGCTCAGTGGTTGCATCGCCTGGCAGAGCTCGAAGTCTGAGCTCGGTGGTTGCATCACCTAGCAGAGCTCGAAGTCTGAGCTCGGTGGTTGCATCACCTGGCAGAGCTCGAAACTGAGCTCAGGCTGATGCACCTCTCTGCCAGAGCTCGAAGACCGAGCTCAGGCGATGCATCTCCTATCCAAAGAGGTTGCACCTCTCTGCCAGAGCTCGAAGATCGAGCTCGGTGGTTGCACCTCTTGGCAGAGCTCGAAACTTGAGCTCTGGCGGTGCTACCTCTTGACAGAGGAGGTTGCACCGCCCAGTCTCGCTTGGAGACTGAGCCTTGGGCGGTTGCACCTCTTGGCTGGGGCGGTTGCACCGCCCAGTCCCGCAGCCCAGGCGGTTGCACCTCCTGGCCTAGGCGGTTGCACCGCCTGGTGCAATCAGGGTCCGAATGGTTCGCTCCATTCGGCCCAATTTGAATCTTTTCAGGGGCCCAATTGCCCCAAGATTAAGCTAATGGGATCACCTCCCATTTTCAAGCTTAATCATCGTGCTAACTACGATTAACTCTAAGACAACTTCTGCAGCTATGCTCCGATGCGTCAATCGCTTCTTCCGGCGAGTTTCCGGCGAACTTCCGTCGATCATCCGATAAACCCTCGGTGATCCTTCTGCGGACATCCGGCATACTCTTGGACTTTGCGACGATCCACTTGGCGAGTTCCGACGAGCTTCGCTTGGCAAGCTTCTGGACTTCTCGGATCTGTTCTCACTGAACCTCCGACGACCGTCCGAACTTCCGTCGAACTCTCGAACTCCCAACGTGATCATGATCTTGACTCCAGCGCAACACCTGCTTCTTGTCTTACTCTCATCGTAGTTAATCCTGCACACTTATCAAAACTTCGATCGAGACAATTAATCCTAAGCAATAAACCAAGTTGTCCGACATGTCATTGGTCCCTCGACGCTTCGTCCGATTCTTCGGCGCATCGTCCTCTTCTGCAGCCTATTGCCCAATCGGCCAGTTGACTCCGCAACTCCGATATCCTTGGCACAATACCCGCTCTTCTTGGCCCGATGCCCGAGTCCACGGCCCGAAGCCTTCTGTCGATACGTCGACCGATCCACCGGCCCGACGTCCAATCTTCTGACATGTTCCTTCGGCACAACATGATTTTCCTGCTTTAATTGTCTCATCCTGATCGAAGCATCCTGCGTCACTCAAAACGCAGATTAAATCTTAAACATATATCAAGTAGTTTCATCATCAAAATACGAGATTCAACAATCTCCCCCTTTTTGATGATGACAACCACTTGATGACGGAGTTAAACTTAACTCCCGGAGTTTAAACAAACTCCCCCTATCAATATGCCATATTGATAGAACCTTGAATTCAAACTGAATTCAAGTCATTGCAATATTCATCATGAATACTTGCAATACGTCAACATGAACATATGCATAAACTTATGCATCATATGTCATGTCATCAACATACTTTCATCAACATACTTCTCCCCCTTTGTCATCAACAAAAAGGAGAAGTATCACAATCAAGTGTTTGTGATATTGATTCAACTCATTGCATGAAAAACATAGTATCAAGTTTTATCATCATGCAATCTTGGAGCTAGAAGATTTAGCAAGTGTTACATCATGCTTAGAACATTCATGCTATCAAGTTTTAGATATGCAAGTTTTATAGCATATAAGATAGCACTTTTGGTAATGTTCAAGATAGCAAGTTCTACATCATGCAAGCTAGCAAATTAGAGATGTTCAAGAAGGCAACTCTTGCTTCTTGAAAATTTTGCTCACTTTGCTAGATGCGCAAGTTAGCATTTTTGCCTCTTGAGATAGGCAAGATAGCACATTTGCTTCTTTTGAGATAGCAACTTTTTGCTTCTCTTTAGACCAACAAGCTAGCAATTTTTACGATATACAAGTTTCACAATATATAAGCTAGCAAAAATTTCGAAAGCAAATGCAAGATAAATTTCTTGTGTAAGCTCATGATTCTTGCTTCCTATTGCAATGTGCAAATTGCAAGTTTTGCTTCTTGAGATATTCAAGATAGTGATGTTCAAGAAGACAATTTTTCTTCTTGAAATAAGCAAGTTAGCAATCTTTGCTTCTTAAAATAGGTAAGCTAGCAAATCAAGTTTTTGCATCTTCTTGACTTGTACAAGCTAGCTATCTCCCCCTTTGTCATTGTAAAAAAGAAAGAGAGAATACAGTTTTGTAGTTCTCTTTTCCTTTTACAACGATTTCAAAATCATGACAAATGATGAATAATCAAGTTATGAATGTCAAGATAATTTTTCATCATAAATATTTTATCATAGCATGCATCATTATCATAAATTGAAGTATTACATGCATGATATCATATCACCATTCATAATTACATTAATATTTCAATATAACAATTTCTTCTCAAAATGTGTAACTTGGCACTCATAGCATTTTAAATCATGATTTACATCATATGCAATACATCACATCATAATTAGAAAGCACAAGTATTGCATGCATAATTGTACATTATAAATGTTTCATATCATGATGGTATCAATTTTGTCAAATTATATCCTACCATGCATGATCAAAACTTCTCCCCATTTTATCATTGAAAACAAGAAGAAAGTAGGGGGATAGAGCATAAAAGTGTTAAATATTTCAATCATTTCAAGGCATTTAGATCAAGTCATGATTCGTAATTCATCATAAAGCAGATTAGTTTTCAATCATCACATAAGGCATTTAAGGAATTTTTGAAACATAGGAGAATGATTAAATTAAGCATACAATGTTTCAATCCAATTCAAGTCATGAATATCAATGCTTTCATATTGTGAGTATCAATTCATGAATACCACAAGATATTATATGTGACTTCAATTTTGCAAGATCAAGATTATGATTTAGATAAAACTTATTCAAATCAAATTATTAATTTGAAATTCATAATCTAGTCATTAAAATTAATTTCGAGATTCACAAAATATCATGAAATCATTAATCTCGATCAGATGGGAAAAACATTTTTTAAGAGATTCCTTTTCATCTAAGCATGCCTTAGTCTTTATATGCCAAATTAAGATAAGCATGAAAGTGTTAGGATCAAGAGCACTAAGAGGGGGGGGGGGTGAATTAGTGCAGCGGAAATCTTATAATAATTTAAAAACCAAAAGCTGCGTTCGTTCAAAAACTATTATGATGCAAAAGCAAATTCTCAGTTTGTATTTAAGTGCAGTTTGCGTCTAAGCGCAGATTGCGTTTAAGCGCAATTTTGCGTCTAAGCGCAGTTTTGCGTCTAAACTCAGATTTACGTCTAAATGCAGATTTACGTCTAAACGCAGATTTACGTCTAAACACAGTTTTACGTCTAAACGCAGTTTTACGTCTAAACGCAGATTTACGTCTAAACGCAGTTTTACGTCTAAACGCAGATTTACGTCTAAACGCAGTTTTACGTCTAGACGCAGATTTACGTCTAAACTTTGAAACTCGTTTGTATACTCGCAGAAGGCAGTATGCAGTTGAAATCAAGACGTAAACGTGAACTGAAATCTGATGATTGAGCGAAGAAAGCCGATTTACGTCTGAATGCAGTTTTACGTCTAAATGTTGAAACTCGTTCGTAAAATCGTAGAGGACAGATTGCAGTTATTAATAGGATGTAAGCGTAAACTGCAAAGAAGCTCGTTCGTAAAAGCACGGAAAACAGTTCTGCAGAATCAAACGTAAACGTAAACTGTAATGTATGAAAATACGAGTTTACGTCTGAATGCAGATTTGGAAGAACAGCACTTAGAACTTGTTCGTGAAAGCGCAGAGAGCAGTAGTGATGAGGGAGGTTTGCAGTAATGATAAAGTGCTCGAAAATAAACGCAAACCAGAGATTTAGAGTGGTTCGGTCAGCCTTGACCTACTCCACTTTTGGCTTCCTCCACCGATGAGGTTGCCGACGTCAACTAGGTGCCTTCCTTCAATGGGCGAAGGCCAAACTTCCCTCTTACAATTTCTCTCCTTTTGACAGGCTTAGGAGACAACCTTTACAGACCTTTCTCTCCTCACTTTACAATTGAAAACTTGAAGAACAGAAGGAGGAGACTTAAAGGCTTTACAACACTTTTGAGCTCTTTAGAATCACAGAAAAGATCACGATTTCGGTATAGGTCTGTATCTATTCAGTGCTGAATGGGTGGGGTATTTATAGGCCCCAACCCAATTCAAAATTCGAGCTCAAAACGATCAAATCGATCAAATCCCAGAATTCTGGGATCAGGCGGTTGCACCTCTCGACTGGAGAGGTGGCACCGCCTAGCAGAGCTCGAAGACTGAGCTCTGCCGATTGCTTCTCTCTGCCAGAGCTCGAAGACTGAGCTCGATGGTTGCATCACCTGGCAGAGCTCGAAGACTGAGCTTGGTGATTGCATCACCTGGCAGAGCTCGAAACTGAGCTCGGTGGTTGCATCACCTGGCAGAGCTCCAAGCTGAGCTCAGGCTGATCCACCTCTCTGCCAGAGCTCGAAGACTGAGCTTGGTGAATGCATCACCTGGCAGAGCTCGAGACTGAGCTCAGGCTGATGCACCTCTCTGCCAGAGCTCGAAGACTGAGCTCGGTGGTTACATCGCCTGGCAGAGCTCGGAACTTGAGCTCTGGCGGTGCAACCTCTTGGCTGGGGCGGTTGCACCTCCCAGCCTTGTAGCCCTGGCGGTTGCACCTCCTGGCTGGGGCGGTTGCACCTCCCAACCCCACAGCCCAGGCGGTTGCACCTCCTGGCTGGGGCGGTTGCACCTCCCAACCCCACAGCCCAGGCGGTTGCACCTCCTGGCTGGGACGGTTGCACCTCTCAACCCCACAGCCCAAGCGGTTGCACCTCCTGGCTGGGGCGGTTGCACCTCCTGGTGCAATCAGGGTCCGAATGGTTCACTCCATTCGGCCCACTTTGAATCTTTTCAGGGGCCCAATTGCCCCAAGATTAAGCTAATGGGATCACCTCCCATTTTCATGCTTAATCATCATGCTAACTACGATTAACTCTAAGACAACTTCTGCAGCTTTGCTCCGATGCGTCAATCGCTTCTTCCGGCGAGTTTCCTGCCAACTTCCGTCGATCAATCGATAACCCTCGGTGATCCTTCTGCGGACATCCGGCATACTCCTGGACTTTGCGACGATCCACTTGGCGAGTTCCGACGAGCTTCGCTTGGCAAGCTTCTGGACTTCTCGGATCTGTTCTCTCTGAACCTCCGACGACCGTCCGAACTTCCGTCGAACTCTCGAACTCCCAACGTGATCATGATCTTGACTCCGGCGCAACTCCTGCTGCTTGTCTTACTCTCATCGTAGTTAATCCTGCACACTTATCTCAACACATAGATTAGATAACAAATGACAATTGACTTCATCATCAAAATCCGAGATTCAACAATCTCCCCCTTTTTGATGATGACAATCAATTGATAAAGGAGTTGTCCTTAACTCCCCCTATCTATATGCCATAGTTGAGATAAGTCAACCTTGAATTCAAGACCTAAGAATTCAAGTGACGTATTGATAAGTTAGATCAGTTAAACTTATCAATGCTCCCATCATGATGCCTATCATGATGTATCTCTTCAAGAATTATGTCAAGGCATGACATACATCATCAAGTTTGTATGATAGTGTTTGTAACCATTCATCATGTAATCATATAAAGCTACGAAGGACTTTTTACATGATGCTCACATTTGAGATTTTCTAGTAAGTTTGCATTTTCTTCACAATATCAAATCAAGATATGATGCAAACTATAGTACATGTTCACATATCTCTTGGTGATGCAAGGATGGCATAACATTGTTTATAGCATCACTCAAGTATTTGCAACTATGACATAGATATGATTATAGCAGTTCAGCTATGACATAGTGTTTATCAATTCATATTTTTCTCCCCCTTTGTCATCAACAAAAAGCATGATAGCATTATCAAGCATATAAAGGAAGTCATGACACATATATCTCTTTATTGTTTTTGCTTGACGGAGGAAAGTCATTTTCCATAGAGTTTTCATAAGAGTGTACGGGAACATCCCATTTTTAGCATACAACCCGAAAAATGAACTTCTTACATGCATTTGGTTAAAAATATTTGTCACATAATTTGCAACATGTTATTTGATCAAGCGTTGTCAAGGCATGTAATAGTAATAACATTCGAAAAATAATTTTAACTAGTTTAAGTATTCGGACACATCAACATTCCTAATTCTCTTCTTATGTAATCAAATTGTTCTTCACATAGGGGTTTTATGAAGATATCAGCTAGTTGATGTTTGGTATCAATAAACTCTATGGTTACATCATGATTAGTGACATGATCTCGTATAAAGTGATGTCTAATATCAATGTGTTTTGTTCTTGAGTGTTGTATAGGATTTTTAGTTAAGCATATTGCACTCGTGTTATCACATTTAATGGGAATATCTTTAAGATTCACTTTGTAATCTTCTAAAGTGTTTTTCATCCATACAACTTGTGCACAGCATGCACTTGCTGCAATGTATTCAGCTTCGGTTGTTGATAGGGCAACCGAGTTTTGTTTCTTAGATGACCAGGATACAAGGGCATGTCCTAAAAATTGACATGATCCTGATGTGCTTTTTCTGTCTAGTTTACAGCCAGCGAAGTCCGCATCAGCATAGGCTGTTAATTCAAAATTTTCTGATTTTGGGTACCATAATCCTAGATTGGTAGTTCCATTAAGATATCTGAGTATTCTTTTGACTGCTTTGAGATGAGATATCTTAGGGTCTGATTGAAATCTAGCACAAAGTCCTACACTGAACATGATGTCTGGTCTGGTGGCAGTGAGGTAAAGTAAACTTCCTATCATACCCCTATAGGTTTTTTGATCGAAGCTTTCTCCATTTTCATCAATTTCTAACTTAGTGGAGGTGCTCATAGGGGTGTCAATGGCTTTTGAATTATTCATTTTGAACTTCTTTAGCAAACTCACAGCATATTTGGTTTGACTAATAAAGATGCCATTGCTTAGTTGTTTGATTTGTAGGCCTAAGAAAAATGTTAACTCTCCCATTAGACTCATTTCGAATTCATGACTCATAGTTTTCGCAAAGGATTCACAAAGAGATTCATTTGTAGAACCAAAGATAATGTCATCAACATAAATCTGAACAATGAGAAAATCATTTTCAAAATTCTTGATAAACAATGTAGTATCAACCTTGCCTTTTATGAAATTATTTTTAATGAGAAAAGAGCTAAGTCTCTCATACCAAGCCCTTGGGGCTTGTTTTAAACCATAGAGAGCTTTAGTTAATCTAAACACATGATTAGGGTAGCCATTATTTTCAAATCCAGGAGGTTGTTCAACATAAACTTCTTCGGAAATGAAACCATTTAGAAAAGCGCTTTTAACATCCATTTGAAATAACTTAAAATTATTGCAACTAGCGTAGGCAAGGAGCATCCTTATGGCTTCCAATCGAGCCACAGGTGCGAAGGTTTCTTCGTAATCGATACCTTCTTCTTGGTTGAAACCTTTGGCCACTAATCTAGCCTTGTTTCTAACCACGATACCATTTTCATCTTGCTTGTTTCTAAAGACCCATTTAGTACCAATTACTAAATGGTCATTTGGCCTAGGAACAAGCGTCCACACCTCATTTCTCTCAAATTGATTTAATTCATCTTGCATTGCGATAATCCATGAATCATCTTTCATGGCTTCATCAACACATTTGGGTTCAATTTGGGAGAGAAAAGCGGCGTTGACACAAAAGTTTTTAAAAGAAGATCGTGTTTGAACCCCCTTTGATGTGTCTCCTAGGATTAGCTCCTTAGGATGAGCATCTATATACTTCCAATCCTTGGGTAAGGATGTTTTGGAAGTGGATGCAACCAAGTTGCTAGTTGGAGACGGGGTTTCGTTTAAATTCAAGGAATCAAAATTAATATCATCATCAAGATCATTTTTCTTAATTTCTGAAATCTCATTGAAAACAACATGGATGGATTCTTCAATAATTAAGGTTCTTTTATTGAAGATGCGAAAAGCTTTAGAAACCGAAGAATAACCAAGAAAGATTCCTTCATCAGATTTAGCATCGAATTTTCCTAAGTTATCCTTTTCATTCAAGATAAAACACTTACACCCAAAGACTTTAAAATATGAGACATTGGGTTTTTTGTTATTCCATAACTCATAAGGAGTTTTGGTGAGTAAGGGTCTTACTAGGACTCTATTTAAAATATAACATGCAGTGTTTACAGCTTCGGCCCAAAAATATTTGGGTAGGCTATGTTCATTCAACATGGTTCTTGCCATTTCTTGCAAATTTCGATTTTTTCTTTCTACTACCCCATTTTGTTGAGGATTTCTTGGAGTAGAGAAGTTATGGTTGTATCCGTTGAGTTCACAGAATTCTTGGAAGTCATGGTTTTGAAATTCTCCACCGTGATCACTTCTAATTGACGAAATCATAGATTCCTTCTCATTTTGAACAAGTTTACAAAACTTGGTAAAATGTCTAAAGCATTCATTTTTTTGTTTTAAGAAGTAGGTCCATGTATATCTGCTGTAGTCATCAATAATGACAAAGGCGTATTTGCTACCTCCTAGACTCGATGTAGAGATTGGTCCGAACAAGTCCATATGGATCAATTGTAAGGGCCTAGAGGTGCTTATTTGATTCTTAGCTTTGAAGCTACCCCTAATTTGCTTACCTAATTGGCAAGCATCACATACATTATCTTTGATGAACTTGATATGAGGAATTCCTCTTACAAGTTTTCTAGATGATACTTGATTGATTAGTTTCATGCTAGCATGACCTAATCTTTTATGCCATAGCCAAGCATCCTCATTCATAACGGCAAAGCACATTTCATCACATAAGTCATTGATGTCAATAGTGTATACGTTGTTTTGTTTTAATGCAATCATAGATATATTTTTGTGTGGTTTTTCAATGATGCAGGCATTAGATTCAAATCTTATAATATATCCTTTATCACATAATTGACTAATGCTCAAGAGGTTATGTTTTAAACCATCAACTAGTAAAACATCTTCAATAGAGAGGTTGGATTTGTTACCTATGGTTCCTTTGCCAATGATTTTACCCTTGTTGTTGTCTCCGAAGGTGACATATCCTTCGTCTATGCTAGAGAGCTTAGAGAATTGAGATGGATCTCCGGTCATATGCCTTGAGCATCCACTATCAAGGTACCATTTCTTGCTCCTAGCTTGCGATTGTTTAGTTTTCTACAAGAAAGGATGACGTTTAGGTGCCCATTTGCTTTTGGGTGCCTCATAAATAGATCTACATTTTCTATCATGTTGCATAGAGTTTATCATGGTTCCTTTAGGAACCCAAATTAATTTGTTTGGACTTATTTTCTTAAATGGACAACAATGTGTCTTGTGTCCAGATTTGCAACAAAAGTTGCACTTGGTTTGGTTTTGAACATGTAAGATGGGGCCTTTTACAAAGGTAGTTGAATTTCGGTGAGGACTCCTCACAAATCCAATCCCACTTCTTTTGGGAGCATGACCCTTGTTTGTAAGGATCATGTTTAATGACTTGCTACCAACCTCGAATTTCTTCAAGGTGTCCTTAAGTAGCAAGTTTTCTTTTTGTATAGTTTCTAAATCATGACATTTGATACATGAATTTAAACTATCACGATGTTCGACTTTTAACTTATCAAACTCACAAGTAAGATTATCATGTACCTTTTTTAGCAACTTGTATTTTCTATTTATAACTTTGCATTCATCAAATAAATCATGGAAGGCATTTAGTAATTCATCGAAAGATAAATCAGCATCTAATAAATCCGTTACCTCCTCTTCGATGGCCATAAAGGCGTAATGAGCAACTTGCTCGGTGTTGGACTCCTCTTCCTCAGATGCGCTCGAATCATCCCATGTTGCTTGGAGCGCCTTCTTCTTTGTTCTTTTCTTGACTTGGGGACAATCACTTTTGTAGTGTCCCGGCTTTTTACATTCGTAGCAGATTACTTGGTCCTTCTTGGGTTCAAGTTTATTTTTCACATCGTTTTTAAACTTGTTTCTTTTGAAGAATTTCTTAAACTTTCTTGTCAAAAGTGCCAAGTCATCGTCACAATCCTCATCACTTGAGTTTTCTCTCAAGTGGCATTCAGAAGTTTTAAGTGCCATATCCTTCCTGTTCTTTGGAAGGATGTCTTCTTGCTCTTCATGAGCTTTGCAGGTCATTTCGTAGGTCATTAATGACCCGATTAGTTCTTCAAGAGGGAAATTTCGTAGATCTTTTGCCTCTTGAATGGCGGTGACTTTAGGATCCCAACTCTTAGGAAGGGATCTTAGTATCTTATTAACAAGCTCAAAATCCGAAAAGCTCTTTCCGAGTCCTTTTAGACCGTTGACGACATCCGTGAAACGGGTAAACATGTCGCCAATGGTTTCACTCGGTTTCATTCGGAAAAGTTCAAAAGAATGCAGCAACAGATTGATTTTTGACTCTTTCACTCTACTTGTGCCCTCGTGGGTCACTTCAAGTGTGTGCCAAATATCAAAAGCAGTTTCGCAAGTTGAAACACGATTAAACTCGTTTTTATCAAGTGCGCAAAATAAGGCATTCATAGCCTTTGCATTAAGAGCGAAAGCCTTCTTCTCCAAATCGTTCCAATCGATCATTGGAAGAGAAGATTTTGAAAATCCATTTTCAACAAGGTTCCACAGTTCAAAATCCATAGAAATAAGAAAGATCCTCATTCGGGTCTTCCAGTAAGTGTAGTCCGTTCCACTGAACATGGGTGGACGTGTAATCGAATGCCCCTCTTGGTTTCCGGCGTATGCCATCTCTCTTGGGTTTTAATCCTTTAGAGAGTTAACCTTGCTCTGATACCAATTGTTAGGATCAAGAGCACTAAGAGGGGGGGGGGGTGAATTAGTGCAGCGGAAATCTTATAATAATTTAAAAACCAAAAGCTGCGTTCGTTCAAAAACTATTATGATGCAAAAGCAAATTCTCAGTTTGTATTTAAGTGCAGTTTGCGTCTAAGCGCAGATTGCGTTTAAGCGCAGTTTTGCGTCTAAGCGCAGTTTTGCGTCTAAGCGCAGTTTTGCGTCTAAACTCAGATTTACGTCTAAATGCAGATTTACGTCTAAACGCAGATTTACGTCTTAACGCAGTTTTACGTCTAAACGCAGTTTTACGTCTAAACGCAGTTTTACGTCTAAACGCAGATTTACGTCTAAACGCAGTTTTACGTCTAAACGCAGTTTTACGTCTAAACGCAGATTTACGTCTAAACGCAGTTTTACGTCTAGACGCAGATTTACGTCTAAACTTTGAAACTCGTTTGTATACTCGCAGAAGGCAGTATGCAGTTGAAATCAAGACGTAAACGTGAACTGAAATCTGATGATTGAGCGAAGAAAGCCGATTTACGTCTGAATGCAGTTTTACGTCTAAATGTTGAAACTCGTTCGTAAAATCGTAGAGGACAGATTGCAGTTATTAATAGGATGTAAGCGTAAACTGCAAAGAAGCTCGTTCGTAAAAGCACGGAAAACAGTTCTGCAGAATCAAACGTAAACGTAAACTGTAATGTATGAAAATACGAGTTTACGTCTGAATGCAGATTTGGAAGAACAGCACTTAGAACTTGTTCGTGAAAGCGCAGAGAGCAGTAGTGATGAGGGAGGTTTGCAGTAATGATAAAGTGCTCGAAAATAAACGCAAACCAGAGATTTAGAGTGGTTCGGTCAGCCTTGACCTACTCCACTTTTGGCTTCCTCCACCGATGAGGTTGCCGACGTCAACTAGGTGCCTTCCTTCAATGGGCGAAGGCCAAACTTCCCTCTTACAATTTCTCTCCTTTTGACAGGCTTAGGAGACAACCTTTACAGACCTTTCTCTCCTCACTTTACAATTGAAAACTTGAAGAACAGAAGGAGGAGACTTAAAGGCTTTACAACACTTTTGAGCTCTTTAGAATCACAGAAAAGATCACGATTTCGGTATAGGTCTGTATCTATTCAGTGCTGAATGGGTGGGGTATTTATAGGCCCCAACCCAATTCAAAATTCGAGCTCAAAACGATCAAATCGATCAAATCCCAGAATTCTGGGATCAGGCGGTTGCACCTCTCGACTGGAGAGGTGGCACCGCCTGGCAGAGCTCGAAGACTGAGCTCTGCCGATTGCTTCTCTCTGCCAGAGCTCGAAGACTGAGCTCGATGGTTGCATCACCTGGCAGAGCTCGAAGACTGAGCTTGGTGATTGCATCACCTGGCAGAGCTCGAAACTGAGCTCGGTGGTTGCATCACCTGGCAGAGCTCCAAGCTGAGCTCAGGTTGATCCACCTCTCTGCCAGAGCTCGAAGACTGAGCTTGGTGAATGCATCACCTGGCAGAGCTCGAGACTGAGCTCAGGCTGATGCACCTCTCTGCCAGAGCTCGAAGACTGAGCTCGGTGGTTGCATCGCCTGGCAGAGCTCGGAACTTGAGCTCTGGCGGTGCAACCTCTTGGCTGGGGCGGTTGCACCTCCCAGCCTTGCAGCCCTGGCGGTTGCACCTCCTGGCTGGGGCGGTTGCACCTCCCAACCCCACAGCCCAGGCGGTTGCACCTCCTGGCTGGGGCAGTTGCACCTCCCAACCCCACAGCCCAGGCGGTTGCACCTCCTGGCTGGGGCGGTTGCACCTCTCAACCCCACAGCCCAGGCGGTTGCACCTCCTGGCTGGGGCGGTTGCACCTCCTGGTGCAATCAGGGTCCGAATGGTTCACTCCATTCGGCCCACTTTGAATCTTTTCAGGGGCCCAATTGCCCCAAGATTAAGCTAATGGGATCACCTCCCATTTTCATGCTTAATCATCATGCTAACTACGATTAACTCTAAGACAACTTCTGCAGCTTTGCTCCGATGCGTCAATCGCTTCTTCCGGTGAGTTTCCTGCCAACTTCCGTCGATCAACCGATAACCCTCGGTGATCCTTCTGCGGACATCCGGCATACTCCTGGACTTTGCGACGATCCACTTGGCGAGTTCCGACGAGCTTCGCTTGGCAAGCTTCTGGACTTCTCGGATCTGTTCTCTCTGAACCTCCGACGACCGTCCGAACTTCCGTCGAACTCTCGAACTCCCAACGTGATCATGATCTTGACTCCGGCGCAACTCCTGCTGCTTGTCTTACTCTCATCGTAGTTAATCCTGCACACTTATCTCAACACATAGATTAGATAACAAATGACAATTGACTTCATCATCAAAATCCGAGATTCAACAGAAAGTTCAAGACATAAGGCAAAGAAATCTTGTATTATGAAATATATGATATCAAGGCTCATGATTCATTCGAAAAGATATAGTACAAAGAGCAACTTGAAACATTCTTATCAAGATCACATTTTAAAATATTCCAAGTTTCAAGATATCAAGATGACACTTCATTGAATTGCATTTCATTTGAAGAACTCCTTTTTGATAAATGTAGGGAGCATAATGAACGATCTTGATTTATAAAGAGCTTCATGTTATCAAGATCATGATTTTAATAATTATTCTCTTTAGCAAAGAATCACAAAAGCACTTTATTTTTGCATAAGAAATCACATTGTGTTATGATTTATAAATTCTTTTTCTGCACACGAATCATAGGAGATATGAATGTGAAACAAATCTTTGCAAGCAAAAACACTATCATTCATATTTCAAGATGGAGTTTATAAGCATGAATCATTTCATCAAATCCATTTTAGAAAAATATTTTTCATAAGTGTATGAGAAAATCCGATTGTTAGAATACCAATTGTTAAGTGAATCCGAAAATGAAATTAACACTTTCATATATTCAAACATGATTTTTGCTATAGATCTTGAAATTAAGTCAAGAAGATCAAACAAGCTCATGATCATGGATAACTTAAAATCGCATGCATAAAATTGTTAATAACCATTTCATATTACATCTTTATGCATTACTTTAAATCAAACGTGATTTCATTCAACAATGTTATGATACACATTATTACTTCTTAACCATGATCAAAATTATTTTGTTTGTTTATCATAAAATATGCAATATTATTTTCGAAATGATCATAATTTTTGTATTTTTATTTTTAAACATGTAATTTTCAAGAAAATTAATTCTAAACTAAAAAAGAAAATATATCATGAAAGCATCAAGTAATTTCAAAATAAACCAAAGGCATTTTAATTACCTCAATGTCGTAGGCTAGTAAGGCGTAGTTTACCGCCTTGCTTTTGTTGACTTTCTCTTCTTTGGAGGAGCTCGATTCATCCCAATTTTTGTTCTTCTTCTTGTGTTTAAAGCAAGTAGTTCGATTGCTTTTTAATTTTTGTTTCATTTGTAGTTTATGTTCACCATCACTTGAGCTTATGCTCGAGTGGTCTTCAAATGTTCTATGTCCCAAATCCTTCCTGTTCTTTGGAAGGTTGGTTTGTTCATCATTGTCCTCATCACTTGAGTCATCACTCAAGTGGCATTCATTTGTCCAGAGTTCCAAATCCTTCCTGTTCTTTGGAAGGTGATTGTGTTCAACATGCTCATCATGTGCATTGTGTACCATTTCATATGTCATCAATGAACCAATTAGTTCTTCAAGTGGTAAGTTGTTTAGGTTTTTTGATTCTTGAATAGCAGTTACTTTTGAATCCCAAGTTTTAGAAAGTGAGCGCAAAACTTTGTTAACGAGTTCAAAATCCGAAAAGCTTTTACCAAGTGATTTTAAACCATTGACGACATCCGTAAAACGGGTGTACATGTCGACAACGGTTTCGCTTGGTTTCATATGAAAAAGCTCGAAATCATGCAGTAAAATATTAACTTTCGAGTCTTTGACTCTACTAGTTCCCTCGTGTGTGATTTCAAGAGTGCGCCAAATATCGAAAGCCGTTTCGCACAAAGAAACCCGATTGAACTCATTTTTGTCCAAAGCGCAAAATAAGGCATTCATAGCCTTTGCGTTTAAAGAAAA
Organism: Musa acuminata AAA Group; assembly: GCF_036884655.1. Classification (NCBI taxonomy): domain Eukaryota; kingdom Viridiplantae; phylum Streptophyta; class Magnoliopsida; order Zingiberales; family Musaceae; genus Musa; species Musa acuminata. The sequence continues at coordinate 37,325,695 of NC_088331.1, read as the reverse complement.
ATACTTCTTCTCTAAAACCGACCATTCGTTCATCGGTTTAGAGGGAAGTTGAAAACCGTTTTCAATGATATTCCATAAATCCAGATTTAGAGAAATTAGGAAAACTCTCATTCGAGTTTTCCAATAAGTGTAGTCCAATCCGTTAAAGAACGGTGGACGAAAGACCGAACAGCCCTCTTGAAAAGTCATTTCTCTCGGGTGTAAATCCGAAATGAGAAATACCCCGCTCTGATACCAATTGTTAGGATCGAGAGCACTAAGAGGGGGGGGGGGTGAATTAGTGCAGCGGAAATCTTACAGCAATTTAAAAGCTAAAGCTGCGTTCGTTCGATAAAAAATGATTTCGATATAAAAGCAGAATCACAGTGCAGTTTGCGTCTAAGCGCAGTTTTGCGTCTAAGCGCAGTTTGCGTCTAAACACAGTTTGCGTCTAAGCGCAGTTTGCGTCTAAGCGCAGTTTGCGTCTAAGCGCAGTTTGCGTCTAAACTCAGTTTTACGTCCAAACGTAGTTTTACGTCAAAACGCAGTTTTACGTCTAAACGCAGTTTTACGTCTAAACGCAGTTTTGCGTCTAAACGCAGTTTTGCGTCTAAACGCAGTTTTACGTCTAAACGCAGTTTTGCATCTAAACGCAGTTTTACGTCTAAACGTAATTTTACGTCTAAATGTAGTTTTGCGTCTAAAAGCAGTTTTGAACCTTGAAAAGTATTTTACGTAGAAAGCAATTTGCAGTTATAAATGGAATCCGAATGTAAGCGTAAACTGCAGTGTGAAGATCGTACGAAAACACGATTTACGTTTGAATGCAGATTCTGAAAGATCAGAGCTTAGAAACTCGTTCGTAAAGGCGCAGAGGGCAGTAGCAATGTAGGAGGTTTGCAGTAATGATAAAGTGCTCAAGGTAAAAGCAAACCAGAGATTTAGAGTGGTTCGGTCAGTCTTGACCTACTCCACTTTTGGCTTCCTCCTCCGACGAGGTCACCGACGTCAACTAGCTGCCTTCCTTCAATGGGCGAAGGCTAACTGCCCTTTTACAGTTTCTCTCCTTTTGACAGGCTCAGGAGACAACCTTTACAGATCCTTTCTCTCCTCTCTTTACAACTCAAGACTTGAAGAACAGAAGGAGGAGAACTTTAGGACTTTACACAAATTTGAGCTCTTAGAATCACTGAAAAGATCAAGAATTCGGTGTGGATATGTTTCCTTTCAGTGCTGAATGGGTGGGGTATTTATAGGCCCCAACCCAATTCGAATTTGGAGCTCAAAACGATCAAATCCCGGAATTCCGGGATCAGGCGGTTGCACCTCTTGACTGGAGAGGTGGCACCGCCTGGCAGAGCTCGAAGACTGAGCTCAGGCGATTGCACCTCTCTGCCAGAGCTCGAAGACTGAGCTCAGTGGTTGCATCGCCTGGCAGAGCTCGAAGTCTGAGCTCGGTGGTTGCATCACCTGGCAGAGCTCGAAGTCTGAGCTCGGTGGTTGCATCACCTGGCAGAGCTCGAAACTGAGCTCAGGCTGATGCACCTCTCTGCCAGAGGTGGTTGCACCTCTCTGCCAGAGCTCGAAGACCGAGCTCAGGCAATGCATCTCCTGTCCAAAGAGGTTGCACCTCTCTGCCAGAGCTCGAAGACCGAGCTCGGTGGTTGCACCTCTTGGCAGAGCTCGAAACTTGAGCTCTGGCGGTGCTACCTCTTGACAGAGGAGGTTGCACCGCCCAGTCTCGCTTGGAGACTGAGCCCTGGGCGGTTGCACCTCTTGGCTGGGGCGGTTGCACCGCCCAGTCCCGCTGGAAGACATGGCCTGGGCGGTTGCACCGCCCAGTCCCGCAGCCCAGGCGGTTGCACCTCCTGGCCTAGGCGGTTGCACCGCCTGGTGCAATCAGGGTCCGAATGGTTCGCTCCATTCGGCCCAATTTGAATCTTTTCAGGGGCCCAATTGCCCCAAGATTAAGCTAATGGGATCACCTCCCATTTTCAAGCTTAATCATCGTGCTAACTACGATTAACTCTAAGACAACTTCTGCAGCTATGCTCCGATGCGTCAATCGCTTCTTCCGGCGAGTTTCCGGCGAACTTCCGTTGATCATCCGATAAACCCTCGGTGATCCTTCTGCGGACATCCGGCATACTCCTGGACTTTGCGACGATCCACTTGGCGAGTTCCGACGAGCTTCGCTTGGCAAGCTTCTGGACTTCTCGGATCTGTTCTCGCTGAACCTCCGACGACCGTCCGAACTTCCGTCGAACTCTCGAACTCCCAACGTGATCATGATCTTGACTCCGGCGCAACACCTGCTGCTTGTCTTACTCTCATCGTAGTTAATCCTGCACACTTATCAAAACTTCGATCGAGACAATTAATCCTAAGCAATAAACCAAGTTGTCCGACATGTCATTGGTCCCTCGACGCTTCGTCCGATTCTTCGGCGCATCGTCCTCTTCTGCAGCCTATTGCCCAATCGGCCAGTTGACTCCGCAACTCCGATATCCTTGGCACAATACCCGCTCTTCTTGGCCCGATGCCCGAGTCCACGTCCCGAAGCCTTCTGTCGATACGTCGACCGATCCACCGGCCCGACGTCCAATCTTCTGACATGTTCCTTCGGCACAACATGATTTTCCTGCTTTAATTGTCTCATCCTGATCGAAGCATCCTGCGTCACTCAAAACGCAGATTAAATCTTAAACATATATCAAGTAGTTTCATCATCAAAATACGAGATTCAACAATAAGATCTGATTGCCTTATCAAATCTTATGTTCCAACTTCGAGAAGCTTGCTTTAGTCCATAAATGGATCTAAACAACCTGCATACCTTATCTGGAATGTTCTTGGACACAAATCCCTTAGGTTGTATCATATACACCTCCTCCTCGAGGTTCCCATTGAAGAATGCAGTTTTCACATCCATATGCCAGATCTCATAATCATAGAATTTGGATGGATTTTAGCATTACTACGAGTGAAAAGGTTTCATCATAGTCAACATCTTGCCTTTGATGATACCCCTTAGCTACTAGCCTTGATTTATAGGTCTCTACCTTTCCATCTACTATGATCTTTTTCTTAAAGATCCACTCGCAACCGATGGGTACAATACCTTCGGGCGCATCAACTATGTTCCAAACCTTGTTGGAGTACATAGAATCCATCTCAGAATTTATAGCTTTTTGCCACTTCCCAGAGTCTATACTTATAATAGCCTCATCGTAGGTCTAAGGATCAATATCCTCAACATTTTTTCCTCTAATATGTCTCACATATCTCTCAGGAGGATGGGATATTCTATCGGACCTACATAAAATTGGAACTTATGTGTTAGGTACCTGAATAGACTCAGGTTGTAGAGTGGTGCTTGAGCTAGGTTCTCCAACCTCGCTTAACTCTATCATGCTCCCATTGCCTCCGCTAAGAATATATTCCTTCTCAAGGAACACTGCTATCTTAACTACAAAGACCTTTTGGTCCTCGAGATGATAGAAATAATACCCACAAGTTTCCTTAGGGTATCCCACGAACTTGCACCGCTTTGTCCTCGATTCCAACTTATCGGGGTTGTGTCTTTTAACATGGGCAGGGCAGCCCCAAATCTTAACAATTTTAAGATCAGGCTTCTTCCCTTTCCATATCTCATATGGTGTAGACACTACCGACTTAGTTGGAACTTTTTTCAGAAGGTAAGTTGCGGTCTCTAGGGCATATCCCCAGAATGAGATGGGTAGGTCAGCGAAACTCATCATGGACCGTACCATGTCTAATAGCATACGATTTCTCCTTTCAGACACACCATTGAGCTGAGGTGTATAAGGAGGTGTCCATTGGGATAATATCCCATGGTCCTTGAGGAACTGAGTAAACTCTGTACTTAAGTACTCACCTCCTCGATCTGATCGAAAAGTCTTGATACTCTTTCCAGTCTAGTTCTTTACTTCATTCTTATATGCTCTAAATTTCTCAAAGGCCTCGGACTTATACTTTATTAAGTACAGATATCCATACCTTGAGAAATCATCAGTAAAAGTAATGAAGTAGGAGTAACCACCAATGACATGAGTTGACATGGGTCCATATACATCACTATGTATGAGTTCCAATAGTTCAATGGCTCTCTCTCCAGTTCCACTAAATGGAGAGTTAGTCAATTTTTCACGAAGGCAAGGCTCGCAAGTTGCATATGTCTCATAGTCGAATGAATCTAGATATATATCATTTAGCAACTTTTGAATCATTTCTTCGTGGATGTGACATAGCCTACAATACCACAAGTATACACTGTTCATCTCATCTCGTTTCCTCTTGGACACACTTACATTCATGATATGTGGAGTAGTGTCTAGTATAAATAAACTATTATGGAATGTTCCTTTTGTGATGATCTCATCATCTAATAATATCGAACAACCATTGTTCTAAAAAACTAATTTATATCCACTAACTATCAAACATGAAATGGAGATAATATTTTTGATAATAGAAGGAACAAAATAACATGCATCTAATGCAATAAAGCTCCACCAGGCAGATGTAGGGTGACCTCACCAACAGCTACTATAACAACTTTTACTTCATTGCCCATCTTAAGGTCCATCTCATATCTCTCTAGTCTCCTAGGCATTGCTAGAACCTGCAACGAATTGCATATATGATAAGCACTATCGGTATCCAATACTCATGTGTTATCATAAGAGTCTGATAAATGGAGACTGATCATGAATATACCTAAAGCTTATCCAAGCTTCTATTTCACCCTCTCTGTAAGGTACTCTTTGCAGTTCCTCTTCCAGTGCCCATCTTTGCCATAGTGGAAGCACTGGCCTTTGTCCTTTGTTGGGTCTTTCTTAGCAACTTTTGCTTTACCTGGTCTACCCTTACCCTTTCCCTTCTTAAGGGACTTTTCTGCTTTCCTTTTCTTTCTGGTCTTACTAGTGTAGAAAACTGGCTTCTCTTTCTTAATAGTACTCTCTACCTCCCTCAACATATTGAGGAGCTTTGGGAGAGTCACCTCAAGCTTGTTCATATTAAAATTTATTATGAACAGTGAAAAAGAATCTGGTAGGGACTGAAGCACAATGTCCATACACAAGTTATCCTCTAGGACCATTCCTAGACCTGTGAGTTTCTCCATCCACTCAATCATCTATAGGACATGGTTCTGAACCGATGTTCCCTCAGTCATCTTAGCGCGAAAGAGGCTCTTGGAAGTCTCATTTCGCTGAGTCCTTCCTTGTTCCTCAAACAATTTACGGACATGTAGGAGAATGGATCTGACATCCATCTTTTTATGTTGTCTCTGTAACTCAGAAGTCATAGAGCCCAACATATAGCACTGAGCAAGAGTGGAGTCATCAATGTACTTCACGTAGCGAGCGATCTCATCCTCGCTTGCCCCTTCCTCAAGCGTAGGCCTATCAAGGACATATGCGATTTTCTCCGTCGTGAGAACAATTCTCAAGTTGCGGAGCCAATCCATATAATTTGGACCAGTGAGGCGGTTGACATCAAGTATGCCACGTAACGGATTTAAAAGTGATATTTTCTGAAAATAAAGATGTAGTAGAAATGAATAACATACAGATTTTGTAAGAAATAAATTATCATGATATAAACTTCTATCTTAATATGCTCCCACTATTTTACTAGCGAGTCACGTGACACCCTCTACATGTGAAACGGAAGTTTTTGGCAGACTTCTAGTGGGGATCAGGATCCAATTAGCGTCTTAGTGTAACCTCGTGGGACTCGATCAATCACACTAAGCCCAAAAGGTAGGCAACTCTTACCGATCACATCCTTGTGATTCCCGTCCTGTTCGGCCTCCAAATCACCATGGTCTCGAGGGACTCGACCAACCATGATGCTCGGTTAAGTCAACACCTTTGTTACAAGATGAGTCTGATTTGATGATATTCCCTGAGGGACTCGACAAAGCATACCATATCCTCATGTCACCGGTGACATCTCTATGTCGTAAGCAAGATAACGAGTCACGATATAGGCGAGCCTTGAGGGACTCGACCTACATCGGGAATCAATTCCTACCTATAACGATGGAAGGCCACGTGGGTCAATCTATTTGTCTCACGTTTACCGACTTAATATTATCGAGAGAGATGTTTGTATGATTTGGTCTCCTAATATGACATGTCACACATATACATATTTAATATATATCTACATCATATGCAAATATATATACATATCTAGTATGTGTATAAGCAATCACACAAGATGATCATGGACCACAACCTAATGTGATCAGACCCGACCAACAGGCCTGATCACTCACATTAAGATCTATGTGTGCAATGGTGCATCTTCATGCCCTGTGATCGTCCATCTCATCCTCGCCGGTTCCGTCGACATCTCGATGCATCTCCATGCATCGCAATCGTCCGTCTCGTGGGTCCCGCTATCGCATCTACGCTCCCGCTGAGCCTTCTCATATGATTACAACTTAATCATAGGTACGCAAGCTCGACAATAAATGATAAATATAATGGCGGCTCGCAGACCCAATAATAACAATCACAAGTACACACATCACTCGGTTCATGATCATCCGTCTACACATCATACATCACATGTATAAATAATCATCATCATGTAGGACTACTAGATAAAAATAATAATCAGCTAAACTTTTTAATTAATTAATTTTTTTGAAATCAGGGACATGTAGGAAATTTTTTTGAAATCAGGGACATGTAGGAGAAGCGGTCGTAGGTGCCTCTGCCCGTGGGTTCACAACATGCAGGCGCCGCCCTTGCGTGCGGGCGTAGTGCCCGCACATAGGGGCCTAGCCGCACGCGGCCTGCCTTGCGGCTACCACTACAAGTGGCCTGCTTGCACGCATATGGTAGTGCTACCATCTGCGACGGTAGTAAGGGCAGCAACAGTTGCTGTCCTTTCTCGCTTTTGCGTCAACGATTTTGACGTCAAAATCTTCTCCAAAACACAACACACATAGTTTAAAACCAATCTTTCGCACGAACAACCTGGCTCTGATACCACTGTTGGGAAATCTTGGGGGCGACATCACATGCGTAGCGGAAGAACAAGAAAAACAAAATCCCTTATTCCCAATAGATATTCATTGTCGTGCAAAGATTGGTGTGCAAAATCCACGAAACTTAAAACTGCATATAGAGTAGATTATGTTACCTAGGGAGATCGTATATCCCTGTTTCCTTACATATCTTTAGGAGAGGGTGAAGGAGGTCGAGTGTCCTCCTCTGTAGTGGTAATCCACATAGGAGGGCTGCGATGATGCTGCTCAAAACTCCAGGCCTACTCTGAGGTGGAGAGGGGGAGGAGAATAAGAGAGGCAAGTAAAGGCTCTAGCCTATGAGGCTCTGAATCCCTCCTATTTATATAGGCCCCATGTCAAAACCTAATGGATCCTCCCCTAGTGGGTATTGGATCTACATCCAATTACCCAAGCCTTTTAGATTAGTGGATCTCTATCCAATATCTCTTATGGGCTCTTATTGGATCTCGTCTATGGGATCCAATAATTCAGGGGCTTATTGGATATCCAATAAGACAAGGGCTCCGATGGATATCTCATATCCGAACCTCTACTCATCGCAATGCCTACCATATGTGTATGACCTTCTAGGCCCAATATCGAGCTGGCCGTAAGTCATACCTGTTAGAACTCCTTCTAACTTAATGAATTATTATCTTTGTAATAATTTACTTGACTCATCGACTACGGACGTACTAGGCCACTACGTTGTAGTCCCCAAACGATATAGGGGAATCCATTCTATTGGACCTGTCTGTCCTCAGTTACAGTGTACCTATAGTCCCTCATCCATCTAATATCCCAGAGACCGTATATCGAGCATGGTGTTGTCAGACCCATATGGTTTCTACTCGAGTCTCGCTCTAATCGGATTCTCCCGGAGAACTCTTTCTCTCTTAACCCGAATGACCCTGGCCAGGGATTTGTTTGAGCAAGAACACATGGGATATTCCTCTCATGATGCCGAGAGTGGATGATCCTCTATCGACACTCAATAGCCCTCGTAAGGTCGATTGCCACTCCCAATGACCAACTATACTAGATTTGGGACATCCAAACCTATAAGTCTAGCATCAAAGAGTGGAGCACTAATACAGCACATCCTTTGTGTCTCAAGTCTAAGGACCAAATATACCACTAGGACTATGGAATCGTTGTCTGACAATAAGATATCATCAACCATCCAGCATTCCAAAAGCGGATCAATTAGTGAACTCATTATTCAATGAGCACATGTATTGTATCCCTAGTGTCCCCACACGAGCAGCTATAAGACCAGCTGCATCCATCATATGGACGGATATATAGCACACCAGTCTATCCAATTATCATGATGTCCCTCTCGAGTAACCTATGACGGGGATTATTTAGGATCTATGTTTAAAGGTGAATCAGTCTCATTATTGTGATCTCATCATGATCCGATTCTTATTGCACGGATTCATGGACATCACAATATATACATGCATATATGCAATAATCAATATAAAGTGATAAATGCTAAAATATAATAAGCAAAAAGATTTCATGTCAAGTCACACGTGCCATCACTCATGTGATTGGCTTGTTGGGCACCTATGACTAGCAGCTACCACTTCCGATGACCGGTTGTGCTAGATCTGAAACTCCCAAACCTATAAGTTCGATATCAAAGAGTGAAGTACTCATACAGGACATCCTTGGTGTCTTAAGTCTAAGGACTAGGTACACCACTAGGATGATAGAATCGTTGTTTGACAATGATGTATTATCAACCATCCAGCATTCTGTGAGTAGATCAATCAGTGAACTCATTCTCCAATAAGCACCTGCACTGTATCCCTAGTGTCCCCACACGAGCAACTATGAGACCAACTACATCCATCATATGGACGGGTATATAGCACACCAGTTTGTCCGGTTATCTCGATGTCCCTCTCGAGTAACCTATGACTGGGATTATTTCGGATGTGTGTTTAAAGGTGAATCGGTCTCATTATCGTGATCTCATCACGATTCGATTCCTATTGCATAGATCCATGGACATCACGATATATATATATATATATATATATATATATATATATATATATATATATATATATATATATATATATATATAGTGAAAAAAATATTAAATAATAATAAGTAAAAAGACTGTGTCAAGTCACATGTGTCATCACTTATGTGATTGGCTTGTAGAGCACCTATGACTAGCACTTAGTTACCGTATATCTATAGTCACTCATCCATTTAATACCCGATAGATAGTATAATGGGCATGGTACTTTCAGGCCCATACAGTTTCTACTCGAGTCTCGTTCTAATTAGATTCTCTCGGAGAACTCATTCTCTCTCAATCTAAATGATCCTGGCTAGGGATTTGTCTGAGCAAGAATATATGATGTATTCCTCTCATGACACCGAGAGCAGATGATCCTCTATCGATACTCAATAGCACTTGTAAGGTTGGCTACCACTCCCGATGGCCGGCTATACTAGATCTGGAATCTCTAGACGTATAAGTCTGACATCAAAGAGTGGAATACTTATATAGGACATCCTTGGTGTCTCAAGTCTAAGGACCAGAGATACCATAGGGACGACGAAATCGTTGTTTGACAATAAGGTGTTAGGATCGAGTCGGCACTAAGAGGGGGGGCAGTGAATTAGTGCAGCAGATAAAAATGTCAGTTTGAAATTTCTTCGTACGATACAAACCGATCTCAAAAGATAACTTAAAATTGAACGCTTGTTCATAAGCGTAGTGAAAGCAAAGTAAGGAGGAAGCAATTACAAAGTAAGTAAATGACAATAATAGAAATGCACACCAATTTATAGTGGTTCGATCGTTGTGACCGACATTCACTCTCGATTCCTCTTCACTCGAGGTTACCGGCTTCCACTACCGATCTTCTTTTAATGCGCGAAGATCAACTACCCTTTTACACCTGATTCTTCTTTTGACAGGTTCAGAAGAGAACCTTTATACCTCTCTTTTAGACCCAGACCTCTTTTCTCCCTTTAGAAGAATTTTCTAAATACTAGGAAGAAGAGACTCTACCCTTCAAAAGAGATTACAATTTTTACTCAAGGATTCTTTCCCCCTTTTTTAACTTACTTTCTTGCTCTTTTAAGAAAGAAAGAGTGCAGTATTTATAGGTCCTAAATGGATTTAAATTTGAAGCCCAAAATTCAAATCCCCAAGATTTCAGGGTACGGGCGGTACCACCGCTTACTGGGTGGCACCACCGCCCGATAGCCTTAGAGATTGAGGTGTTTGAGTTTTCCAACTCAGAGGCGGTTCCACCACCTATTCTGGCAGTGCCACAGCAATTTTGGCAGTGGCACCACTTGATCAAACTTTTGGGTCACTGAATGAGCCTAAATCAGTCTCAATTAAGGCCTAATTGGCTCCTAATTGAGTTAGCATGATTACATCAAAAGCTAACTCAATTAGCCCCCTAAACTACTTCATTCTTAGATAGATGATTACAAATCATGAATCCTTTGTCCGACATGTCATTGGTTCATCTAGCGCTCGTCCGATCCTTCGGTGCATCGTCCTCTCCTTCAGTGTATTGCCCAATTGACATGTTGACTCCCGCAACTTCCAATCTCCTTGATGCAATATTCGATCCTTTGGCCCAATGATCGAATTCACGACACGAGCCTTCTACCGACATGTCAACCGATCCTTCGACCCGACGTCCAATCTTTTGACATGTTCACTCCGGCCCAATGTCCGATTCCTCATGCTTTAATCAATTTGCCTCTCTTTTTATCGAAGCTAGTCCTGTGTCACTTAAACTCACATTAGATGACTAACACATCAATTGATTTCATCATCAAAATTTGAGATTCAACAATCTCCCCCTTTTTTGATGATGACAACCAATTGATGATGGAGTTTAAACTAAACTCCCCCTATCAATATGTCGTATTGATAGAATCTTTGAATTCAAATTGAATTCAAGTCAAAGCAATCATGATTCACATCATATGCAATACATCATATACAATATCATAATAAAATCATGAGTATTGCATTCATCATATGTATGATCATTATTATAAGTATCATCATGGTATCAAAATATCTAAGTATATTACATCCTACAATGCATGATTTAACTCATCATCACATCTTCTCCCCTTTTGTCATCAACAAAAAGGAGAAGTACATCTAGCAAGTTTTTGAGATATAATTTCAAATCATTGCATTTATCATCATATAACCTAGCAAGTTTTTTTGTAAAATTTTTATACCTTTTGATATATGAAAGATATCATGTTTTTGCATTTACTTGAAATGTATAAGTAATTCTTTCTCCATACAATTTGCAAGCTAGCAAATTTAGTAAGTTTTACATAATTTTGGAATATACAAGCTAGCAAATTTTACACGTATGAAAGTTGTCAAAAAGTTTTGCATCTTTCGAGATGAGTAAGCTTTTTGCTTCTCTTTATGATGTGCAAACTAACAACTTTTGCTTCTTCTTGAAGTATGCAAGCTAGCTAGCAAGCTAGCAAAATATGTTCCCCCTATGTCATTGTCAAATAGAAAGGAAGAATATAATTTTGTAATTCTTTTCCCTTTATATCAAATTTCAAATCATGATAAAGGTAAAGTATCAATCTTTAAAATATGTATAATTTTAAAACCTTACATATCATCCTTACTTCATATATGATACAAAAAATAAATCAATCATCACTATGTGCATAACATTCATGATGCTAAGACATTAAAATTTTTAAACATTTATCTCTTCATGCATTAAATCAATATTTTGACATTAAAATTTTAAGTATTTTTCATACATGATACCAAACATTTATCATTTATTTTCTCCCTCTTTGTTATAGGTAAAAAAGAGAATCATTCAACAATGCAAGTGTTTGAAAGCATATCAAGTAAGTTCTACACAAATTTATCCAAGCTAGCAAAACTATCTCCCTTAATGTGTAAAACTTGTCCCATTACATCATTTTTCAAATCATCACATGAAATGTATCAAGAAAAATTAACTAGGTGATGAGATATATGTTGGGAAATCTTGAGGGCGACATCATATACACAGTAAAAGAATATAAAAAAATTCTCTAATTCTCAAAAATATGTTCATAGTCATGTAAAGATTGGTGCGCAAAAATCTGTGAAACTTAATACTGCATATAGAATAGATTGTGTTACCTAGGGAGATTGTATATCCCTGAATCCCTACAGATCTCTACGAGAGGGTGAAGGAGATCAAGCGCCCTCCTCTCTAGCGGTGATCCACACAGTAGGGCTGCGACAACACTCTTCAAAACTCCAAGCATGCTCTGAGGTGGAGAGGGGGAGAATAGGAGAGACAAGCAAAGGCTCTAGCCTATAAACCACTGAATCTCTCATATTTTTAGAGGTCCCTTATCAACTTAACTCTAATAGATCCTCCCCTATTGGGTATTGGATCTCCATCCAACTACCCAAGCCTCTTAGATAAGTGAATCTCTATCCAGTAATCTCTCATGGGATCTTATTGGATCTCATCCATAGGATCCAATAATTCAGGGGCTTATTGGTTATCCAATAAGATAGGGGTTCCGACGGATATCTCATATCCGAACCTCTACTCATCGCAATGCCTACCATATTTGTGTGACCCTCTAGGCCCAATATCGAGCTGGTTGTGAGTCATACATATCAAAACTCCTTCTGGCTCAATGAATTATTATCTCCATAATAATTCACTCGACTCATCGACTACGGATGTACTAAGCCACTACGTCATAGTCCCCAAATGATATAGGAGAATCCAATCCATTGGACCTGTCTGTCCTTAGTTACCATGTGCCTATAGTCCCTCATCCATCTAATATTCCAGAGACTATATACCAAGCATGGTGCTGTCAGACCCATACGGTTTCTACTCGAGTCTTGCTCTAATCGGATTCTCCGGAGAACTCTTTCTCTCTCAATCCGAATGACCTTGGCTAGGGATTTGTTTGAGTAAAAATACATGGGACATTCCTCTCATGACACCAAGAGTAGATGATCCTCTATCGACACTCAATAGGCCTCATAATGTTGACTATCACTCCCGAAGACCGACTATGCTAGATCTGGGACATCCAAACCTATAAGTCCGGTATCTAAGAGTGGAGCACTCATACAGAACATCCTTGGTGTCTCAAGTCTAAGGACCAGATATACCACTAGGACCACGAAATCGTTGTCTGACAATAAGTCATCATCAACCATCTAGCATTCCGTAAGTGGATCAATTAGTGAACTTATTCCCCAATGAGCACTTGTATTGTATCCTTAGTGTCCTCACACGAGCAGCTATAAGACCAGCTACATCCATCATATGGACGAGTATATAACACACCAGTCTATATGGTTATCTCGATGTCCCTCTCGAGTAACCTATGACCGGGATTATTTAGGATCTATGTTTAAAGGCGAATCAGTCTCATTAGCATGATCTCATCACGATGTGATTCCCATTACATAAATCTAAGGACATCACAATATATATATAAGCATATATGCAATAGTCAATATAAAGTGATAAAATATCAAAATATAATAAGCAAAAATACTGCGTGTCAAGTCACACGTGCCATCACTCACATGATTAGCTTGTAGGACACATATGACTAACAATCTCCCACTTGACCTAAAGTCAATCACCTATGTGTCTGATCCCCATCAGACCCCTGTGATGCTCAAAGATAATTTGAGACAATGACTTTGTCAGTGGATCTATAATGTAATCTTCAGATGGAACTCTTTCCACTCCTACATCTCCTCGGGTCACGATTTCTCTGATTAGGAGGAACCTCCTTAGAACACTTTTGATGAGACCTGGGTTCCTTCACTTGAGCAATCGCCTCGTTATTGTCGTAATATAAGGAAATCAGCTCCTCGCTACCTGGCATGACTCCCAGATCTATGATGAACTTCTTTATTCAGACTCTCTCTTTTACTACCTCTACTGCAGCAATGTACTCGGCCTCTGTGGTCAAGTCAGTAGTGGTATCTTGCTTGGACTCTTCCAACACACTACTTATCCATTCAATGTATACACATACCCTTAATTCGACTTGCTATCATCAATATCAGATTGAAAACTCGAGTGCGTGTAGCCTTCAACCCTGAAGCTACTACCTCCATATACTAGTAAAAGATCCTTAGTCCTTCTCAAGTACTTAAGGATACACTTTACAGCTTTCCAGTGCTCCAAGCCTGGATCCGCCTGATACCTACTCGTGACACTTAGAGCATGCGCTATATCAGTCCTGGTACATAGCATGACATACATGATAAACCCTATTATTGAGGCATAGGGTATCCTATCCATGTTCGCCCTTTCTTCAAGAGTCGTTGGGGACATACTCCTAGAAAGCGATGTTCCATGTTTCATCGGTATGAGATCTCTCTTGGAATTTTTTATGCCAAACCTTTTGACAATGGTGTCTATGTACCTGGATTGGGACAAGCCAAGAATCCTCTTAGATCTATCTCTATAGATTTGAATCCCCAAGATATAGGATGCTTTCCCTAAGTCCTTAATGGAAAAAGTGTCTAGATAACCAAGTCTTTGCTGTGGATAGCACTCCTACATCATTCCCAATGATCAAGATGTCATCTATATATAATACCAAGAAGGTAATAGAACTCCCACTTACCTTCCTGTACACACAAGGTTTATCTTTATTCTTAACGAAGTCATAAGATCTGATTGCTTCATCAAATCTTATGTTCCAACTTTGGGAAGCTTGATTTAGTCCATAAATGGATCTAAGCAACCCGCACACATTATCTGGTTAGTCCTTGGACACGAATCCCTGGAGTTGTATCATATACACCTTCTCCTCGAGGTTGTCATTAAGGAATACAGTTTTTACGTCCATCTACCAGATTTTATAATTATAGTGTGCTGCAATAGCCAATAGAATTCAGATAGATTTTAGCATGACTACGAGTGAGAAGGTTTTGTTATAATCAACACCTTGCCTTTGACAATACTCCTTAGCCACTAGCCTTGCTTTATAGGTCTCTACCTTTTCATCTATTTCGATCTTTTTCTTAAAGATCTACTTGCAACCGATGGGTACAATACCCTCGGGCGCATCAACTAGGTTCCAAACCTTGTTGGAGTACATGAAATCCATCTCAGAATTCAAGGCTTCTTGCCACTTCCCAGAGTCTATACTCATAATAGCCTCCTCATAGGTCCGAGGATCAATATCCTCAACATCCTCTCCTCTATTATGTCTCACATATCTCTCAAGAGGATGGGATACTCTGCCGGACCTACGTAAAGTTGGAACTTATGTATTAGGTACATGAACAAATTCGGGCTGTAGAGTGGTACTTAAGCTAGGTTTTTCATCCTCGCTCAACTCTATCATGCTCCCACTATCTCCGCCAAGAATGTGTTCCTTCTCAAAGAATATCGCTCTTTTGGCTACAAAACCTTTTGGTCCTTGATATGATAGAAATAATACCCACAAGTTTCCTTGGGGTATCCCACGAACTTGCAACGCTCCGTCCTTGATTCCAACTTATTTGTGTTGTGTCTTTTAACATTGGCAGGGTAGTCTCAAATCTGAATAACCTTAAGATCGGGCTTCTTCCCTTTCCATATCTCATATAATATAGATACTTCCGACTTAGTTAGAACTCTATTCAGAAGGTAAGTTGCGGTCTCTAGGGCATATCCCCAAAATGAGATAGGTAGGTTAGTGAAACTCATCATGGACCGTACCATATCTAATAGTGTACGATTCCTCCTTTCAGACACACCATTTTAAGCTAAGGTGTATAAGGAGGTATCCATTGGGATAAAATTCCATGGTCCTTGAGGAACTGGGTAAACTCTGTACTTAAGTACTCACCTCCTCAATCTGATCGAAGAGTCTTAATACTCTTTACAGTTTGGTTTTCCACTTCATTCTTATACTTTCTGAATTTCTCAAAGGCCTCGAACTTGTACTTCATTAAGTACATATATCTATACCTTGAGACATCATCAGTAAAGGTAATGAAGTAGGGGTAACCACCAATGACTTGAGTTGACATAAGTCCACATATATCACTATGTATGAGTTCTAGTAGCTCAATGGCTCTCTCTCCAATTCCACTAAATGGAGAGTTGGT
Source organism: Musa acuminata AAA Group (assembly GCF_036884655.1). Lineage (NCBI taxonomy): Eukaryota > Viridiplantae > Streptophyta > Magnoliopsida > Zingiberales > Musaceae > Musa > Musa acuminata. Next base: position 37,309,535 of record NC_088331.1, on the reverse strand, counting down.
CAGTTTTCCACGAAGGCAATGCTCGCAAGTTGCATATGACTCATAGTCGAATTGATCTAGATATCCATTCTTTAGCAACTTTTGAATCCTTCCCTCATGGATGTGACCTAGCCTACAATGCCACAGGTATGTACTGTTCACCTCATCTCATTTCCTCTTAGACATACTTACATTCATGATATGTGGAGTAGTGTCTAGCATAAACAAACCATTATGAAATGTTCTTTTCGTGATGATCTCATCATATAACAATATTGAACAACCATTGTTCTCAAATACTAATTTATATCCACTAACTGTCAAACATGAAATGGAGATAATATTTTTAATTATAGAAGGAACAAAATAATATGCATCTAATACAATAATAGCTCCACCAGACAGATGTAGGGTGACCTTGCCAACATCTACTGTAGTAACTTTTGCTCCATTGTCCATCTTGAGGTCCATCTCGCCTCTCGTCAATCTCCTAGGCCTTGCCAGAACCTACAACGAATTACAAATATGATAAACACTTATAGAATCTAATACCCATGTGTTATCATAAGAGTCCGACAAATGGAGACTGATCATGAATGTACTTAAAGCTTCTCCAAGCTTCTGTTTCGCCCTCTCTGTAAGGTACTTTTTACAGTTTCTCTTTCAGTACCCATCTTTGTCACAGTGGAAGCACTGGCCTTTGTCCTTTGCCGGGTCTTTCTTAGCAACCTTTGCTTTACCTGGTCTGCCCTTGCCCTTGTCCTTCTTAAGGGGCTTTTCTACTTTCCTTTTCTTTCTAGTCTCACCAATATAGAGAACTGGCTTCTCTTTTTTGATAGTGCTCTCTACCTCCTTCAACATATTGAGGAGCTCCGGGAGAGTCACCTCAAGCGTATTCATATTAAAATTTATTATGAACTGTGAAAAGGAATCTGGTAGGGACTGAAGCATAATGTACACACACGAGTTATCCTCTAGGACCTTTCCTAGACCTGTGAGTTTCTCTATCCACTCAATTATCTTTAGGATATGGTTCTGAACCGGTGTCCCCTCAGTCATCCTAGTGGGGAAGAGGCTTTTAGATATCTATATCGTTGAGTCCTTCCTTATTCCTCAAATAGTTTGCAGACATGTAGGAGAATGGATATGGTATCCATTTTTTCATGTTGTATCTGTAACTTAGGAGTCGTGGAGCTCAACATATAACACTGAGGAAGAGTGGAGTCATCAATGTACCTCACGTAGTGAGCAATCTCATCCTCGCTTGCCCCTTCCTCGGACGTAGGCATCACTATATCAAGGACGTATGCAATTTTCTCCGTCATGAGAATAATTCTCAAGTTGCATAGTCAATCCGTATAATTTGGACCAATGAGGTGATTGACATCAAGTATGTCACTTAAGGGATTTGAAAGTGACATTTTCTGAAAATAAAGATATAGTAGAAACAAATAACATGCAGATTTTCTAAAAAATAAATAATCAAGATATGGATTTCTATCTTAATATGCTCCCACTATTTTACTAACAAGTCACGCGATACCCTCAGCACGTGAAATGAAAGTCTTCGGGAGACTTCTAGTAGGGATCAGGATCCAATCAACATCTTAGTATAACCTCGAGGGACTCGACCAATCATACTAAGCCCAAAAGGTAGGCAACCCTTGCTGATCATAACTTCTTGTGATTCCCATCCTACTCGGCTTCTGAATCATTATGGTCTCGAGGGACTCGACCAACCATAATATTTAGTTAATTCAACACAATCGTTACAAGATGAGTCTGATTCAATGATATATTCTCGAGGGACTTGACCAAGCATACCATGTACTCAAGTCACCGGTGACATCTCTATGTTATAGGCAAGATAGTGAATCGTGATATAGGTGAGCCTTGAGGGACTTGACCAACTCAACCTACACTGGAATTCGGTCCCTACCTATAACAATCGAAGGCCACGTATGTCAATCTAATTGTCTCATATTTACCGACTTAATATTATCGACAGAGGGGTTTCTATGACTTGATCTCCTAATATGACATGTCATACATATACATATTTAATATATATATATATATATATATATATATATATATATATATATATATATATATATATATATATATATATATCGCATGTAAATATATATACATATCTAGTAGGTGTATAAGCAATCATACCAGATAATCATGGACTATAACCTAATGTGATCAAGCCTGAGCTAGTGGGCCTAATCACTCATATCAAGATCTATGTGTGCAGTGGTGCATATCCATGCTCTGTGATCATCCATCTCGTCCTTGTCGGTTCCGTTGGTAACTTGACGCATCTCTATGCATCGCGATTATCCATCTCGTGGGTCCCACTATCGCTTCCACACTCCCGTTATGCCTTCATATGTGATTATAACTTAATAATAGGCACACATGCTAGATAATAAATGAGAAATAAAAATGGAGGCTCGTAGGCCCCAATAATAATAATCACATGTACACACATCACACGGTCCATGATCATCCGTCCATATATCATATATCACATTTATAAATCATCATCGTTTAGGACTACTAGATAATAATTCAAATAATAATTAATTAAACCTTTTAATTAATTAATATATTATGAATTCAGGGACATATAGGAAAATTTTCGACTTCTGTGGGGTATTTTCATAATTTAGACAAATGGATATAACTAAAATTTCTCAAATTCACAAGGTAAAATTATCTTTTTGCCCAAAACCCTAAAACTCCCCATGCCCTGCTGGCGGTGGCCCTATGTGCGCGGGGGGCGGGGGCGGTGCCGCATGCATCGCTACACCTGTAGGTGAGCGCACCCGCGGGCGGCCGCCCTTGCGAGTGGCACTGCCCCCGCGGGCGGCGCCCCCACCTGCGGGCACCCCTGCGGGTGGCGTTGCCCCGTGCAACACCCGTAGGCGGTTGTGCTCGTGGGCATAGTGCCCGCAAGTGTCGCTGCCCTATGACGCCTCTACCCGCAGGTCTAGAACCCGTAGGCACCGCCCTTGCACGCAAGCACAGTGCCCGCACGCAGGTGGCCGCCGTGCCTACGACCCTTTCTCGCTTTTGCATTAACGATTTTGACGCCAAAAGCTTCTCTAAAACATAACACATTCAATTCAAAACCAATATATCATACGAACAACCTGGCTCTGATACCACTATTGGAAAATCTTGGGGGCGACATCACATGCGCAGCGGAAGAACATAAAACAAAATCCTCAATTCCCAAAGATATGTTCGTCGTCGTGCGAAGATTGGTGCGTAAAAATCCACAAAACTTAAAATTGTGTATAGAATAGATTGTGTTACCTAGGGAGATCATATATCCCTGAATCCCTGCAAAGCTCTAGGAGAGGGTGAAGGAGGTCAAGCGTCCTCCTCTCTAACGGTGATCCACACAGTAGGGTTGCGACGATGCTCCTTAAAACTCCAGGCCCGCTCTAAGGTGGAGAGGGGGAGGAGAATAGGAGAGGCAAGCAAATGCTCTAGCCTATGAACCACTGCATCCCTCCTATTTATAGAGGTCCCCTATCAACTTAACCATAATGGATCCTTCCCTATTGGGTATTGGATCTCCAACCAACTGCCCAAGCCTCTTAGATTAGTGGATCTCTATCCAATAATCTCTCATGGGCTCTAATTGGATCTCGTCCATGGGATCCAATAATTCAAATGTTTATTGGATATCCAATAAGATAGGGGCTCCGGTGGATATCTCATATTCGAATCTCTACTCATCTCAACGCCTACTATATATGTGTAACTCTCTAGGCCCAATATCAAGTTGGCTGTGAGTCATACCTGTCAGAACTCCTTCGAGCTTAGTGAATTATTATCTCCATAATAATTCACTCGACTCATCGACTATGGACGTACTAGGCCACTACACCGTAGTCCCCAGACAATATAGGGGAATCCAATCTATTGGACCTGTCTGTCCTCAATTTCCATGTACCTATAGTCCCTCATCCATATAATATCCCAAAGACCATATATCGGGCATGGTGCTGTCAGACCCATACAGTTTTTACTCGAGTCTTGCTCTAATCGGATTCTCTTGGAGAACTCTTTCTCTCTCAATTCGAATGACCCTAGCTAGAGATTTGTCCGAGTAAGAACATATAAGACATTATTTTCATGACACCGAGAGTGGATAATTTTTTATCAACACTCGACAGCTCTCGTAAGGTTGACTACTACTCCCGAAGACCGGTTGTGCTAGATCTGAGACATCGAAACCTATAAGTCCGGTATCAAAGAGTGAAGTTCTTATATAGGACATCCTTGGTGTCTCAAGTCTAAGGACCAAATACACCACTGGGACCATGGAATCATTTTCTGACAATAAGGCATTATCAACCATCTAGCATTCCGTAAGCGGATCAATCAGTGAACTCATTCCCCAATGAGCACTTGTATTGTATCCCTAGTGTCCCCACACGAGCAACTATGGGACCAGCTGCATCCATCATATAGACGGGTATACAATACACCAGTCTGTCTAGTTATCTCGATGTCCCTCTCGAGTAACCTATGATTGGGATTATTTAGGATCTGTGTTTAAAGACGAATCGGTCTCATTATCATGATCTCATCACAATCTGATTCCAATTATACAGATCCAAGGACATCACAATATATACATACATATATATATATACATACATATATATATATACATACATATATATATATATATATATATATATATACATACATATATATATATATATATATATATATATATATATATATATATATACATATATATAATGATAAAATATCAAAAATATAATAAGCGAAAAGACTGCGTGTCAAGTCACATGTGCCATCACTCACGTGATTAGCTTGTAGGGCACATATGACTAACAATATACACATCATAAATATAAGAAAATTATACATAATAAACTTCAAATTATAAATATCAAGAAGTCTAGTGATATATCGTAGTTAATTTGAGTACATCCCCCCTTTTTAGTGAATACCAAGAAGAATCGTAGAAGGACAATTTATGAAAAAACTTGGTTCATAATAAAACTTTCAAGTTCTAATCAATTCATGAATACCAAAAAAACATGATTTACTTAGACAAATCTTTTTTTTAGTAAATAACGAAAATAATTCTTAGGAGATCAAAGATCTTGATTTAAAAAAAAAATTCAAGTAACAATTTCGAGAATTCAAGATGGATGATATAGATAAAGATTTTCCTATAGCAAATAGAGTCATGGGATAACACATAAAAGGATCTCGATTCATGTATAATAATTCTCATGATTCATATAGTAAATCTCTTCTTTAAATAAAATACCAAGAAAAATTGTAGGAGTACAAAGAAGAGATATTGATTCAAAAAAAATCTCAAGTAATTCCAAGAAATGATGATCATGATTTGGATAAAACTTATTCAAATTCAAATAATCAAATTGTCAACATTACTTTTAAGATATTCAAAATGGCATAAATAACTTTATTAATCACTTAGTGAAAAATTGATAAGATAGAGAAAAAGAAATTTACAAGAAACATGCTTTCCTCTTTTTAGCTGTTTCAATTTAAGTGATTTGATTTCTTACAAGCATGCCCAAATTTTTATGCCAAATAAAAACATGCATCATTGTTTAAAGCCAAAAAATAAATTTCATCATCAAAATCATCGTGACAAAAAATATAACATATTAAACATAACGCTTCTTTAAACATGAGATTTGATTTTATATAAGCATGCCTTTATCTTTTATGCCAAATAAAAATATGTATCATCGTTTAAGAGTAAAGTTCATCATGATAAGATCAATAAGCCATACATCACAAAGATCAACATGCATAATTTCGAAATATTAACTCATTAAGCATGATTTCAAATCATAAAGCATTTTTAATCAAAATCATAAATCATCAATTTAGATACACATTATTTTTTCTTAAAAACATATATAGGATTAATCATTAGATTTAAATCTAACATTTTGTTGTATTTTCATAAAACATGTAATTGTCATTATCATTTTCAAAATTACAAGCATGATCATAATTTTTTATTTTATTAATAATTTACATATAATTTTTTAAAAAACTAATTTAAAAACAACTCATATAATGCATCAAGTAATTTCAAAATAAAACAAAGGGGTTTTAGTTACCTCATCGTCGAAAGTCGTTAAGGCATAGTTTGCCACTTCGCTTTTGTTGGTTTTTTTTCATCTTCGGATGAACTCGATTCGTCCCAAGCCACCTTGAGTGTTTTCTTCTTCTTTTATAGCTTCTTCTTTTTAGGTTCATTTTTATTCTTTGATTCTTGTTTTAAGAATTTTTTAAGCTTTATAGTTAAGAGTTCAAAGTCATCGTTGTTAGGAATGAGTTAGCACTAAGAGGGGGGGGGTGAATTAGTGCAGTAGTAAAAATTATGTCGTTTGAAAATCTTCGATTCGAATTAGTGCAGCAGTACCATCGCTTGACAGGGGCGGTACCATCGCTTGTAGCATTCACTGTCGGTGGTACCACCGCCCAGATTTCTTAGGGTGTTGCTCCCCAAGCGGTGTCACCGTCGGCTAGGGTTTCAGCACCCTAGTTGGGCCTTGAATACGGCCCAAACCAGCCCAACTTTGGGCTCAGTTGGCCTCTAATAGAGTTGATGGGATTATAAACTTTAAGTTGATCCAAACTTGGAGCCTAAAAAGGTCTCATCCCAGGTTTCTTGGGTATTGACGATACCACCGCCATTCTTGGGTGGTACTACTGTCGTAGGATTTGCTACTCGGCGGTACCACCACCTGACAAGGGTGGTACCACCGCTGGCAGCATTCACTGTCGGCGGTACCACCACCCAGATTTCCTGGGGTGTTGTTCCCCAGGCAGTGCCGCCGCCAGCCAAGGTTTCAGCACCTTGGTTGGGCCTTGAATCTGGCCCAAACCAGCCCAACTTCGGGCCCAATTGGCCCCTAACAGAGTTGATGGGATTACCTCCCAATCTCAACTCTAATTATGTGCTAACTACGACTCCTAAGAAATAATCTAAGCAAGATAAGTCTGGTTTCTTTCGGCGAGCTTCCGATGATCTTCCGACAATCTTTCGACGATCTCTCGGCAATGTTTCGATAGTCTTCCGGTAAACTCCTAGACTTCATGACGATCTTCTTAGCAAGTTCTGATGAGCTTCTTTGGAAAGCTCCTAGACTTCTTGGTTGGTTTCGGTAGAACTTCCGACGAACACCCGGACTTCCGATGAACGTCCGGACTTCCGACGAACTCTCGAACTCCCAACGAAATCATATTTTTGACTCTAGGACTTTATTTTGCTTTATACCTTGATATCATAGTTAATCCTACATACACAAAAACATACTTCGATTTAGACAATTATTACAAAGCATGAATCATATTATTCGACATATCATTGGTCCATCGATGCTTCATCCGATTCTTCGGCGCATTGTCCGATCTTACGGCCTATTGCCCAATCAGCCAGTTGATCTGTACAACTCCAATATCCATGGTGCAATATCTGCTCTTCTTAGCTTGATGCTCGAATCCATGGCCCGAAGCCTTCTATCGATACGTCGACCGATCCTCCAACCCGACGTCCAAACTTCGAACACATTTTCCTATAACCCAACATGATTCTTCTTGCTTTAATTGTCTCTCCCTGATCGAAGCATCCTACATCACTCAAAACGTATATCAAATCATAAATACTTATTAATTGGTTTCATCATCAAAATCCGAGATTCAATAATCATCACTTGAGCTTTCGCTCGAGTGGTCTTCATTTGTTCTAAGTGTCAAATCCTTTTGGGTTTTTGGAAGGTTGTTCTAAGTATCACATAAGTCATTTCATAGGTCATCAAAGACCCAATAAGTTCTTTAATTGAAAAATGGTTCAAGTTCTTTGATTCTTGTATTACCATTATTTTTAAATCCTAATTTTTAGAAAGTGATCATAAAACTTTATTCATAAGTTCATGATTCGAAAAACTTTTACCAAAAGATTTTAGACTATTGACGACATCCGTAAAATGAGTGTATATGTCTTCAATAGTCTTGCTTGGTTCCCTACGAAATAATTGAAAATCATGCATCAAAATATTTATTTTAGAGTCTTTAACTCTACTAGTGCATTCGTGTGTGATTTTGAGTGTGAGCCAAATATTAAAAGTCGTTTCGCAAGTAGAAACCCGATTGAATTCATTTTTGTCTAAGGTGCAAAGTAAAGTATTCATAGCTCTAGCATTTAAAGAAAAAGTTTTCTTCTCCAAATTATTCCATTCATTTATTGGAGCAGAAGACTTTTGAAAAATTTTATCAATAATGTTCTATAAATCAAGGTTCAAGGAAAACAAGAAAACTCTCATCCGAGTTTTCTAATAAGTATAGTCCGTCCCATTGAACATGGGAAGATGAACGATAGAAAAGACCTCTTGAAAGCCGAAAAGAGTCATTTCTCTTAGGTGTTAAACCAAATGAGAAAAAAGTGGCTCTGATACCAATTATTATGATCGAGTCAACACTGAAAGGGGGGGTGAATTAGTGTAGTAGATAAAAATGTCAGTTTGAAAAATATTTTGTACGATAAAAATCGATCTCAGAAGATAACCTAAAATTGAATGCTTGTTTGTAAGCATAGTGAAAGCAAAGTAAGGAGGAAGCAATTGTAAAGTAAATGATAATAATAGAAATGCACACCAATTTATAGTGGTTCGGTCGTCGTGACCTACATTCACTCTCGATTCCTCTTCACTCGAGGCTATTGGCTTCCACTACCGATCTTCCTTCAACGGGTGAAGATCAACTACTCTTTTACACTCGATTCTCCTTTTAATAGGTTCAGGAGAGAATCTTTACACCTCTATTTTAGACCTAGACCTTTTTTCTCCCTTTATAAGAACTTTCTAAATACTAGAAAGAAGGGACTCTACTCTTCAAGAAAGATTATAATTTTTACTCAAGGATTATTTCCCCTTTTTTAACTCACTTTCTTGCTCTTCCAAGTAGGAAAGAGTGGGGTATTTATAGGCCCTAAATTAATTCAAATTTGGAGCCCAAAATTCAAATCCCTGAGATTTCAGGGTACGGGCGGCACCATCACCTGCACTGGGTGATACCACCATATGTAGCCTAACACTGGGCAGTACCACCACCCAATCTGGTGGTACCGTCGCTTGATAGCCTCAAAAACTAAGTTTTTTGAGTTTTCCAATTCAGAGGTGGTTCCACCACTTGACCCAACTTTTGGGTGGCCTCCCAATGAACCCAAATAAGTCCCAATTAAGGCCCAATTGGCTCCTAATTGAGTTAGCATAATTACACTAAAAGGTAACTCAATTAGCCCCCTAAACTACTTCAATCTTAGACAAATGATTACAAAGCATGAATCCTTTGTCCGGCATGTCATTGGTTCATCCGGCGCTCATCTGATCCTTCGGCACATCGTCCTCTCCTTCGGTGTATTACCCAATCGATATGTTGACTCCCACAACTTCCAATCTCCTTAGCACAATATCCAATCCTTCAGCCCGATGCCCAAATTCACGGCACGAGCCTTCTACCGACACGTCGACCGATTCTCTGGCCCAACGTCCAATCTTCTGACATGTTCACTCTAGACTAATGTCCAATTCCTCCTGCTTTAATCAATTTACCTCTCCTTGATTGAAGCTAGTCTTGCATCACTTAAATGCATATTAGATGACTAACACATCAATTGATTTCATCATCAGAATTTAAGATTCAACATAAGATATCATCAATCATCCAGCATTCTATGAGCAGATCAATCAGTGAACTCATTATCCAATGAGCACCTGTACTTTATCCCTAGTGTCCGCACATGAGCAGCTATGAGACCAGCTGCATCCATCATATAGATAGGTATATAACGCACAAGTCTGTCTGATTATCTCGATGTCTCTCTTGAGTAACCTATGATCGGGATTATTTAGGATATGTGTTTAAAGGTGAATAGGTCTCATTATCATGATCTCATTACGATTTAATTCCCATTGCACAGATCTATGAACATCATAATATATTCATACAATAGGCAATATAAAATGATAAAATATCAAATAATAATAATAAGCAAAAAGATTGCGTGTCAAGTCACATGTGCCATCACTCACATGATTGGATTGTAGGGCACTTATGACTAGCACTCTCTAATAAGCTGAATCCTCCTCAGAACACTTCTAATGAGATCTGGATTTCTCATTTGAGTAATCGCCCCATAGTTATTGCTAATCATGAACCACAACCTAATATAATCAGGCCCGAGCCAATGGGCCTAATCACTCACATCATAATCTATGTGTGCATCGATACATCTCCATGCCTTGTTATCGTCTATCTCATCTTCATTGGTTCTATCGGCATCTTGGCACATCTCCATGCGTCATGATCGTTTGTCTCGGCCTTGTGGGTGCCATTATCACCTCGACAACTCCCACTACACCTCCTCATGTAATTATAATATAATCACATGCACATAAGTCTAACAATAAATAAGGAAAAAATAGAAACTTACAGGCCTCAATAATAATAATAATAATAATGATCACATCACATTGTCCATGATCATCCGTCCACATCATATATCACACACACACACACACACACACACACACACACACATATATATATATATATATATATATATATATATATATATATATATATATATATATATATATATATATATATATATATATATATATATATATATATATATATATATATATATATATATATATATATATATATATATATTATATAGGACTACTAGATAAACAATAATAGTTAATTAAACCTTTTAATTAACTAATATTTTTTAAAATTTGGGGTACGTAGGAAATTTTAAAAATTTTGACAAAAAGGACAACACTTTAAAATTTTAAAATTCTTATAGGCAAAATTATCATTTTTCCAAAAACCCTAATCCTTCTTATTTTTTCCTGCTGTATTATGGTTGCCACCACCCCTGCTCGCGGGCGACATAGTGCCTGCAAGCACCGTCCCCCTCTGCCCCCCGCTCGGGCGTAAAGCCCCCTTTGCAGGTGAGCGCTGCTACGGGCGCTGCCCATGCGGTTGCCTACCTATGGCCCATAGGCTGCTGGCCGTAGGTGGCCAAGCTGAGAGCTCTCTTGGGAGCTCTCAGCTAAGGTTGCAAGCATCCATTGGCCAACCTATGAGGGCAACAATAGTTGCCGCCCTCTCTCACCTTTTACGTCAATAATTTTGATGTCAAAAGCCTTTCTAAAATATAACACACGTAGTTTAAAACCAATCTTTTGCACGAACAACCTTGCTCTGATACCACTATATAGAAATCTAGGAGTGACATCACATATGTAGCCGAATAGCATAAAACAAAAATATGAGATTTCTCAAAAGGGTGTTCGTCATCGTGCAAAGATTAATACGTAAAAACTCACGAAACTAAAAACCACATAAGAGATAATTGTGTTACCTATGAAGATCATATATCCTTGAATTCCTATAGATTGGTAGAACTGCTAGTCATAGGTGCCCAGTAAGCCAATCACGTGAGTGATGGCACGTGTGACTTGATACAGAATCTTTTTGCTTATTATATTTTGGCGTATATCACTTTATAACTATTGCATAAATGCATATATATATTGTGATGTCCTTGGATTTGTGCAATGGGAATCGGATCGTGATGAGATCACGATAATGAGATCGATTCACCTTTAAACACATATCCTAAATAATCCCGGTCATAGGTTACTCGAGAGGGACATCGTGATAACCGGATAGACTAGTGTGCTGTATACCCGTCCAAATGATGGATGCAGCTGGTCTCATAGCTGCTCGTGTAGGGACACTAGGGATACAGTACAGGTGCTCATTGGAGAATGAGTTCACTGATTGATCCGCTTACAGAATGCTGGATGATTGATGATGCCTTATTGTCAGACAGCGATTCCGTAGTCCTAGTGGTGTATCTGGTCCTTAGACTTGAGACACCAAGGATGTCCTGTATGAGTGCTCCACTCTTTGATACCAGACTTATAGGTTTGGCTGTCCCAGATCTAGTACAGCTGGTCATTGGGAGTGGTAGTCGACCTTACGAGGGCTATTGAGTGTCGACAGAGGATCATCCACTCTCGGCGTCATGAGAGGAATATCCCATGTGTTCTTGCTCAGACAAATCCCTGGCCAGGGTCATTCGGGTTGAGAGAGAAAGAGTTCTCCGGGAGAATCCGATTAGAGCGAGACTTGAGTAGAAACTGTATGGGTCTGACAGCACCATGCTCGATATATGGTCTCTGGGATATTAGATGGATGAGGGACTATAGGTACATGGTAACTGAGGACAGACAGGTCTAATGGATTGGATTCCCCTGTATCGTCTGGGGACTACGGCGTAGTGGCCTAGTACGTCCGTAGTCAATGAGTCGAGTGAATTATTACAGAGATAATAATTCACTGAGTTAGAAAGAGTTCTGACAGGTATGACTCACGGCCAGCTTGATATTGGGCCTAGAGGGTCACACACATACGGTAGGCATTGCGATGAGTAGAGGTTCGGATATGAGATATCTGACGGAGCCCTTGTCTTATTGGATGTAGATCCAATACCCACTAGGGAAGGACCCATTAAGGTTTGACACGAGATCTCTATAAATAGGAGGGATTCACAGCCTCATAGGCTTGAGTCTTTGCTTGCCTTTCCTATTCTCTTCTCCCTCTCCACCTCAGAGTAGGCCTGGAGTTTTGAGGAGCGTCGTCGTAACCCTGCTGTGTGGATCACCGCTAGAGAGGAGGACGCTTGACCTCCTTCACCCTCTCCTAAGGATCTGCAAGGAAATAGGGATATACGATCTCCCTAGGTAACACAATCTCTATACGTAGTTTTGTGTTTTGCGGATTTTTTGCGCACCAATCTTCGCACGACGACGAACATCTTTTTGGGAATCGGGGATTTTTGTTTTCTTATTCTTCTGCTGCGCATATGATGTCGCCCCCCCATGATTTCCCAACAGTGGTATCAGAGCTAGGTTGTTCGTGCGAATGATTGGTTTTGAACTGCGTGTGTTGTGTTTAGGAAGAATATTGACGTCAAAATCGTTGACGCAAAAGCGAGGAAGGGCAGCAACAGTTGCTGCCCTCGATCTGCATGCCTGCAGCCACCTGCAGCGGCAGCCGCAGTCAGGCAGCACAGCGCCGGCGCATGATATGTGGAGGTATACACTGTTCACCTCCTCTCGTTTCCTCTTAGACACTTACATTCATGATATGTGGAGTAGTGTCTTGCATAAACAAACCTTTATGCAATATTCCTCTCGTCAATCTCCCCCCGGCATTGCTAGAGTTTACAATAAATTGTAGATGTGATAAGCAATATTGGTATCCAATACCAATGCACTATCACAAAAATCTAACAATTGGAGATTGATCATGAATGTACCTGAAGCTTCTCCAAGCTTCTATTTCGCCCTTTCTGCAAGGTACTCTTTGCAGTTCCTCTTCCAGTGCCCATCTTTACCACAGTGGAAGCATTGGCCTTTGTCCTTTACTGGGTCTTTCTTAGCAACCTTTGCTTTACCTGGTTTGCCCTTGCCCTTTCCCTTCTTAAGGGACCTTTCTACTTTCCTTTTCTTTTTGGTCTCACCAGTGTAGAGAACTGGCTTCTCATTCTTAATAGTATTCTCTGCCTCCCTCAACATATTGAGGAGCTCTGGGAGAGTCACCTCAAGCTTGTTCATATTAAAATTCATTATGAACTATGAAAAGGAATCTGGTAGGGACTGAAGCACAATGTCCACACACAAGTTATCCTCTAGGACCATTCCTAGACCTGTGAGTTTCTCTATCCACTCAATCATCTTTAGGACATGGTTCTGAACCGGTGTCCCCTCAGTCATCCTAGCGTGAAAGAGGCTCTTTGAAATCTCATATCGTTGAGTCCTTCCCTGTTCCTCAAACAATTTGCGGACATGTAGGAGAATGGATCTGGCATCCATCTTTTCATGTTGTCTCTGTAACTCAAGAGTCATAGAGCCCAACATATAGCACTGAGCAAGAGTGGAGTTATCAATGTACTTCACATAGCGAGCGATCTCATCCTCGTTTGCCCCTTCTTCGGGCGTAGGCATCACTGAATCAAGGACGTACATGATTTTCTCCGCTGTGAGAACAATTCTCAAGTTACGGAGCCAATCCGTATAATTTGGACCAGTGAGGTGGTTGACATCAAGTATGCCATGTAAGGGATTTAAAAGCGACATTTTCTGAAAATAAAGATGCAGCAGAAATGAATAACATACAGATTTTGCAAGAAATAAACTATCAAGATATGGACTTCTATCTTAATATGCTCCCACTATTTTACTAACGAGTCACGCGACACCCTCAGCACATGAAACGAAAGTCTCCAGCAGACTTCTAGTGGGGATCAGGATCCAATCAGGGTCTTAGTGTAACCTCGAGGGACTCGACCAATCACACTAAGCCTAAAAGGTAGGCAACTCTTGCCGATCATAACTCCTTGTGATTCCCGTCCTGTTCGGCCTCCGAATCACCATGGTCTCGACCAACCATAATGCTCGGTTAAGTCAACACCTTCGTTACAAGATGAGTCTGATTTGATGATATACCCTCGAGGGACTTGACCAAGCATACCATACCCTCAGGTCACCGGTGACATCTCTATGTCGTAAGCAAGATAGCGAATCGCGATATAGGTGAGTCTCGAGGGACTCGACCAACTCAACCTACACCGGGAATTGGTTCCTACTCATAACGATGGAAGGCCACGTGGGTCAATCTAATTGCCTCACGTTTACTGACTTAATATTATCGAGAGATGTTTCTATGATTTGGTCTCCTAATATGACATGTCACACATATACATATTTAATATATATCTACATCGCATGCAAATATATATACATATCTAGTATGTGTATAAGCAATCACACTAGATGATCATGGACCACAACCTAATATGATTAGGCCCGAGCCAGTAGGCCTAATCACTCACATCAAGATCTATGTGTGCAACGGTGCATCTCCATGCCCTGTGATCGTCCATCTCGTCCTCGTCGGTTCCGTCGACATCTTGATGCATCTCCATGCATCACGATCGTCCGTCTCGTGGGTCCCGCTATCGTATCCACGCTCCCGCTGCGCCTCCTCATGTGATTACAACTTAATCATAGGCACGTAGACCCGACAATAAACGAGAAATATAATGGAGGCTCGCAGACCTCAATAATAATAATCACAAGTACACACATCACACGGTCCATGATCATCCGTCTACACATCATACATCACATGTATAAATAATCATCATCATGTATGACTACTAGATAATAATAAAAATAATAATCAATTAAACCTTTTAATTAATTAATATTTTTTGAAATCAGGGATATGTAGGGAATTTCTGAATTTATAGGGGTATTTTCGTAATTTGGACAAAAGATAGAAACTGGAATTTCTCAAATTCCGAGAGGCAAAACTGTCTTTTGCCCAGAAAACCCTAATGCCCTTTCCCCCTTACGCTGGTGCCGCCGCTGCCACCTTGCCGGCGGCGAATGAGGGCATTGCCCTCGCCTACAGGCGGCACGCCCACTGGCGGCGCTGCCGCTGCGGGTGGGCGCCCCCTTCGGGCGCCGCTGTCTCCGCAAGGGGTGCTGTCCCGCCGAGCGGCCGCCCCTGTGGGGGGGGGGTTTCGCTCGCGGGAGCAGCGGCGGTAGGCACCACTGCCCTGCGGCGGTAGGCGCTGCTTCCTTGCGGCGGCTCATGCCACTGCCCTACGGCGGCAGGCGCCGCTACCCTGCGGTGCCTCTGCCCGTGGGCTGCCAGCCCCGCCGGCAGCAAGCCTGCTGCAAGCAGGTCGCCGGCCGGCTACTGCAGACGCAGCCCCTGTGCTGCCCGCCTTCGGCTGCGCTTCACGCACGCATATCGAGGGCAGCAACTATTGCTGCCCTTTCTCGCTTTTGCGTCAACGATTTTGACGTCAATATTCTTCCTAAACATAACACACGCAGTTCAAAATCAATCATTCGCACGAACAACCTGGCTCTGATACCACTGTTGGGAAATCTTGGGGGCGACATCACATGCGCAGCGGAAGAACAAGAAAACAAAATCCCCGATTCCCAAAAAGATGTTCATCGTCGTGCGAAGATTGGTGCGCAAAAATACGTGAAACATAAAACTGCGTATAGAGTAGATTGTGTTACCTAGGGAGATCGTATATCCCTGTTTCCTTGCAGATCCTTAGGAGAGGGTGAAGGAGGTCAAGCGTCTTCCTCTCTAGCGGTGATCCACACAATAGGGTTGCGACGACGCTCCTCAAGACTCCAGGCCTGCTCTGAGGTGGAGAGGAAGAGGAGAATAGGAAAGGCAAGCAAAGGCTCTAGCCTATGAGGCTCTGAATCCCTCCTATTTATAGAGGTCCCCTGTCAAACCCTAATGGGTCCTCCCCTAGTGGGTATTGGATCTGCATCCAATAAGACAATGGCTCCGTCGGATATCTCATATCCGAACCTCTACTCATCGCAATGCTACAATATGTGTGTGACCCTCTAGGCCCAATATCGAGCTGGCCGTGAGTCATACCTGTCAGAACTCCTTCTAACTCAGTGAATTATTATCTCTGTAATAATTCACTTGACTCATCGACTATGGAAGTACTAGGCCACTACGCCGTAGTCCCCAGACGATACAGGGGAATCCAATCCATTGGACCTGTTTGTCCTCAATTACCGTGTACCTATAATCCCTCATCCATCTAATATCCCAGAGACCGTATATCGAGCATGGTGTTGTCAGACCCATACGGTTTCTACTCGAGTCTCGCTCTAATCAGATTCTCTCGGAGAACTCTTTCTCTCTCAACCCGAATGACCCTGGCCAGGGATTTATCTGAGCAAGAACACATGGGATATTCCTCTCATGACGCCGAGAGTGGATGATCCTCTATCGACACTCAATAGCCCTCGTAAGGTCGACTACCACTCCCAATGACCAGCTGTACTAGATCTGGGACAGCCAAACCTATAAGTCTGGTATCAAAGAGTGGAGCACTCATACAGGACATCCTTGGTGTCTCAAGTCTAAGGACCAGATACACCACTAGGACTACGGAATCGCTGTCTGACAATAAGGCATCATCAACCATCCAGCATTCTGTAAGCAGATCAATCAGTGAACTCATTCTCCAATGAGCACCTGTACTGTATCCCTAGTGTCCCTACACGAGCAGCTATGAGACCAGCTGCATCCATTATATGGACGGGTATACAGCACACCAGTCTATCCGGTTATCACGATATCCCTCTCGAGTAACCTATGACCGAGATCATTTAGGATATGTGTTTAAAGGTGAATCGATCTCATTATCGTGATCTCATCACGATCCGATTCCTATTGCACAAATCCAATGACATCACAATATATGTATGCATTTATGCAATAGTTATAAAGTGATATACGCCAAAATATAATAAGCAAAAAGATTATGTATCAAGTCACACGTGACATCACTCACGTGATTGGCTTGCTGGGCACCTATGACTAGCAGCACCGCCCAGCACTGTTAGTGTCTGACACTGACAGGCGGTGGCACCGCCAGTATCGGGAACCCAAAGAGAATTCAAATTTTGGAGCCTAAATTTGAATCGTCTTGAGGCCTATAAATACCCCTCAAATCTCAACTGAGATTACAACTTTTTGAGAAGCAATTGATTGAGAGAAAGGTCTTAGAAAAGTCTTTGATAGTCTTGTTTTCAATTTGTTAGTGTTCACCTCCTTCTTTCTTGCTGGAAATCTATAAGAGAGTGAACCACTTGTAAAAAGTTGTAAGAGGGGTATTTACCATTCCCCTTCAAGAGATTTGCTAGTGGAAGGTGGGAGCCTCATCGAAGAGGGGCCTCACAAGTGGATGTAGGTCATTTGACCGAACCACTATAAAATCAGCGTGATCTCTGGTTTGCATTTACTTATTGTCATTTATATTACTGCAAACCATTTGCACTTTAATGCTCTACTTCTTGGTCTCCGTCTTACTTATCCCTTCAAGTTAAAACGCAATCGAAACGGTTTCAAACGAAAACGTTGCTTTTATTGTACGAAGTTTCCGAAAGTGTTTAAATCGTTAAAAGTTTATTGCACTTTACCGCTGCACTAATTCACCCCCCCCTCTTAGTGCCGCTCCGATCCTAACAATTGGTATCAGAGCTAGGCTCACTCTCATATTTGGTTTGATACCCAAGAGAGATGGCTTACTCCGGCATACATGAGGGTCATTCTATCACACGTCCACCCTTGTTTAATGGGTCGAATTATACTTATTGGAAGACTCGTATGAGGATCTTCCTCATTTCTATGGATTTCGAGCTTTGGACTATTGTTGAAAACGAATTTCAAAAATCTTCTCTTCCGATGAGCGAATGGAATGAATTGGAGAAGAAGGTTTTTGCTTTAAATGCAAAGGCTATGAATGCCTTGTTTTGTGCACTAGACAAAAATGAATTTAATCGTGTTTCAATTTGTGATTTGGCTTTTGATATTTGGAGAACTCTTGAGGTCACTCATGAAGGCACTAGCCGAGTGAAAGAGTCCACAATCAACATCCTTGTGCACTCTTACGAACTTTTCCGAATGAAATCAAGTGAGTCCATCGAAGACATGTACACCCGGTTCACGGATGTCATCAATGGACTCAAAGCTCTTGGTAAAGATTTTACTAACTTTGAACTAGTAACTAAAATCTTCAGATCTCTCCCTAAAAGTTGGGATCCAAAAGTTACGGCAATTCAAGAGGCTAAAGACTTTAAAACATTCCCTCTTGAAGAACTTATTGGGTCTCTAATGACCTACGAAATGACATGTCAAGCTCATGATGAGCTCAAGAACCCCCTTCCAAAGAACAGGAAGGATATGACACTCACATCCCAAGAAGACCACTTGAAAGGAACATCACGTGATAAGGACAGTGACAATGATATTGCACTTTTGACTCAAAAAATTTAAAAATATTTAAGAAAGAATAAATTTAAAAATAATATAAAAAATAAATTCGAACACAAGAAGGACCAAGTGATTTGCTATGAGTGCAAAAAATCGGGACACTACAAGAACGATTGTCCTCAAGCCAAAAAGAGAACATTAAAGAAGAAGGCGCTCAAGGCAACATGGGATGATTCAAGCGCGTCCGAAGAAGAGGAGTCCTGTTGAATCTCGTATTTTGATGATGAAACTACTTGATATATGTTTATGATTTAATCTGCGTTTTGAGTGACGCAGGATGCTTCGATCAGGATGAGATAATTAAAGCAGGAAAATCATGTTGTGCCGAAGGAACATGTCAGAAGATTGAACGTAGGGCCGGTGGATCGGTCGACGTATCGACAGAAGGCTTCGGGCCGTGAACTCGGGCATCGGGCCAAGAAGAGCGGGTATTGTGCCAAGGATATCGGAGTTGCGGAGTCAACTGGACGATTGGGCAATAGGCTGCAGGAGAGGACGATGCGCCGAAGAATCGGACGAAGCGTCGAGGGACCAATGACATGTCGGACAACTTGGTTAATTGCTTAGGATTAATTGTCTCGATCGAAGTTTTGTTTTGTTGTGCAGGATTAACTACGATGAGAGTAAGACAAGCAGCAGGTGTTGCGCCGGAGTCAAGATCATGATCACGTTGGGAGTTCGAGAGTTCGACGGAAGTTCGGACGGTCGTCGGAGGTTCAGCGAGAACAGATCCGAGAAGTCTAGAAGCTTGCCAAGCGAAGCTCGTCGGAACTCGCCAAGTGGATCGTCGCAAAGTCCAGGAGTATGCCGGATGTCCGCAGAAGGATCACCGAGGGTTTATCGGATGATCGACGGAAGAAGCGATTGACGCATCGGAGCATAGCTGCAGAAGTTGTCTTAGAGTTAATCGTAGTTAGCACGATGATTAAGCTTGAAAATGGGAGGTGATCCCATTAGCTTAATCTTGGGGCAATTGGGCCCTTGAAAAGATTCAAATTGGGCCGAATGGAGCGAACCATTCGGACCCTGATTGCACCAGGCGGTGCAACCGCCTAGGCCAGGAGGTGTAACCGCCAGGGCTGCGAGACTGGGCGGTGCAACCGCCCCAGCCAGGTGGTGCAACCGCCCAGGCTATGTCTTCCAGCGGGACTGGGCGGTGCAACCGCCCCAGCCAAGAGGTGCAACCGCCCAGGGCTCAGTCTTCGAGCTAGACTGGGCGGTGCAACCTCCTCTGTCAAGAGGTAGCACTGCCAGAGCTCAAGTTTCGAGCTCTGGCAGAGAGGTGCATCAGCCTGAGCTCAGTTTCGAGCTCTGCCAGGTGATGCAACCACCGAGCTCAGTCTTCGAGCTCTGCCAGGCGGTGCAACCACCGAGCTCAGTCTTCGAGCTCTGGCAGAGAGGTGCAATCTCCTGAGCTCAGTCTTCGAGCTCTGCCAGGCGGTGCCACCTCTCCAGTCAAGAGGTGCAACCGCCTGATCCCGGAATTCCGGGATTTGATCGTTTTGAGCTCCAAATTTGAATTGGGTTGGGGCCTATAAATACCCCACCCATTCAACACTGAAAGGAAACAGATCCACACCGAATTCTTGATCTTTTCAGTGATTCTAAGAGCTCAAATTTGTGTAAAGTCCTAAAGTTCTCCTCCTTCTGTTCTTCAAGTCTTGAGTTGTAAAGAGAGGAGAGAAAGGATCTGTAAAGGTTGTCTCCTGAGCCTGTCAAAAGGAGAGAAACTGTAAAAGTGCAGTTAGCCTTCGCCCATTGAAGGAAGGCAGCTAGTTGACGTCGATGACCTCGTCGGAGGAGGAAGCCAAAAGTGGAGTAGGTCAAGACTGACCGAACCACTCTAAATCTCTGGTTTGCTTTTACCTTGAGCACTTTATCATTATTGCAAACCTCCTACATTGCTACTGCCCTCTGCGCCTTTACGAACGAGTTTCTAAGCTCTGATCTTTCAGAATCTGCATTCAAACGTAAATCGTGTTTTCGTACGATCTTCACACTGCAGTTTACGCTTACATTCGGATTCCATTTATAACTGCAAATTGCTTTCTACGTAAAATGCTTTTCAAGGTTCAAAACTGCTTTTAGACGCAAAACTACATTTAGACGTAAAACTGCGTTTAGACGCAAAACTGCGTTTAGACGCAAAACTGCGTTTAGACGTAAAACTGCGTTTAGACGTAAAACTGCGTTTGGACGTAAAACTGAGTTTAGACGCAAACTGCGCTTAGACGCAAACTGCGCTTAGACGCAAACTGTGTTTAGATGCAAACTGCGCTTAGATGCAAACTGTGTTTAGACGCAAACTGCGCTTAGACGCAAAACTGCGCTTAGACGCAAACTGCACTGTGATTCTGCTTTTATATCGAAATCGTTTTTCATCGGACGAACGCAGCTTTCGTTTTTAAAATCGCTGTAAGATTTTCGCTGCACTAATTCACCCCCCCCTCTTAGTGCTCTCGATCCTAACAAGTCCAACACCGAGCAAGTTGCTCATTACGCCCTAATGGCCATCGGAGAAGAGGTAACATATTTAATTAATGCAGATTTACCTTATCATAAATTATTAAATGCTTTCGATGAGTTATTTGATGAATGTAAGACAATTAGTAGAAAATACAAATTACTAAAAAAGGAGCATGATAGTCTCACTTGTGATATCGATAAATTAAAAACTGAATATCATGAAAGTTTAGCTCCATGTATAAAATGCCATGATCTAGAATCTCTCCAAAAGGAGAACTTGCTACTTAAGGACACCTTGAATAAATTCGAGGTTGGTAGCAAATCCTTGAACATGATCCTTACAAATAAGGGTCACGTTCCTAAAAGAAGTGGAATCAGATTTGTGAGAAGTCCTCACCAAAATCCAACCACTTTCATTAAAGGCCCCGTCTTACATGTTCGGCACCAAAGCAATTGC
The DNA here is from genome assembly GCF_036884655.1 of Musa acuminata AAA Group. Lineage (NCBI taxonomy): Eukaryota > Viridiplantae > Streptophyta > Magnoliopsida > Zingiberales > Musaceae > Musa > Musa acuminata. Next base: position 37,287,607 of record NC_088331.1, on the reverse strand, counting down.
AACTTTTGTTGCAAATATGGACATAAAACTTATAAATGTCCATTCAAGAAAATTAGTCCGAACAAACTAATTTGGGTTCCTAAAGGAACCATGATCAATTCTATACAATATGATGAACAAGTTTTTAAGGCACCCAAAAGAAAATGGGTACCTAAAAATAATCTCTTCTTGTAGAAATATACACCATCACAAGCTAGGAGCAAGAGATGGTATCTAGATAGTAGATGCTCAAGACATATGACTGGAGATCCATCTCATTTCTCTATGCTCACTAGCAAAGAAAAAGGGTACGTCACCTTCGGAGACAACAACCAAGGCAAAATCATTGGCAAGGGAACCATAGGCAACAAATTAAAATTTTCTATTGATGATGTCTTACTAGTTGATGGATTGAAACATAATATCTTGAGTGTTAGTCAATTATGCGATAAAGGTTATATCATTAGATTTGAATCAAATGTGTGTATTATTGAAAAACCAAACCATAAGATAACTATGATTGCATTAAAACAAAATAATGTCTACACCATCAACCTTGATGAACTAAGTAATTAAATGTGCTTCTCCGCTTTAAATGATGATGCTTGGCTTTGGCATAGGAGACTAGGCCATGCAAGCATGAAACTAATATCTAAGATCTCATCTAGAGAATTAGTACGAGGAATTCCAAATATAAAGTTTATTAAGGACAAAGTATGCGATGCATGTCAACTAGGTAAACAAATAAAAACTAGTTTCAAACCAAAAACTCAAATTAGCACCACTAAACCATTACAATTGATTCATTTGGATTTATTTGGACCAATTGACACGACAAGTCTAGGAGGAAGCAAATATGCGTTTGTAATTGTGGATGACAATACTAGATACACTTGGACCTATTTCTTAGCTCACAAAAGTGATTGCTTCAAGTGTTTCTCTAAATTTTGTAAACTCAATCAAAACGAAAAAGGTTTCATGATTTCATCAATTCGGAGTGATCACAGTGGCAAATTTCAAAACCGTGACTTTCAAAATTTTTGTGAAGTTAATGGATACAATCACAACTTCTCCACTCCGAGGAATCCCCAACAAAATGAAGTAGTTGAAAGAAAAAATAGAAACCTACAAGAAATGGCAAGAACAATGTTAAATGAACATAGTCTACCCAAGTATTTTTGGGCCGAAGCCGTAAATACGGCTTGCTACATCATGAACAGGGTCCTAATAAGACCATCCCTATCAAAAACTCCATATGAATTGTGGAATAGCAAAAAACCAAATATTTCCTATTTTAAAGTTTTCAGTTGTAAATGCTTTATTTTGAATGAAAGGGATGCCTTAGGAAAATTTGATGCTACATCCGATGAAGGCATCTTTCTTGGTTGCTCTTCCGTTTCTAAGTCTTTTCGGGTTTTTAACAAAAGAACCTTAGTAATAGAAGAGTTTATTCATGTAGTTTTTAATAAAATTTCTAATTTAAAGAAAAATGATTTTGATGATGATCTTGGTTTTGATAATTTGAATTTAAATGAACCCCCTCCTCAAAATAGCAACTTGGATGCACCTTCTTTCGAAATTTCCTTACCCAAGGAATGGAAGTATATAGATCCTCATCCAAAGGAGCTAATTATAGGAGATACATCAAAAGGGGTTCAAACTCGTTCCTCTTTCAAGAATTTTTATGCTAACGCCGCCTTCTTTTCTCAAATCGAACCTAAATGCACTGACAAGGCCATAAAAGATGATTTTTGGGTTATTGCAATGCAAGAGGAATTGAATCAATTTGAGAGGAATAAGGTATGAAAGCTTGTTCCTAGACCTAGTGACCATTTAGTCATTGGTACTAAATGGGTCTTTAGAAACAAGCAAGACGAAAATGGTATCGTGGTTAGAAACAAGGCTAGATTAGTGGCCAAAGGTTTCAACCAAGAAGAAGGTATCGATTACGAAGAAACCTTCGCTCCCGTGGCTCGATTAGAAGCCATAAGGATGCTCCTTGCCTATGCTAGTAGTAATAATTTTAAACTATTTCAAATGGATGTCAAAAGTGCTTTCTTGAATGGTTTTATTTCCGAAGAAGTATATGTCGAACAACCTCCCGGATTTGAAAATTCTCTTCTTCCTAATCATGTATTCAAATTGACTAAGGCTCTCTATGGCTTGAAACAAGCTCCTAGAGCTTGGTATGAAAGGCTTAGTTCCTTTCTTATTTTAAATAATTTTACCAAAGGCAAGGTTGATACTACATTGTTTATTAAATATTTTGAAAATAATTTTCTTATTGTGTAAATTTATATTGACGATATTATTTTTGGCTCTTCGGATGAATCACTATGTGAATCATTTGCTAAATGTATGAGTCATGAATTTGAAATGAGTTTAATGGGTGAATTAACTTTCTTTTTAGGATTACAAATCAAACAACTTAGGGATGGTATATTTCTTAACCAATCTAAATATACATTAGAATTGTTAAAACGATTTAACATGGATAATTCAAAAGCAATAAACACCCCTTTGAGTACTGCGACTAAGTTAGATATGGATAAAAATAGTGAAAATTTCAATTAAAAAACATATAGAGGAATGATAGGTAGTCTACTCTACCTCACTGCGACTAGACCGGATATTATGTTTAGTGTAGGACTTTACGCTAGGTTTCAATCAAATCCTAAATTATCTCATCTTAAAAGTGTTAAAAGAATATTTAGGTATCTTAAAGGAACTCCAAATCTAGGACTGTGGTATCCAAAATCTGAAAATTTTGATTTAATAGCTTACGCAGATGCCGATTTTAGCGGATGCAGGATAGATAGAAAATGTACATCCGGAACATGCCAATTTTTAGGACATGCACTTGTTTCTTGGACTTCCAAGAAACAAAATTCAGTTGCACTATCTACGACGGAAGTCGAATACATTGCTGTAAGTGCATGCTGTGCACAAGTTGTTTAGATGAAAAATACATTAGAAGACTATGGAATTCACTTTAAAAACATTCCCATGAAATGTGATAATACTAGTGCCATATGTCTTACTAAAAATCCAATTCAGCACTCTAGAACTAAGCACATTGACGTTAGGCATCATTTCATACGCGATCATGTCCTTAACAATGATATTGTTCTAGAATTCATTGACACAAAGCATCAATTAGCAGATATATTTACAAAAACTTTGAATGAAGACCAATTTGAATTCATTAGAAAGGAATTAGGTATGTTAAATTGTCCCTAAGAATATACTTGTTTGAATGGATTTTTCGTAAAGTTTTTCATCCTCTCTCCGTTCCTCGGTGAATCTGATCCTTCTCTTTCGATTCTAAATGACATGTTAAATTATCTTATCCTATCTTGAGTCAAACACCGCTCCCATCTGATCAAGATTAATGATTTTATGATATTTTATGAATCTCGAAATTGATTTTGATGGCTTGATTATGAATTTCAAGTTGACGAATTGAATTTGAATGGATTTGTATTCGAATTATGATCTTGACTTATTGGAGTTACTACTTGAAATTTTTTTATCACTATCTCTTCCTTGTACATCTACAATTTTTGTTATTTATAGAAAGAAGAGATTTGATAAAATGGATGAATGCTGAATTTTCCTTTAAGATGAACTCTGCGTAAATATTTTAGCATACTTAATTTTGAATGATAAAATTTTTATGATCAATGCTGAATTCCTGATGTTATAATCACAAATTATGTGCTTCAAGTCTCATTCCCTTTTTGTTGATGACAAAGGGGGAGAAAAGTGATGACTTGTACTATTTTAATAGCATGACTTATATGAATTGCAAAAGCTTGTGTGATATGAATGTCTTATATGCCTTGCAAAATCTTTGAGAATATCGTAAGATTGATTGATCATATTGAAAGCATGTCTAACATGTATATCATTAAATTTATGTTGAAAATCTTTATCTCCTGTCGTAGTAAAAATTGTCTCTTATCATTCGACTTGAAAATGATTTTCATCGAAGTTTCGTATTTACTTATGCTTAATGAGAATAACGATAAGTTCTACGGTTAGAACTTATCGGTTTATGCTTGAATTCAATGGGATAGAATTCAAGTGTTTTTATCTTCTCATAATATGGCATATAGATAGGGGGAGTTATGTTTAACTCCGTCATCAATTGATTGTCATCATAAAAAAGGGGGAGATTGTTGAATCTCGGATTTTGATGATAAAATCAATTGATGGGTTAATTGATATAATCCATATTATTGAGTTAAGTGTGCAGGATTAACTACGATAACCAGAAAACACAAAGCAAGAATACCGGAGTCAAGTTCGATGGACGTTTAAGAGTCCGAAGAATCGTCGGAGATGCTGCCGGAACCAACCGAGAAGAAATCGGGAACCTGTCGGAATTTTCGAAAGTTCGCCGAAGAGATCGTCGGAGGTTCACGGAGATCACCGAGAAGGCTCGGCTACTCGTTAAAGTCATCACAAGTACGGGAGCTTGTTGGGAGTCCGTCGGAAGAAGTTCGTCGGAAAGCTCGCCGGAACAAGACTCGACGTTCGCGGTTGAAAACTTGCTTAGGATGTTTTTTTGTTATGTAGTTCACTTGTAATTAGGATTAGGATTAAGAGATAATCCTATATCCTAGTTAGGGGTCAACTTGGCCCAAAATTAGACTTGGTTTGGGCTAAATTTGAAGCCCAACAAGTGAACCGAAGGGTCTGGCGGTGGCACCGCCCAGCACCCGAGAGCCAAGCGGTGGCACCGCTTGGCTGGGCGGTGGCACCGCCCAGCACTGTCAGTGTCTGACACTGACAGGCGATGGCACCGCCACTGACAAGTGGTGGCACTGCCAGCATCGGGAACCCAAAGAGAATTCAAATTTTGGAGCCCAAATTTGAATCCTCTTGAGGCCTATAAATACCCCTCAAATCTCAACTGAGATTACAACTTTTTGAGAAGCAATTGATTGAGAGAAAGGTCTTAGAAAAGTCTTTGATAGTCTTGTTTTCAATTTGCTAGTGTTCACCTCCTTCTTTCTTGCTGAAAATCTGTAAGAGAGTGAACCGCTTGTAAAAAGTTGTAAGATGGGTATTTACCCTTCCCCTTCAAGAGATTTGCTAGTGGAAGATGGGAGCCTCATCAAAGAGGGGCCTCGCAAGTGGATGTAGGTCATTTGACCGAACCACTGTAAAATCGGCGTGATCTCTGGTTTGCATTTACTTATTGTCATTTATATTACTACAAACCATTTGCACTTTAATGCTCTACTTCTTTGTCTCCGTCTTACTTATCCCTTCAAGTTAAAACGTAATCGAAATGGTTTCAAATGAAAACGTTGCTTTTATCGTACGAAGTTTCCGAAAGTGTTTAAATCGTCAAAAGTTTATCGCACTTTACCGCTGCACTAATTCACCCCCCCACTCTTAGTGCCGCTCCGATCCTAACAACAACGACTTAGTGTTGCTATTGGTGGTCGCTTCTACGACGATGCCTCGTCCCGTCATTGATGGCGAATTTAGTTTTTTTTTAACTTAAATTATATATATTATTATATTAATAGTTTATTGTGAGTCAATATGTCATGTAAGCAAACTCTAACGTTTGTTAACTCATACTTGACGGAAGGGACTTATATGCTATATTTTTAAAAATATATGGGTTATTTTAGACATGAATAAATCATAAGGGTTTAAAAGATCTATTGCCAAAACTACAAGGGTTAAAATGGATCTTAACCTATGTATCATTATATTAATAATTTATTATGAGTCAGTATGCTACGTAAACAAACTCTAGCATATGTTAACATAGACTTGATAGGTGAGACTTAATACTACGTTTTTGAAATATAGATGTTATTTTAAATACAAGTAAACTATAAAGGCTTAAGTGGTTTATGATCAAAATCACAAGGGTTAAAATAGACCGTAACCCTATATTTATTGTGGGCTAATTACATATTACCCTTGTAGTTAGCTGTCTTTGGTATTTCGATCTCTACACTTCAATATCTTAATTGCTTCACTTTTATAAGTATAAATATCTTAATTGCTTCACTTTTGTAAGGAATAGGATTAATTGCTTCATTTTTGTAAGTATAAATATCTTAATATAATCTTTTAAAATACAAAGACTGTGATACTAAAAATAATTAATTAAAAAATAATCTATAATTAATCCTATGATTGAACTTACTTCTGAGTCCGGACTAATTAAAATAATGACATATTAACATTACCCGAAAGTGAGACACGGTGTGATTAGGAATTCCATGGCTGGCATCCAAGTCGTCCATGAACGTCAAAAGATGGACGAGTTTGGCAGACTTTGACGAGTGTGCGCAATGTCCAAGGGGGAAGTACGTAGGGAGATGAAGATGAGATGAGAAGGAGACTTTAGTTGGCAGAAACATGGCACAGTGAACCAGCTTGTGCGGAACAGTCCTGCATCAGTATTGGATGACGAAGAAGGAGACCGTAGAACGATCCTTCTGAAGAGTTGGATCATATCGGCTGAAGCACACAGAAGAAGATAGCAAAAACAGTTCAAAGTGTATCATATTCCTTTATGAGATCTTTGCTGCTGCGAGCTGTTTGATCTATATATCATGTTTTATACATGCATAGCTGCCCTCCTCGGAGAGCTCTTGCGGCGGTGCCGTCTCTTCTTGGCAAGCTCCGGAGATGCATGGTGATTGCCTTCCTCGGCTTTCTCCGCCTCTCGGTCGCATGAAGACGACCCCGCGGTCTCAGCTTCCTCCGCCTTGTCTGCCGCTTCACTCTTTCCTTTGATTAAGTACTCTTCCTTGGTCATCTTCCTTGGCCTTCCTCTCGATCTCTTCTGTTGCCGCACAAGATCATCCGGCCCTTCTTCGGCAGCGCCCTCCTCCCACACTGTCTTCAAGTGCCTCTTCGTCTCATTGCCTTCATCCATTCTACACCTACTGAAGCTGCAACTGCTGGGTTAGGATTTAAAGAGACACAGCTAGTGGGAATGGAGGATTGTTGTGGATAGAGAACTCATGAAGATCTCAAAAGATAGTTCAAAATGAGAGAGGACCACTTCTACTTATGGAGGATGTAGTGGAAGGCATCTACTTTAAGGATAGGAGTGTTATTATCGAAGTCTTCTTCTTCAAGGAGTTCAGTCAAGTCCTAATTAGAAGGCGTCCTTTTATGAACTACAAATAATATGTACAATTCCTTTATGAACTATGCATATATAGTTGATCTCTATAAGCTACATGATCAAGCACAAGTTAACCTCTATGTTCATGGCTGGTGGCCTCAGGAGTTTGGATTGAATGCAACGCTGTTCTGAATCCTATAAATGAATTGTTGTGGATAGAAAACTCATGAAGATCTAAAAAGATAGTTCAAAATGAGAGAGAAAGTACACTCAAAAAATGCAAGTGTGCTGGCTGGCTTTGTCTCGCTTCTACCTATGGAGGATGTAGTGGAAGACATCCGCTTTAAGGAGAGGAGTTGAGTAGAGTCCTGAGGTGTCCTCATTTACATATCAGCCTCGTTGTAGTGCATAAAATATGTACAGTTGCTTTCAAGAACTATAAGCTACATGATCATGAACTATTAATTTGAAAATGGATTTGATATCATTCTACTGACTATCTACTCTAGGAAGGAAATTTATGCATGATCAACTACTGATGTTGTCATGGAAATACTTCACCTTTCTCATTTGAGATGAAACCACATACATACCATATGGTTCTTATCCTGATGATTATAATTGTGCTATCTTGCTATTTTAGTTTGTGCTTAGTTCTGCATGGGCTAGCATCAGTTGCAAAGTACAACTAGGAATCGAACTCCTTTACCAATGTCTTATTCTTGACAAGTGCAGCTCCCCCAAACTTGAACAAGGGCTGCATAGTTAGGAACAGCATACGTTCAGGTGCTCTGTGTCATTGCTTGGACTCTTGATTGGCAGGGACAGAACTCTGGCTCAGCGAGCACCTGGATAGTGGAAGGAGTAACCATCCTGAGAGTGAGCATGGTTGATGCAATGACTGATCATGGGATAGCATGCATTCCCATTAGTACCTCAGATGGTTGAAAAGATCTTTGCAACTACTAGATGCAGATATGTTTGCGCATTAACAGAAGAAAGAGGATTCTACAGAAACATGGTTTGGAATTGCAGTCACATCTCTCTCCGATTTAACAGATGATGTTGTGATGTAACTGGATAATAAAGAGTAATTGTACACCAATCATTCAAGTCCAAAGACAACATTGCTGCTCATTCTCAGTCAGCATCTTCAATCTCTTCATCTTCTGGCACACCACGTAGATACAGCACATTGTTGCATCTGCACAAGAAAAAAAGTAATATGGTTCATTCAGTAAATAGTCAAATTACAGAGAACCAAATACCACGAAACTATACTTCTTGATCGTAGGTATGGGAGACAAGTTGTATGCATGCCCTTAGGTACTAAAAATCATTCAACAGTTTTACCAATCTAAGGATGCATGTTTTTAACTGGTTCATCATGTCTATCAACGTAAGTGAATGGATTGCCGACCACACGGATCAGATTAGGTGAAACCAAACAGCACAACCAAGTCACCTTATCAGAATCTCCCCCAGGTTCCCAGTGAATTGCCCATCAATGTATTCTTCAGTGTTGGCCAACTACAGCAGAAGGAACTAGAGTCAAAGCAGATGCAGGTAAACCATCCAATTCTCAATCTACTGTGACTAGTAAAAGAAACCATCCGTTCACAAGCAGTACCAAAGACTGTAGAAAAAGCAATACCGAAGATAGTGAAGAAAAAGAGTTTCACAAGAGACTGGTTAAAAGTTAATGGAAATCATACAGTACCTGCAAGTTCATGTAGGAATCTACCGACACAAGATAACCTGAGAGAACAAGACAGATTTTATATAACCATTGACAATAAAGATGAAAATTTGGAGAATTCCAACCAGAATGATAGCTAAAGCCAAACTGTAAGTATTTATTTAATTTAAGCAAATATGTCTGTGTATGAGAATTGGATGACTTGCACATTAGGTAGTATAAAGATGAAACAGACACACACCAAGAACAGAAAAAAGAACTCACATATACAAGCCACATAGTTGGCAGCCATATATCTGTTTTTTCTTTTTCTTTTTTGCATGGCAGCCATATATCTTACAGGTGACATATATACACAATCAATTACCTTTGTATTCCATTCCCCACTTCAGTTTCACAATCACAGGCTTCCCAGTCAAATTGTTCAAGAAAGGTTTTGGGTTAACTGGCACAGTCTGCAATAAAACCATAAAACATGGTGAGCTGAGTGTTCTATGAAGCAACAAGGTCAACAAAACTCTAAAGCAATTGCAATCATACAAGTTTATCTGATGCAAATCAGAATTCCAACGGAACTAGGAACGGAAAATGATTCTAGTTTTGGATTGATCTCGAGTTTGAATCATTCTTTAAGAAAGGCTTCTAGGGATTTTGGGTTGGATTAGGTGTCTATATTGTTGTATGATTTAAGATTTGTTCTATAAAATATCTTAATATGCTTGAGCCTTCATGACTTTGTTATATAGGGGGGTTTCAGATTCAAATTAAAATGTATTTTCCTATGATTTACCAACATAATTTTATTCTCCTTGTGGATTTCATGAAATTCCAAGAGCATTCCTTTAGACCCAAAGCTTTTTCTCTCTCTGCATGACAATTATTTGTACCAAAGCTGTGCTCTGCTCAAGTATTCTATTTGCTTGCTTTTGCTGCAATATTTAGTAACTTTCTATCTGAGGCAAGGCATATACTGATATACATGTGATCAACCCTACACAAAAAAATAGAAACTACCATTGTAAATATGAAACTTGAAATTCCAAAAACATCCCCACTCTTGGCCCATATACAGACAATTTTCCATCCAGTCAAAGGGTGTGAGTAAAAGAATAACCTATTTGAGCTATAATTCTTGATGGTATTTCCTTTAATTTAGTTAGTGGGTTGAAGACAAATGGCTGAGACCTCTCAATCAAGATCAACAGAAAAAATCCAGATTCCATCAGTACAATTAGACAAACATGTTGACCAGAATCAAATTCAATTAGTTGTGCCTGTTACTTTCATAGCTACAGTTGTAGGTCAGATTACCAAATCTGTTCTAGTAACACAAGGGTGTATACCTATACAATGTAAAATATGGCATGTATCAATGCATGTTGGTCAGTCAATTGACATCATCCTCTAACATGTCTGTCCAGGCTTATACCTTATTTTAACCACTTTAACTTGAACCAACCATTTCAACTGACCTAATTCCTAGTGTATGTTGTTTGACGTTAACCCTACTCATTTCATGTCCTTTCCTTTTTGTTCCCCTTTAAACATGAAAAACTAAGAATAGTCAACCAACAAAACACATGCAAAAATAAAAAAAGTTCTCCCATGCAAATTTAAAACATAGTAAATCTTTAATGTTTCTTCCAACACTATTATCAGTATAATGGCTTCTGATAACTTTAGCAGCACCCACAAAACTATTACAGAATCTAATTAGCTGCTAAACAATTGCTATCCCGAAATTCAAGCATATTTCTATTATCAATGTGTGATGATTATTTGTGGTCAATTACTTGATGTTAAACAATTGGCAGTTCAGTGGTAATTATTTTGGGCTTTTATGAAAATTTATGATTATAGGTCCCTGCAGACGATCTAAAAAATGATTCTTTAAGATGATGAGTTACCAAAAGTAATCATAGTGAACTTAACATGCACTGGCAAAACAATGTTAATTGCAATTCCATCAATAAATTTTGTATTTTTTAAAATGCCAGTATATCATAAAATACTCAGTTAAGGATTATAAAATTTGTTGAAGGCTCAACATGAACTAGCATGCCAAGTTCTTTGAGTCCAGGCATGAGACATGAAACGCAAGGCATATGCATTCCAAGGCATGAGGCTAGATAATTTAGAAGAACTATCGACGACAATGTAATTTTACAATACCAACAATATATATACCCAAAAATATGTATTGTGGCTTATTAGCTCAAATAATAGAACATCGCAAAATGCATGAACATGAAGATGAGATCATATTCAACCAAAAACGGAGATAAAAAGAACATTTAAAAAAAAAACATGAAGCAGGATGGACAGATGAACCAATCAAATACATCACTGGTAAAATAAGAAAAATAAACAACAAAGCAGAATCATTTTCTTGCCTTCTTACTAATAATAATTCAAGTTCCTTCTTTTCAGAAGGGAGGAAAGGGAAATTCTATTGTCACTGCTTTCTCCAGTCCTCCAGGAAAAGCATAGAAAAAAGGCTTAAATGTTACTATCCTTGCAACACTACAGAATGAAAGAGGCAAACTCATAGTTCTTGGTCTTTGAAAATGCACTGTTAGGTTCTACATATTCCCTTAGAGACTGAAATTAAACTTACGCAAAAGAGATAGTTAACAATACAACGAAACGGGAAGTATGGATGCTTGAGAAGAGAGAAGTCACGATGGTTCCCTGAGAATAACCAGATCTGGCAAGTGAAAACTAATGAAATGACGATAAGGCTACACTTGATGACCTAAAATTTGTTATCAGAACACCTCACTTTTTGACAGTGTGCAAAGTTGCATTACCTTGTCGAGGCCACTAAGAGATAACTGAGATGAGGTGCAAGATTCTGGAGTCATGCACCTTAGTGTGCCTTTACAAACATTGAGAATGATTTTCACAGTACAAAAAGGTGCCCTGCAAAAGAACTGATAGCTGATTGGTGGCTGAAACCAGTGGTTTTCTGATAAAAGGAGGAACGTGGGTGAATGTGGTCTAATGGTAGGATCAAGCTTGTCTTGATCTAGGTGGAATTCTAACCAGGCAATAGAAATTAGGACCATGAACGATTGGGAACGAACAACCTATGCTGCATGATAGGGTTATTTTTAAATGACCACATATAACAATATCAATCATCCCAACCAACTTGCAGCCAATTTCAGCTCAGTGTAGAGTCCAGACAGTCCCTTGTTTGAGACTCAGGCCACAGATCAGTCTATCATGCAAACCTTGGAAATAATTGTGCAAGGAAGGATGCTAGGACCTTGGTACCACTTTCAGTTTTATGCTTATGAATATAAGAAACACACTTAGTTCTCCTAGGGTGACAGTGACTTCCCTCACTCATCAATTTTCGGAACAAAAGACGAGATTTTTGGTCTCTAGGTAGCCACCATGCTTAAAGAGAGAACATTTTCATTAAAAAAAAAAAAAAAACATGTTGTTCTCATCTTCTTGAAACAGAGAACAAGAAACCAAAAAATACCAAACCCTAACCAAACTATCCCCACTCGCAGAAGCATGCAAGAGATGTTTCAACATATAACGCGATGCTACCACTCGATGTTTGCTTCAAGCCGGAGAAGATCTCCAGCAACCAACCAAACCACAGATCTACGGGGCTTCCGGTAGAGAACCTCGAAAGGTCGTAAATCTACTGCACAGACATCATCTACCCCCGAGACGAAGTTAAATCGAAGGGAGAGGGAAGGGGAACTCACCGCCATTCGCAAAGAAGGGCAATACGCTCGGGGGTCGGGGCAGGGACCGATGAACCACCACCCGCGAGGACAAAGGCCGACACTTGTAGGGTTCGCGCCTCTTCCCGTTAGGGTTTAGCGACAAGGTTTTGGGCCTCTCGTGGAGCCATTGCCGGCCCATCTACTCCTTCAATGTGATGCATGAATCGGTAATCATGGTTTAAAATATCAATATTTATAGATCCAATTAAATATTAATAATAAAATCAACCATTTATGAATTTTGGATCTAAATGAAGACACACTATTTATATAAAATTCTCAGACTTTTCATAGACTATTATTTTCGTAAACAAATTCTTATTTTTTATAATTTAGTTTCTAAGTTCACATTTTCCTCATTTGATAAAAGACTTTTTTTTTTAAATCTTTTTCCTTTCTTATCAGATAAATTTGACGTTAAGACTTTGTCTTAGAAATTAAAAGTTGAACCTTTCTTATTTCATTAACTTCATCATCAAATGGGTCAAGTTTGACGAACTAAATATCTTGATGAAAGTCCAACCCATTCAATAATTTATGTTATGCATTAAGATCGATTTTGACCTAAAGGTGACATGCAGGAAGGACTATTCCAAAGCGGAAGCTTCCCTTGATCCTAATTATATCTACCTACTCCTCCTCCGTCTCTATAACTTCAGTGGTGGCATGACCACATGGATTCTTACCATCAACCGGCCATGGAGAAGCTCTCCGGCTTCCGTGTACCGAAGGCTTCCTTCATCCTCCTCCCCATGTCTCTCGTAGCCATCATCTTCATCGTCGTCTACCCTAACGATCTCCGGTTGCAATGCCTCGTCACCGCCGGCTGCCAGCCCCGGCCTCAGCTCTCGGCCGCCCCCGAGCCTGCTCTCCGGCTGCTCCTCGGCGTCTTCACCGTTCCAGACGCCTACGCGCGCCGCAGCCTCGTCCGCCACGCCTACCTCCTACAGCGGGCGAGCCTCCCAGCCGACGCGGCCGTCGACGTACGGTTCGTCCTCTGCAACCTCACCAAGGAGGAGCAGAGGGTGCTGGTGGCCATGGAGATCATGCTCTACGACGACATCATCATCCTCGACTGCGTCGAGAACGTAAACGACGGCAAGACCTACGACTACCTCTCCAGCCTCCCGCGAGTCCTCGGCGCTGGCCGAGCCTACGACTACGTGGTAAAGACGGACGACGACACGTATTACCGGCTGGACAGGTTGGCGGAGACGCTGCGGCGGCTGCCGAGGGAGGACGTGTACCTGGGCCTCCGCGTGCCGTGCTGGCGCAAGGATGAGGGGTCGGGGTTCATGTCGGGGATGGGCTACCTGCTGTCGTGGGACCTGGTGGAGTGGATCGCGACGTCGGAGGTGGTGAGGAAGAAGATGAAGGGGCCGGAGGACATCATGACGGGGGCGTGGCTGAACGAGGCGGGCCGTGGGCGGAACAGGTTCGACATGAACCCCAGGATGTACGACTACCCGGAGGGGCCCGACACCTGCTTCCGCCATGGCTTCACCCCCGACACCATCGCCGTCCACAAGCTCAAGGACGACCTCAAGTGGGCCAAGACGCTGCAGTACTTCAACGTCACGCAAGGCTTGAGGAGCTCAAAGCTTTTCCACATCCACTGAAAGCTTCCAATTCTTCTTCCTCTCTTTCCTTGGAGACACTCTTTGTTCTCTGTTGTTTGTCTCTTCCAAATCACACTCTTCACACAGAATGTGCACATATTTCTCGTCGAGACTCAGTGGGCATGCAGAAGAAAGGTAAGCGTGTGTATAGAAGTCAAAGAAAGTGGCAATTGCCTCCACATTGTTCACTATTTTCTTGTGGTGTGTATTACCACATGCTACTATAATAATATTTTATATATTTGAATGTGTTCTGTTGACATTATTGTTGGAAAAAGTCAAGAAAATACAAGATCAACAATGTCATCTTGTCTTCTATGAAGGAATGCTTAGATTTTAGGATTGATATATGGTTTATTTTCGTATAGGTGTATATATTTATATCTATATGGTTAATCTTTTTAAAATTTACATTTAATTTTAGGTATATATATTTATATATATTATTATGAAAGAATGATAATAAATAAAGAAGAAATATTATCGGACTATAATATTTTTGAATGGATTAAAATATTCTCATTAATTTTAATTATTTTTTATTATAAATTATAACATTATATAAGTTAATTAGATGCAAATTCAGAAACCAAGGACAATGCTTCGGGTTGATGAAGGTATTGACTAGCTTAGCTAATAAATATTTTGATAGTTTATTGTAGGATTGTGAGATTGAATCTTCTCATCTTCGTCACCTATCTTAAAAATAAAAAAAAGATCTTTAGGTTAATTTTGGGGTTCAAGTCTCTTCCACTTAGGTTTTATCCACATGGTTTTGGGCCTCTCATATAGCCGGCCCATCTACCACCAACTCATACATCAATCATCTAATTTATTTTTGAGTGATGAAACCTTGGAACACTAAGAAATAATAATGCAAAGAAAACTAGCTGGATGTGATTTTTTTTTTCTCATACGTGGATTGTTTCTGCTGAATAAAACATTTACAACTTTTTGTTTGGTTTCATATTGTATATATTTTTTATTATATTTAGATAGTAGAATATTCTTTCATAAAAAATAGTCTTATTTTGAGAATCTAATGGTTGGTAGCATTCAATTATTTAAAGCAATGAGTTAGTGTATGCTTTCCTCACAATAGATCGGTTAAGAACTTAAAGTATATTTTAAAAGATCATAAATTAATATTTCACCTTTTAAATAAGATTAGATAGAATTATAGGGATAAGAAATTTTTAATTAAAAAAGTTAAAATAGATTTGGGAAGATCTCAAATTGATGTCTTACCTTTTAAATAAGATTAAATAGAGTTATAGAGATTAGGGACTCTTGTATTTTATATCTATAAATAAGTAGCATATATGTGTGTAGATCTATCTAAACCTCAAGTATTAAAGTTTAAAGGACTGAAGTCTACGAGTAGTTCAAGATTTATAAGTATTTTTCTTTCTAAGAAGTTTGATATAGTTTTTCTTTTCTACCTTAATTTTTTTTTCTCTGTTTAGTTTGATCTTAGGTTAGTAATACATTGTTACTACTATTTGAGAAAAGGTTACACTTGCATGTATTCCCACCTTTTTTTCACATGGTATTAGAGTCATAAGGGTGATAATCTATATTTCAACATCTTCATAGTAAAGAAGAAAACATTTTTCGATTATAACATATTATAATCGAGTTGGTGGATTTGGTATTAAACATCCCAATTAGTCTAACTAAAAGACTTGTTTGAAATTTTATATAAAAGGGGAAATTTTATGGGATATGGTTGGTGGCAATACAACAACAACATTAAATGCTACAAATGTAGATATCATGAAGATACCAAGAACTTTAAATCTAAGGCTAAATTTGTATTAAAAATATTTATTTCTCATGATATCTTTAAACATATTATTCATTGCAAATAAGCTTTAGAGATTTGAATCACTCTTGATGCATTGCTAAAAAAAATGAACATGGCTCGACTTCAGGAGAATGATTTGATAAATACTATCTAAGGTGATCTCTTAATTTCTCAGTATTTTTTGAAAATTAAAATTTTATATTTAGAGATATCACTCTTAGATCTATATGAGCTTACTTTTTATGGATGAATGAAACATTATATTATTTGTAATATTTGAGAAGAATATATTCCTTATGTTACATCTATTCAAGGATAGGTTCAATAACCATCTTTAATAGAGTTTGAAAACTCTTATTGCTTCTCAAGAATCCTTAGCTCGTTAAATGACAAGAGTTTTTATTTTAGGGGGAGATGGAGATGTCTTTTTTATAAATAAGAAAAAGGATAATAATAACGATAAAGAGAAAAAGAATAATGCTAATAGCAAGCAAGAGTTTTTTCAAATAATAGTGTAAATCGAAAGAAGATCAAGTGTTATAGATGTGACAAGTTAGGCCATATCAAGAAAATTTTCATGTGAATATTAAAGAAGAAAATATTACAAATAAATAAGATTGTTCTAATACTACCGATGAAGATTAGGGCAAATGCTTCATGGTTGAAGCTACTAAAGCCATGACATCTATCAATTTCGAACATGATTGGATTGTTGATTCAGGATGTGATTATCATCTCACTAGTAATAATACCAAATTTATCAATCTTCATCAATACGAAAGTAATGATGTAATTATCATGAAAGATAATACTATTCACCAAGTGAAAAAGGAAGGCATCGTAATAATCTCAAATAAATAGAATAATCATATTATATTGAAAAGTGTGTATCAAGTTCCAAGTACGAAGAAAAATCTCCTCTTTTGCAAATGCAATTGATGCTGAATTTTTTTTTTTTTTTGTCCTAATGAAGTTAAGTTTCTTCACAATATAAAAGAATTAAATTCAGATATAGTATATACTAGTAAAAGGGTCAAAGATTTATATATTTTATCAACATCAACCTCTTGTATTGATAAGATAAGTACAAATAATGGTGCATCAATCTAGCATGCTGGATTTGGTCATATAAATTTCGTTAAATTAAAGATTATGATGCAAAAAAAATTTAGTGAATGGTCTTCCCGATCTTACTACTTTTAGTAGTAATGAAGTTTGTGAAGGTTGTCATTATGGCAAAGCACATAGGTAACCTTTTGTTAGATCACTTTTAAGATGTAAATTCCCCTTAGAACTTACTCATAGTGATCCAATGGACCCTACTCAAACATCATCTCATTCAAGTTCTCATTATATGTTTCTTTTTATTGATGATTTTACAATATTCACTTGGGTTTATTTTGTGAAAGAAAAACTAAAAGTTTTTTTAAAATTTTAAGAGTTCAAGTTAATAGTTGAAAGCGTTCTTGAAAGAAAAATTAAAAAATTACATATCGATAATGGCATAGAGTTCACTTCTGATAAATTCGTCTCTTTTTGCAAAGATTATGGTATCAAAAGGGAACTTATATGTGCAAATATATCAAACCAAAATGGTATGGTTGGATGAAAGAGTCGACATCTTGCAGAGACTTGTAAGTGTTGGCTTCATGTAAAGAATTTATCCAAAGTCTTATGGGTAAAAAGCATAAAATATGCAACTTATGTTATTAATCAAACTCCTCTTTATTCAATCAATCTGAAGTCTCCATACGAGCTTATGTTTGGTGAGAAACAAATGTTAAAGATTTCAAAATATTTGATTCTCTATATTATGTTCACACACTAAACTCAAAGAGACATAAGCTTGATGCTAAGGCCAAGAAATGCATCTTTATTAGCTATGGTGGAATGAACAAAGGTTTGAAATGCATCGATCCACAAACACATAAGTGTGTAGTATCTCGAGATATTGTATTTGATAAAATTTCTTATTATTATTCTTCACAAGTAATTTCTTTTGAAAATATTAATCATAATAATGAAAGTGATATATGTTTAAAACCTATGATTGAGTTTTCTTTGTCATTTAATGCTATTATGGATTTTGACTCATCTTCTTTCTCATTTGTATCTACTCACATTATTTCTTTATCACCAATGATGGAGCAAAGCAATAAAGGGAGTAATGATGTTCATGAAGAGGAAATTCCAACATTGAGAAGATAAAAAAGAATAATTATCAAATCACATGTTACAGAGATGGAGACAATGTAAGCATATGTTATTGTTTCTTTTCTGAACCAATTGATAATCTTAAACCTATTTGTTTTGATGAAGTCAAAGGTGTTAAGGTGAGAGAGGATGTCATAAATAAAGAAATGAATGCTCTTCATAAAAATAAAACTTGAGATCTTGTGTCAAAGCCTACAAATGTAGATCTAGTTACTTGCAAATCTTAAATGTAGTCTATAAGGTGAACATAAGTCATGGAAATATAAATCATTACAAGGCAAAACTTGTTGCAATGGGGTTTTCTCAAAAATATAGAAAAGATTATGAGGAAACCTTTGGTTTGGTGACAAAGATGACATATGTTATGATGGTGATTGTTCTAACAACTAATCTTATATGAAAGCTTTGGAAACTTGATGTAAAGAATACATTCCTATATGGTGAAATTGACAAGTATATGTATATGGAACAACCACCATGATATACTTTTATTTCTAAACCAAATTATGTTTACAAACTCAAGAAGACTCTATATGGGTTAAAGCAAAATCCTGAAACATGCTATGAAAAAATTACCAAATACTTTTATTTATATGGTTATTTTTCTTCTTATTCATATCCTAGCTTATTTATTAAAAGACAAAGAACCCTACATATTATTGTTCATCTACATGTGAATGATATGATCATCATCGGTAATAATGAAATAGAGATTTCAAAGCTTTGTGGTGATCTTTCTCTCTTATTTGAAATAAAAGACTTGGGAAAGCTTAATATTTTTTTTGGTACGGAGGTAATAAATAAAATATATATATTTTCTCTCAAACAATTAATGCAAATAAAATTATTAAAAAAATTAGAATTAGTAAAAGTAAGAAGGTGTTTACTCCGCTTGATGCAAATATAGAGTTAATGTTATGACCACTTTTAAATAATGATTATTTAGTTCAGTTAGAGATGGGTAAATATTTATTTAATATTTCTTTATTATTAAGAGTCCAAGTCCTGGTGGACTCTAGATAGACCTCTATAAATAGTGATGTAACCATTTCTTTTTTGTAGACAATGAAATATTATTTAGTCTTTTGACAAACCTTACGAGGTCGATCCCATCGAAGTGATTAAGGAGGTCGATCCCCTCAAAGTGATCATCCCCTTTTCTCCCCTTTCTTCCATGATAAAAGAGAGAGAGAGAGAGAAAAGGCCAACAGCCTGCACCCCTGCTCCCCTTCTCCATCACCGCCACTGCTTCCCGGCCAACACCCCCCCCCTCGTTGTGCTGCGGTCGCCCTCCAACCATGTACCCTTTCCGAAATGGGAAAGGGCCATCGTAGCTACATCCTTCTCGAGCGAGACATCTTCCTTGCTTCCCTTGCTTTTGGCCAGTGAGCACCGCCGTTGCTTCTCTTTGGCCAATGATCACTATCGTCGCTGCTTCCCAGCCAACACCCCCCTTGTTGCACAGCATTCGCCCTCTAGTCGAGCACCCTATCCTGCTCGAGTGAGAAAGGGTCGTTGTCGGTATTCCCTGCCAACGAACCATCCCCTTGCAACGCCTAGCCTCGATGACCCTTTGCTGCTCCTCGCCCTCGGTAACCTTGCTCCTAGCCACACCACCACTGTTGCCTGTCAACCCTGATAGCAACCTTCCCTTCTCGCAGCGATAGAAACAGAGCATTGGTCCTAGCCGCACCACCAATGTTTCCTCTACGTCCAGTTAGCGACCACCGTCGCCGCTGCTCTCTAGCCAGTGCTAGCACCCCACACACACCCACACACCCCCCCCCCCTCCCCTCTTTCTCCACCAGCAACCACAACAGTAGCCACTCCACCAGCAACCACAACAGTAGTCGGTTGCCACCATAGCAGGAAAGGAAGAAAAGGTGAAGCAGGGCAATCGCAGCCACAACCCACTAAGTCCACTTCATTCCGCTGCTCAACCATCCCCACTCATTCCGCCGTAGCCACCATAGCCACCGGTCACCGTAGTATTGATGCCCTTGACCCGACACGAAAAATAGGAATTGGAGATTACATATCTACAGTCCTATTTAATGGCTATCGACAACTCAGTAAAAGCCCAATTAGAAGCCTTGGAAACTAAAATTAAGAATCGACTATAAGAAACCTTTAATGATTTTAAAAAGAGTATATTGGAGAGCTTCAGCAAGTTTCAATAAGATGAAAGTTGAAGTCTTACATTAAACCGATATAGGGACACAGGAAAAAAGAACCAAGAACAGGACACAAACTACCAACACATGAAGGTGGATTTTTCAAGATGGGAAGATGGAGATCCGACCTATTGGATCTCTAGGGCAGAAAGATTTTTTCACTTTCACAGGACCCCAGAAGAATCTAAGGTAGAAATAGCCTCAATCCAGCTAGACGAAGATGCAATCTAGTAGTATGATTGGTATGAAACTTGTCACGAAGTTCCTTCATGGGAGCAGTTCAAGAGAGGGCTTCTTGTTCACTTTGGCCCATCTGAATACGAGAATGTTGATGGACAACTCACCAAAAATTGTTAGACTTCTATAGTATTGGAATATCAGAGCAGCTTTGAAATATTATCAAATCAAGCTACAGATTGGTCTGAACGATAATTTGTGGGTACATTTATCGAATGACTTAATCCAGATATTCGGTGTGAAGTTAAAACTCGTCAATCCTGCACTATGATCATTGTGATATCATTTGCATGTTTACATGAGAAAAAAAATCAGTAGGGAAAATCGTCAAAACAGAAGTGACAACAAATAGATAATCAGCAAGCCACCTGCCCCATCTATTCCTAGCTAGAACCCTAACACTCGAATACTAACCCAAGAAGAACTTAAAGAAAGATCAGCGAAGGGTTTGTGTTGGCATTGTAATAAAAAGTGGAGTACGGAGCACCGATGTAAACAAGGCCAACTTCTTATGATTGAACTAATTGAGACGGAACCAAAAGCTAACAATGTAGACTTTGATCATGAAGGAGTAAAGTAGTTTGTAGTAAAATAAATTGCACAAGAGAAACATAAACCTGATTTTTATAGTGGTTCGGTCGTCGTGACCTACATTCACTTCGCCGATTCCTCTTCCGTCGAGGCCACCGGCATCCACTATCGGTCTTCTTTCAATTGACGAAGACTAACTACCCTTCTATACCTCTCTTCTCCTTTTTACAGGTATAGGGGACAACCTTTTATAACCCTCTTTTACAATGTATCCCTCTTACACCTCCCTTAGAACTCTCTCTAAGCTTTGGGAGGAGGGAACTCAACTTTCTAGGTTTACAACTTTAGAATCATAGGGTTTTTCTCAATATTTCTTACTTCTCCATGCAGGAATAGCTAGGGTATTTATAGGCCCCAAAATGAATTCAAATTTGGAGCCTAAAATTCAAACCCCTAAAATTTTAGGGTACGGGCGGTACTATCGCTTGCAACCTGACACTGGGCGGTACCACCACCTAGACTGGTGGTACCACCACTCAGACAGTCTCGAAGACTAAGTATAGGTAGTACCATCGCCTGACATAGTCTCAGAGACTGTGTTACGATGGTTTCACTTATTTGGTTAGTGTTTGGTCCTTTCTCTTCGCCCAACACAGCCCAAACTTGGCCCAACTGTCCCCTAATTGGGTTGGCCCAATTCTAATCCCTATTATATGCTAACTACTAATTTTAAGATATTTACTAAGCTAAACAAAGTCCATAAGTCTAGGTTTCTTCCGATGAGCTTCCAGCGATCTTCCAGCGAACTTCCGACGATCTCTCGGCAATGTTCCAACGGACTCCCAGCAAGATCTTGGACTTCATGATGATCTTCTTGGTGAGTTTCAATGAGCTTCTTTGGTAAGCTCTAAGACTTCTCGGTCAATTCCGACAGAACTTTCGATGAACGTTCGGACTTCCAACGAACTCTCGAACTCCCAATGAAATCACGTTCTTGACTCTGGGACTTCGTTTTGTTTTATGCCTTGCTATCATAGTTAATCCTGCACGTGTAAAAACATACTTCAATCTAAACAATTATTTCTAAGCATGAATCATGTTGTCCGGCATGTCATTGGTCCATCGACACTTCGTCCGATTTTTCGACGCATCATCCTCTCTTACGGCCTATTGCCTAATCGGCCAGTTGACCTCCGCAACTCCGATATCGTTGGTACAATTTTCGCTCTTCTTAGCCCGATGCTCGAATCCATGGCCCGAAGTATTCTGTTGACATGTCATCCGATCCTCTGGATAGACGTCCAATCTTTTGACATGTTCCACCGGCCCAACATAATTCTTCCTGCTTTAATTGTCTCATCCTGATCGAAGCATCCTGCGTCACTCAAAGCGCAGATCAATTCATAAACACTTATCAATTGGTTTCATCATCAAAATTTGATATTCAACAATCTCCCTCTTTTTGATGATGACAACCAATTGATGATGGAGTTAACCTTAACTCCCCCTATCAATATGCCATATTGATAGAACCTTGAATTCAAGCTGAATTCAAGTCACTACAAATTTCACCATGAATATTTTCAACATGTCATCATGCATAACATGATCATACTTCTCTCCCTTTGTCATCAACAAAAAGGAAAAGTTACAACTATCAAGTATTTGGACATATAAGTTCAAATCATTATAATATAATCATGATCTTCAGTTTTATCATCATGGAAACTAACAAGTTTAGCATCACTTTACAACATGAATAATCATCAAATCATCATTAATTTTAAAGATCTACAAGTTTGCAAATTATGCAAGTTTGCATTTTTGTTTCTTAAGATAGGCAATCTATCAATTTTTTGGTGATGTTCAAGATAGCAAGATCTTTCTTCTCTTTTGAGAACTGCAATTTTTACTTCCTTTGCAAGGTGTAAGCTAGCAAAATTTTATATTATTTTATAATATGCAAGCTAGCAATTTGGCAAGTGTTACTTTTCTTTGAAGTATGAAGGCTAGCAAGTTTTTTGAAAAAATAATGCAAGATAACAAGTTAGCAAGATACAATGTTTTACGTGAAGCAAGCTAAGAAGTTTTGCATCTTTTTGTGATATGTATGTTTGTATTTTTTGCTTCTCTTTAGATGTGCTAGCAAGCAAGCAAGTTTTTCTTCTTATAATTTGTGAGCTAGCAAAGTTTGCACATATGAAAGTTGGCAAGATTTTTGCATCTTTTTGAGATGAGCAAGCTTTTGCTTCTTCTTGAAGTATGCAAGCTAGCTAGCAAGCTAGCAAAATTTGCTCCTCTTATGTCATTGTCAAATAGAAGGGAAGAATACAATGTTATAATTATTTTTCCTTTTTATCAATCTTCACATCATGACAAAGGTAAAGTATCAACCTTATTTCAATATGTTTGTGCATCATTATAGTTTCAATTTACAATATGCACAATTTTAAAATATTATACATCATCCTTACTCTATGCATGATACTAAAAATAAATCAATCATCATATCATACATGATACTCATAAGCTAGTAAATTTATATCATTTTAGAGCATCAAAACAATAACATGAGTATTTCATGCATTCATATCATCACATGAAGAATATCAAGAAGAATTAGATGATGAGATATACTTCAAGAATACAAGGAATTATATAAAACCAAAAAATCATGTCATGAAGGATGAGATCATGTGAATACCAAAAGACATGATTCATTTTGACAAATCTCCTCTTAAATATCCAAAGAGAAATCTTAGGAGATCAAATAATAAAAGATATTCAAATGAAATTTTAAGTTATGAATTTTGAAAAAGATATTATCTTTAGTAAATCACAAAAAAAAATGTAGGAGAAAAAGATTTCAATTCATGCAAAAGAAATCTTATGATTCACATAGAAAAATCTCCTCTTTGGTAAAATACCAAGAAAAATCATAGGAGTACAAAGAAGAGATCTTGATTAAAAAATATCTCAAGTAATTCTAATAGACCAAGATCATGATTTTGATAAAACTTATTCAAATTTAGATCGTAAAAATCATCAAAATCTCAACATTTCTTTCAAGAGATTCAAAATAGCATAAATAATTTTATTGATCTCTTAGTGAAAAATCGATAAGATAAAGAGAAAGAAAATTTTCAAAATATGCTTTCCTCCTTTTGTTTCAACTTATTGATTGATTTGATACATGCATGTTTTTTTCTTTCAAATCCATGCATTATTCATTAACACCAAAAAAGAACTTTCAAAAGATCACAAAAATTATCATGCATAAGTTCGAAATATAAAGTCAATAAGCATGCATTCAAGTCATCATTATATTTTCATTAAGATATATTTTCCTTTTTATGTGTTTTATTTTAAGTGATTGATTTCATATAAGTATGATCAAGTTTTTTTTTTTTCATATGAAAACATACATCATAATTTAAAATCGAAAAAACCACGTTCATTATTGTAAAAATCGATAATCCATAAATTTCAAGAATCATCATGCATAAATTCGAAACATAAACTTATTAAGCATGATATCAAATCATTACTTCAAATCAAACATGATTTCATTAATCATAGAGCATCTTCAATCAAAATCGAGAAATAATATGATACACCTTGTACAAGCATTAGATTTATATCTAACATTCTATTGCATTATTAAAATATCAAGCATGATTTCATAAAGCATTTTTAATCAAAATTATTTTGTTTGTTTATCATAAAACATGTAATTTTTATGATTACTGTTAAAATCACTAGAAAGGTAAGCATGATCCAATTTTATTTTTGCATTTTCATTAAACATGCAATTCAAAAAAATATAATTTTTCTAATCTAATTTAAGAATAACTTATGAAAAGCATTATGTAATTTTGAAATAAATTAAAGAAGTTTTATTTGAGTTGTTTACCTCATTGTCGAATGCTATTAAGGTGTAGTTTGCCACCTTGCCTTTGTTGATTTTCTTCTTGTCTTCAGATGAGCTTAATTCGTCTAAAGTCGCATTCTTCTTCTTTTTAAGTTCATTTTTAATTTTTGATTCTTGTTTTAAAATTTTCATAAGGAGTTCAAGTTCACCATCACTTGAGTTTATGCTCGAGTGGTCTTCAATTATTTTAACTCCAAAATCCTTCCTGGAAGGTTGTTCTCAAATTATTTACGTTCATTGCACATTATTTCATAGGTCATCAAAGACCCTATAAGTGTTGAATCTCGTGTTTTGATAATAAAACCACTTGATATGTGTTTATGATTTAATCTGCATTTTGAGTGACGCAGGATGCTTCAATCAAGATGAGACAATTAAAGCAGAAAAATCTTGTTGTGTAGGAGAAACATGTCAGAAGATTGGACGTCGGGCTGGTGGATCGGTCGACGTATCGACAGAAGGCTTCGAGCCATGGACTCGGGCATTGGGCCAAGAAGAGCGGGTATTGTGCCAAGGATATCAGAGTTGCGGAGTGAACTGGCCGATTGGGCAATAGGCCGCAGGAGAGAACGATGCGCCGAAGAATCGGACGAAGCGTCGAGGGACCAATGACATACCGGACAACTTGGTTAATTGCTTAGGAGTAATTGTCTCAATCGAAGTTTTGTTTTACATGTGCAAGATTAACTATGATAGCTTGAAGACATAAAGCAAATCTACCGTAGTCAAGTTCGATGGGTGTTCGAGAGTCCGAAGATTCGTCGGAGATGCTACCGGAACCAACCGAGAAGAAATCGGGGGCTTGTCGAAGTTTTCTAAAGTCCACTGAAGAGATCGTCAAAGGTTCGTGGAGATCACCAAGAAGGCTCGGCTACTCGCAAAACTCGCCACAAGATCGAGAGCCTATTGGGAGTCCGCCGGAAGAAATCTGAGGGTGTATCGGAAGTCCATCGGAAGATCACCGGAAAGCTCGTCGGAAGGAGACTCGACGTTTGCCGGTTGAAAGCTTGCTTAGAACTATGTTTTCAGTTGCATAGTTTGCATGTAATTAGGGTTAGGATTAAGGGATAATCCTATATCCTGGTTAGTGGTCAATTGGGCCCGAATATGACTTGGTTTGGGCCAAATTTAAAGCCCAACCAATGACCGGTAAAGGTCGAGCGGTGGTACTGTCGGACTGGGCGGTGGCACCGCCAGTACACTATTAGTGTCAGACACTAATAGGCAGTGGCACTACCACTGACAAGCGGTGGCACCGCCAACATTGAGAACCCAAGATAATTCAAAATTTGGAGCCCAAATTTAAATCCTCTTAGGGTCTATAAATACCCCTCAATTCTCAGCTGAGAACACAACCTTTGAGAAGTTAGAGATTGAGATAAAGCCTTAGCAAAGTCTTTAGCAAGTCTTGTTTTCAATTGCTTGAGTGTTCACCTCCTTCTTTCTCGTTGAAAATTTGTAAGAGTGTGAACCACTGTAAAAGGTTGTAAGAGTGGTATTTGTCCTTCCCCTTTAAAGTGATTTGCTAGTGGAAGTTGGGAGCCTCTTCGAAGAAGGCTTCGCAAGTGGATGTAGGTCATTTTGACCGAACCACTTTTAATTGGCATGTTCCTTGAATGTGTGAGTTCTTACTTTCCTAAAATTGTTATTTACACTACTGCTAGCTTTCGATTTTCATCTACTCAAGTTACTATCGAAACGAAATCTCCTTGTATTTATAAATTCATTTTTAAACTTACAAGTTTTAAGCCACTGCACTAATTCACCGCCCCCCCCCCCCCTCTTAGTGCCGCTCCGATCCTAACAATTGTTATCAGAGCCATGGTTTTCTACTTTGGTTTAACACCCAAATAAAAATGACTCTTTATGGCTTTCAGAAGGGTCACTCTCTCATCCGTCCTCCCTTTTTCAATGGGACAGACTACATTTATTGAAAAACTCGAATGAGAGTTTTCTTACTTTCGTTGAATCTCAAGCTTTGAAATATTATCGAAAATGGATTTCAAATATCTTCTCTTCTGATGAGCAGATGGGATGAATCGGAGAAGAAAGTTTTTGCTTTAAACGCAAAGGCTATGAATGTCTTATATTGTGCACTTGACAAAAATGAATTTAATCACATTTCGATTTGTAATTTGGCTTTTGATATTTGTAGAACTCTTGAGGTCACTCATGAAGGCACTAGCCGAGTGAAAGAGTCCAAAATCAATATTCTTGTGCACTCTTACGAACTTTTCCAAATGAAACCAAGTGAGTCCATCGGAGATATGTACACTTGTTTCATGGTTGTCATCAATGGACTTAAAACTCTTAGTAAAAGTTTTTCTAACTTTGAACTAGTAACTAAAATCTAAAGATCCCTTCCAATAAGTTGGGATCCAAAAGTTACGGTTATTCAAGAGGCCAAAGACCTTTAAGACATTTCCTCTCGAAGAACTAATTGGGTCTTTAATGACCTACGAAATGAACAATATGACAAAAAGGAAACTCGAGAACAACCTTCCAAAAGACAGGAAGGATCTGGGACATAGAACACATGAAGACCACTCGAGCATAAGCTAAGTGATGGTGAACTTAAACTACAAATGAAACAAAAATTAAAAAGCAAAAAGAACAGAACTACTTGCTTTGAACGCAAGAAGAAGAACACAAATTGGGATGAATCGAGCTCCTCCGAAGATGAGGAGAAAATCAAGAAAGGCGGGGTGACAAACTATGCCTTAACCACTTTCAATGATGAGGTAATCGAAATCCCCCTAATTTATTTCGAAATTACATAATACTTTTCATGAGTTATTTTTAATTTAGTTTAGGATTAATTTTCTTAAAAATTACATATTTAATAATTTAATGTTTAAAAATGAAAATGTAATAAAATGTTAAATATAAATCTTATGTATGTGCTTGAGAAGTAAGAATGTGTATTTTGATGATTTACGATTTTGATTGAAACCATGCTTGATGTCTTAATGAAAATATTGGGAAGTTTAATATCATGCTTAATAATGATGCATGGCTTTTGAGTGGAAGGCTTGATGATCTTTTTTTTTGAACCTTGTCTTTGGTTATCAAACATGATGTATGATTTTGACTTAAAAACAAAATTTGTGCATACTAATATAAAGTCAATCATATAAATTAAAACTAAAGAAGTTTTAGTTATCTATAAGAATCATTCAAAATTATGCTCAATGAAACCAATGCAAAATGATGGAATGAAAATATTAAAATTTTGATACTATGATTTGATGATTTTATGCATGAGATTGTGAAGTTATACATAATAATTTTTGTGGTTTATTGATCTTGATGGTTTTTATGACAAAATTCATTTTTCGATACTAAATGTTGATGCACATATTTATCTAGCATAAATGAAATAAATGACATGAATTTAAATAACTAGAAAGAGAAAAGCATTGTTCTTGAAAATTGTTTTTCTCTATCTTATTGATTTATACGAATCTCTTGAAAATGATTTTGGTTTGATGATTTGAATTTGAAATGAGTTATATCAAAATCATGATATTGATTTGACAAATTGAATGAGTTGAAAATGAATGATGATTTTTCTCTTGAATATAACTTGTAATATTTTTTTTATAAATTATCATCTTGATTTCTCGATACATGAAATTTTTTCATGAATCAAAATTCTTTCATGATGTGATTTTTCTTGGTATTCACTAAAAATGATTTATTCAAATTAACCCATGCTACTCGACATCTTGATAATTATGACTTGAATTTTATTATGTAAAATTTCTTGCATTCATGAAATGTATATTTCATCACCAAAATTCTCTTGATATTTTGAATAATGTATGAAATACAAATGAGAAGTTAATGATCATGCATGATAGGATGTAATGAACTTTAAAATTTAGATACCATCATTTGAAAAGCTATGATCATGTTTCCAAAATGATGTATCATGAATACTTGAATATCATATATAATATGCTCATAATGTTGATTGAGTTATTTGTATCATGCATGAAAAATGAAAGATATAGTTTTGAAATTGTGCATGTTCGAATTTGAAAATATGATGATGCATAATGATGAAATTATGTAATGAAAATATTAAACATTTTGAAATCATGTTTTAGTGTCATACATAATGATCATGCTTAATAAATTTCGAAATTATGCATGATGAATCTTGTGATTTATGGATTATTGATTTTTACCATAATGAAAGTGCCTTATTGATCTTTGTTGTAATAAATCTTACACTTTTGGTTTTAAACATGATACATGTTTTTATTTGGCATAAATGAAACAAAATCATATATTTTGAAACAACCAAAAAGAGGAAAACATTCTTCTTGAAAATTATTTTGCTCTATCTTATTGATTTTGATGAATCCATTTGTATCATCTTTATGAATATCTTGGATTTTGATAATGATTTTGATGATTTAAATTTGAATAAATTTTTATCGAAATTATGATCCTGATCTCTTGAAATTTATAACATGAAATCCTTTATGAATCAAGATTTCTTACTCTTTATTCTCTTACATTTTGAGAAAATTTTCAATATAAATAATTAGAGTTCTTATGTATGAATTGAAATCTTTTTCTTCTATATTTCCTTTTGTGATTTACTAAAAAGAATATCTTTTTTTTTATTCTTGACTTAAAATTTTATTTGAAAATCTCTTATTATTTGATCTCCTAAGATCTCTCTTTGAATATTTAAAGAGGTTCATTTTCTAGATGAATCATGATTTTAATGATTGAATATTTAATATGCATGAATTGAGATCTTGCTCTCCTACTATTTTTTCTATTCACCAAAAAGAAGACTAGTTCTAATAAACTATGATATGCTATATGAATTTTATTACATTCATGAAGTAATGTCTCATCACCAATTTTTGTTTATATTCCTTCATATGATGATATGAATCTATGAAATACTTATGATATGATTTTTTATACAATTCCATGTATTCATGAAATATTTATCTCATCACCCAAATAATTCCTCTTGATACTCCTAATGTTATGAAATGAAATTATGCATGAAAAACAAATGGGAGAAGTTTTGATCATGCATGGTAGGATGCAATTTGATAAATTAATACCATCATGATTTGAAACATTTATGATTTAAAATTATGCATGCAATTGCTTTTTATTGTGATGATATATACATATAATGTGTATCATGAATGCTCTAAATGATGAATGCTTGTTATCATGATCAAAATATTGATAAATGCTATGATTTATTACCAAAATGATGCATCATGTATGATATGCCCATAGTGATTAATTTATTTATATAATGCATGAAGTAAGGATACAAATGTAAAGTTTTAAAGTTGTGCATATTTTAATTTGAAAACATAATGATGCATAAATAAGATTGATACTTACCTTTGTCATGATTTAGAAATTGATGTAAAGGGTTTTCCCTTTTTTTTGACAATGACAAATGGGGAGATAGCTAGCTTGCACAAGACAAGAGAAGTAAAAATTACAAATATACATATCACAAAAAGGGCAAAACTTATTAGTTTGCTTAACTCAAAAGCAAGAAATGCTATCTTGTAATCTCAAGCAAATGTACTATCTTGCAAATCTCAAAGAAGCAATATGTGCCAAGTTACATATTTTGAAAAGAGGCAAAATAGTCCATCTTGCACATCTTTTTGCTAACTTTTTATGTGTAAAAGTTGATAACTTGCATACTATAAATTTGCATACCAAACGTGCAATCTTGCCTATCTCAAGAAGCAAAACATACTAACTTGCACATTTAGCAAACTTGCGTATTTCAAGAAGCAAGGGATGCTTTCTTGAATATCTCAAAACTGCTAGCTTGTATGTTCTAAAAGTGTTGTAAAATTTGCTAGCTTGTATGTTGTAGTAATTACTATCATACTACCTTGCATATCGATGATAATAGCAAAATTGCATGATGATAAAACTAGGAGATTATATTAATTATACAATGTGCTGAACTTGAATATTTCAAAAACTTGCAACTTACACATTGCAATAGGAAGTAAGAATCATGAGCTTACACAAGAAAACTATCTTGCATTTGCTTTCAAAAGTTTTTGCTAGCTTGTATATAGCAAAACTTGCATATCATAAAAATTGCTAGCTTGTAGCCTAAAGAGAAGCAAACAGTTGCTATCTCAAGAAAAGCAAACATGTTAAATTTGTACATCTTTAATTGCTCGATTGCATGATGATAAAATTTTACACTATATTTTTTCATGCAATGTATTGAACTTTATATCTCAAACACATAGAAAGTGACACTTCTCCTTTTTGTTGATGACAAAGGGGGAGAAGTATGATCATGTTATGCATGATGACGCGTTGTAAATATTCATGATGAATATTTGCAATGACTTGAATTCGGCTTGAATTCAAGGTTCTATCAATATGGCATATTGATAGGGGGAGTTTGTTTAAACTCCGGGAGTTAAGGTTAACTCCGTCATCAAGTGGTTGTCATCATCAAAAATGGAGAAATTATTGAATCTCATGTTTTGATGATGAAGCCACTTGATATGTGTTTATGATTTAATCTGCATTTTGAGTGACGCAGGATACTTCGATCAGGATGAGATAATTAAAGCAGAAAAATCATGTTGTGCTGGAGGAACATGTCAGAAGATTGGACGTCGGGCCGGTGGATTAGTCGACGTATCGACATAAGGCTTCAGGCCATGGATTCGGGCATCAAGCCAAGAAGAGCGGGTATTGGACCAAGGATATCAAAGTTGCGGAGTCAACTGGCTGATTGGGCAATAGGCCGCAAGAGAGGACGATGCGCCGAAGAATCAAACGAAGCGTCGAGGGACCAATGACATGCTGAACAACTTGATTAATTGTTTAGGAGTAATTGTCTAGATCAAACTTTTGTTTTACATGTGCAGGATTAACTACGATTGCTTGAAGACATAAAGCAAGTCTACCAGAGTCAAGTTCGATAGGTGTTCGAGAGTCCGAAGATTCATCGGAGATGCTACCGGAACCAACCGAGAAGAAATCGGGGACTTGTCGAAGTTGTCGGAAATCCGCTAAAGAGATCGTCGGAGATTCACGGAGATCACCGAGAAGGCTCAGCTACTTGCTAAACTCACCACAAGATCGGGAGCTTGCTAGAAGTCCGTCGGAAGAAATCCGAGGGTGTATCAGAAGTCTATCGGAAGATCATTGGAAAGCTCACCGGAAGGAGACTCGATGTTTGTTGGTTGAAAGCTTGCTTAGGACTATGTTTTTAGTTGCATAGTTTGCATGTAATTAGGGTTAGTATTAAGGGATAATCCTATATCCTGGTTAGGGGCCAATTGGGCTCGAATATGACTTGGTTTGGGCCGAATTTGAAGCCCATGATCGATAAAGGTCGGGCGATGGTACCGTCGGACTGGGCGGTGGCACCGCCTAGCACTCGAGAGGTCCGGCGGTGGCACCGCCAGACTGAGCGATGGCACCGTTAGTATACTATCAGTGTCAGACACTGACAAGCGGTGACACCGTCGCTAACAGGCGGTGGCACTGTCAGCATCGGGAATTCAAGAGAATTCAAAATTTGGAGCCCAAATTTGAATCCTCTTAGGGTCTATAAATATCCCTCAATTCTCAACTGAGAACACAACCTTTGAGAAGTTAGAGATTGAGATAAAGTCTTAGCAAAGTCTTTAGCAAGTCTTGTTTTCAATTGCTTAAGTGTTTACCTCCTTCTTTCTCGTTGAAAATTTGTAGGAGTATGAACCACTGTAAAAGGTTATAAGAGGGGTATTTGTCCTTCCCCTTCAAAGTGATTTGCTAGTGGAAGTTGGGAGCCTCTTCGAAGAAGGCTTCGCAAGTCGATGTAGGTCATTTTGACCGAACCACTTTAAATTAGTGTGTTCCTTGAATGTGTGAGTTCTTACTTTCCTGAAATTGTTATTTACACTTCTGCTAACTTTCGGTTTTCATCTACTTAAGTTACTATTGAAACGAAATCTCCTCGTATTTACGAATTCGTTTTTAAACTTATAAGTTTTAATCCGTTGTACTAGTTCACCCCCCCCCCCAGTGCCGCACCGATCCTAACAATAAGTTCTTCAATTAGAAAATGGTTCAAGTTCTTTTATTCTTGTACTACTATTATTTTCGAATCCTAATTTTTAGAAAGTGATTGTAAAATCTTGTTAACAAGTTCAAAATCTAAAAAACTTCTACATGTCTCCAATGGTTTCGCTTGGTTTCATATGAAATAGTTCAAAATTATATATTAAAAGATTGACTTTAGAATCTTTTACTCTACTCATACTTTCGTGTATAATTTTGAGAGTGTTCTATATTTTGAAAATCGTTTCACATGTAGAAACCCGATTAAACTCAGTTTCATCCAAAGCGCAAAATAGAGCATTCATAGCTCTAGCATTTAAGGAAAAAGTCTTCTTCTCCAAATCATTCCAATGGTTCATTGGAAGAGAAGACCTTCGAAAACCGTTTTTGATAATATTTCATAAATTCAAATCCAACGAAAGCAAGAAAACTCTCATTCGAGTTTTCTAATATGTGTAGTCCGTCCCATTGAATAAGGGAGGAGAATGAATGAGATAGTGACCATCTTCAAAGTCGAAAAAAGCTATTTCTCTTGGGTGTTAAACCAAATGAGAAATATGAGGCTTTGATACCAATTGTTAGGAAAATAGTCGCACTAAGAGGGGGAGGGGGTGAATTAGTGCAACGGTAAAAATTACATCGGTTCAAAACTTCGTTGTGATTAAATATGTTTCTGATTAAAAATCATTTCGTAAAGGTATTAAATTTGAAAGCATACGGAAGAGTGTAGCGGATGTAAAGTAAGTAAAGTGGTTTGCAGTAAAGTAAATTGCACAAGAGAAACACAAACCAGATTTTTATAGTGGTTCGGTCATTGTGACCTACATCCACTTCGCCAATTCCTCTTCCGCCGAGGCCATCGGTATCCACTATCGGTCTTCTTTCAATGGGTGAAGACCAACTACCCTTTTACACCTCTCTTCTCCTTTTCACAGGTTTAGGAGATAACCTTTTACAATCCTCTTTTACAAGGTATCCCTCTCACACCTCCCTTAGAACTCTCTCTAAGCTTTGGGAGGAGGAAACTCAACTTTCTAAGGCTTACAACTTTAGAATCATATGATTTTTCTCAATATTTCTTGCTTCTCCATGTAGGAATAGCTGGGGTATTTATAGGCCCCAAATGGATTTTAATTTGGAGCCCAAAATTCAAACCCCTGAAATTTCAAGGTACGTGTGGTACCACCGTCTGCACTAGGTGGTACCACCACCCAGACTAGTGGTACCACCGCTTAACACAGTCTCGGAGACTATGCCATAATGGTTTCACCTGTTTGGTCATTGTTTGGGCCTTTCTCTTGGCCCAACTGTCCCCTAATTGGGTTAGCCTAATTCTAATCCCTATTATGTGCTAATTATAAATTTTAAGACATTTACTAAGCTAAACAAAGCCCGTAAGTCTAGATTTCTTCCGACGAGCTTCTAGCGATCTTCCGGCGAACTTCCGACAATCTCTCGGATGTCACTGGTCCATCGACGCTTCGTCCGATTCTTCGACGCATCATCCTCTCTTGCGACCTATTGCCCAATTGGTTAGTTGACCTCCGTAACTCCGATATCCTTAGCGTAATTTCTGCTCTTTTTAGCCTGATGCCCGAATCCATGGCCCGAAGCATTCTGTCGATATGTCATCCGATCCTCCGGCTAGAAATCCAATCTTCTGACATGTTCCATCGGCCCAACATGATTATTTCTGCTTTAATTGTTTCATCCTGATCGATGCATCCTACGTCACTCAAAACACATATCAATTCATAAACACTTATCAATTGGTTTCATCATTAAAATATGAGATTCAACAGGACTTATCATATATACAGTATATGCATTAGCCGGCTACTCTAACCCACAAACATATTATAGTTTTGATTGATATCGGTAGTATTAACAATTTTATGGATAATAAGGTTGCCGACCGATAAGCTTACCACGTTGAAGACTGTAACAAATTCAAAGTAAAGGTCATCGATGGTCAAATTTTAATATGTGATAGTAAGTTCACAAAGATTAAACTGACTTTACAGGGCCAAGAGTTGCTTGTGGACTTCTTTTTGCTACCCTTGGAAGACTTCAAAGTGGTGCTTAGAATTGAATGGCTATTAACCTTGGGTGATGTTTCGTGGAATTTTTCTAAACTAATCATGAAGTTTTTTATTGATGGAAAGCAAGTGATCCTAAAGGGAAGATGTAAAAATAATGTCACAACTGCCACTAGCCATCAAATGGAGAGGGTTTTTTAAAAGACTACAACACCAAAAGGCCAACCTATTGCTTACACTATCAAGAAGTGGAGACTGTACTTACTCGATCAACAGTTGTGATGCACCACAAATATCCTGTGATTAAAGTGTTGAAAGAGAAACTCCCCGAGTTTGATGTTGCTTAACCTTGAGGACAAGGTTGATTTGAAAAGGGAGGAATTATTATGACCTTTTTATTTTCTAAGCTTTTGAATAATATTTATTGAGTCTATTTAGTTCAATTAGAGTCTGGTAGAGATTTATTTAATATTTATTTATTATTAAGAGTCCAAGTCCTTATGGACTCTAGGTGGAACTCTATAAATAATGATATAACCGTTTCTTTTTTTGTAGACAATGAAATATTATTTAATCTTTTGACAAACCCTAGGAGGTCGATCCCCTTGAATTGATTATCCCCTCTTCTCCCCTTTCTTTCATGATAAAACCCTAGGGTCTTATCAGTTAAGTTGTAATGATGGAAAGATTCTTTCTTACCTTTGATCTTTTCTTGTTATTATTGGTAGTCTCATCTAGTAAACAATTACAAGACCATATATACTAAACAATTACAAGACCATATATTGTAGTTGGTTTTGTATACCACATCTTGATACAGCAAAAATAATTTTAATATATATGAATTCTACACTTGAATTGGATCCTGATCTAGGAGGTGATATGGATAATAGTAGATATACTTCTAGCTAGGTCATTTTATATGGTTCTACTTGCATATTATGGTATACAGTAAGAAACAATAATCGATCTCTCCTTTTATAATCGAAGCAGAATACAATGCTTGCTCACTTGCTACTGAAGAATGTGTATAGTTAAGGCATCTAATCAAGGACATATGATAATTAAAGTACCTTAAAATTAGCTACAAATCCAATTTGTCAAACCAAACATATTAAAATTGAACATCATTTTATCTAGGAAATGGTGCTTCAAGGAGTTATTAAGGTCATGGAGATCAAAATTAAAGATAATGTAATAGATATTTTTACCAAATCTCTTTTTAAAGGATAATTTAAAGATTTTCTAAGCAAGATGACACTTATCTCCAAATATATAATTTAAGGGAGAGTGTTAAGAAATTAAAGTATATTTTGAAAGATAACAAATTAATATCTTACCTTTTAAATAAGATTCGATAGGATTGTAGGGATAATGAATTCTTAGTTTAAAAAGTTAAAATATATTTTGAAACAT
The DNA here is from genome assembly GCF_036884655.1 of Musa acuminata AAA Group. Taxonomy (NCBI): domain Eukaryota; kingdom Viridiplantae; phylum Streptophyta; class Magnoliopsida; order Zingiberales; family Musaceae; genus Musa; species Musa acuminata. Next base: position 37,251,013 of record NC_088331.1, on the reverse strand, counting down.
GTCAAATTGATGTTTTACCTTTTAAATAAGAATAAATAGAATTATAGAGATTAGAGATTCTTATATTTTATATTTATAAATATGTGGTATTTACATGTGTAGATCCATCCAAGCCTCAAGTATTCAAGTCTATAGGATTGAAGTCCAAGAGTGTAAGTGTTTTTTTTTTAATTTAATATAATTTTTGTTCATTTTGATTTTTTTTAAATTTGGTTTAATCTTGGATAGTAATAACTTGTTATTACTAGTTGAGAAAGGATTAAATTTACATGTGATCCTTTATTTTTTTTTCACAAGATCGTTATCTAATATTGCAATAACTAATAGGTTCTTAATCCTAAATTGTGTGACATGGATCGTCACATGGTGTATTGAGCTTGCTGTGTTCTCTTTCGATTCCATATTGAGCTAAAAGTTGTCCTTCAAGTAGGTGTAGAGTACAGTACCTACTCATTTGGAGGCTAGTTGGTTTGCAGTGGAGGATCGATCACAGGACGCAGAAGAATCCTCAGGAGCAGGGAATATATGCCTTCGATCTCAGAAACTTTGGACTCACATGTGAGTTGTTCTGCCTCTTCTTCAACCTCTTGCATCTTACTGCCTTCAGCTGCTCGCAGTAGATTCGATTCTTTTCTGTAAAGTAAGATTATGTTATAAGCTCGGAGTACGTGCATGCCATGGCAGAATGCAGCAACGTAAACTAGAAACACACACAAGAGAGAGAACCATTTGCTGATGAATCCACGATCCAATGGCTGGTTAGGGTTTATAGGAAGCGTAGAAGGCATAGGACATCGGACTCCATGATGTTGGGAAGCGTGCCTGTTCATGTCGAGCTGCGTCGAGCATGCTTCATCCTTGTTTGAAGCTCCCTTCGCTTCCCTGTGTGGATTGCTTGCGAAGCGAGGCTTACTTGCCTTGTTTGCTTGCACCTGCAATCTGTGTTTGCTGCATGTGGAAATCGATGAGCAGAAGCCGGGAAAGAACTCCCCTGCTGGTTGCTGATGAGGGTAAGGGAAGGAGGAGGCATTGAATGAAGAGAGAGAGAGAGAGAGAGAGAGCGCGCGATAGATGTTGTTGTTGATGATATCAGTCCCACCGATTGATTTGAAAGGCCATGCTGCTAACAGCTAAGATGTAAGAGAAGAGAATCCTCGATGAACGCATTAGTAATATGAGTCGATGATGCTGAGGTGAAGAAACCGTGATACGATTCACAAGAGTGATAGCATTTATGTGCATGCATGATTATTTATTCCTTGCTGTTTGCAGGTGTGGCCTACTAAATCTCCACAGGTCCTGCCATGGTCTTTTTCTCACATCTTTGAAGTCGCACAAAAGCTCGGGAAGCAAGAAAGAGGGTGAAGCTTCCCTCTATAAATACATCCTCTCCCCAACCTCTTCTTGCTTCAAAGCAATCTTATTTTTCCTTGTCGTCTTACTTTGTCCTCTCCCCCTTCCTCTCTTCTTCCCTTTGAAACAGAGTAGGGCAATACAGAGGAAGGAACGGAGGGTGGAGACGTCCAATCAAGATCCAGAAATCTGTTGCGTTATTCCAAGAATCGATTCAAGAATCTAAACTACTTTCCGTCTTTTTGTTGGTGTAAGCAAGAAAGCGATAAGAAAGGAAGCTTTTTTGTTGGAGGTGAGGGGAGGAGGGAACAGGGGAAGAACAGGGGAGGGGGAGATATGAAGGAGGTGTGGACCTCCCTGGCCTCGATCATGGGCGTGTTCGCCTTTTTCCAGAGCATTCTCCACGCGGTATTCCCGCCGGAACTGTGGTTCGCGGCGGCGAAGCTGTTCCACCGCCTGTTCCGCTGCTTCTCCACGTACTGCTACTTCGACATCACGGAGACGGACGGCGTGAACACCAATGAGCTGTACCACGCGGTGCAGCTGTACCTCAGCCGGTCGGCCTCTATGGCGTCCTCCCGGCTGAGCCTCTCCCGCAGCCTCAACTCCTCCGCCTTCACCTTCGGCCTCGCCAACAACGACCGCCTCGTGGACAGCTTCCGCGGCGCCAGCGCCACCTGGGAGCACGCCGTCACGCAGCGCCAGTCGCAGACCTTCTCCTGGAGACCGCTTCCTGAGGAGAAGCGCAGCTTCACCCTCCGGATCAAGAAGAAGGACAAGCCCCTCCTCCTCCCGGCGTACCTCGACCACATCATGGAGACCGCCACCGAACTCCGCCGCCGGAACCAGGACCGGCTGCTGTACACCAATTCCCGCGGCGGCTCCATGGAGTCCCGCGGCTTCCCGTGGGAGTCAGTCCCCTTCAAGCATCCAAGCACCTTCGACACCCTCGCCATGGATCCCGCGAGGAAGGAGCTCATCATGGCCGACCTCAACGACTTCGCTCAAGGGAAGGCCTTCTACGAGAAGACCGGCCGGGCATGGAAGCGCGGATACCTGCTCTACGGCCCGCCCGGCACTGGCAAGTCCAGCATGATCGCTGCCATGGCCAATTACCTCGGCTATGACGTCTACGACCTCGAGCTCACTGAGGTGCACACCAACTCCGAGCTCCGAAAGCTCCTGATGAAGACCACCTCCAAGTCGATCATCGTCATCGAAGACATCGACTGCTCCGTCAATCTCACCAACAGGAGCTCCAAGAAGCCGGTCCCGTCGTGTGAGCCGCCATCGGACTTGAGACCCACCGGCGGGACGGAGGACGGCGGCGGCGCCGCCAGGACAATAACCCTGTCGGGGCTGCTCAACTTCACCGACGGGCTGTGGTCGTGCTGCGGCAGCGAGCGGATCTTCGTGTTCACCACCAACCACATCGAGAAGCTCGACCCGGCGCTGGTGCGGTCGGGGAGGATGGACATGCACGTGTTCATGAGCTACTGCTCGTTCCAGGCGCTGAAGATCCTCATGAAGAACTACCTAGGATGGGAAGACGGCGAGCAGAACGACGAACTGATGTGGGAGTTGGCGGAGGTGGTGGACGAGGCCGAGATAACTCCGGCGGATGTCAGTGAGATCCTGATAAAGAACCGGAGGCGGGTGAGGCGCGAGGCGGCGGCGGAGCTGCTGGAGGCTCTGAAGGCCCGCGTCGAGCGGAGGAAGAAGGAGAGGAAGAGGAGTTTGAGCGAGCAGGTGGTGGAGGAGGAGGAAGAGCAGGAGAAGAGGGCATTGGAGAGCCCCAAGGAGAGTACTGGACAATTGATGCACAGTTGCAATGCAAAAGAAGACAAGGGGGCAGAAGAAGATTGATGGAGTCCATTAATCTCAACATGTGATCCATGGTTCACATCTTGCTCTCCAATTGCCATGTAAAAGAAGACAAGGAGGAAGAAGAGGAGGGGGATTGATGAGCTACTTTGATCTCCCAACATGTTATCCATGCTTACTACTACTACTACGACTACTGTGCTTCACATCTTGCTATATATCCAATGGCCAAAGCTACTACTGCCACATGCATCAGTCTTCCTTTCTTTTGTTCTCGATGAGCTTTTGAGGAACAGTAGTTCCTTGGATCCTCCTTGCTCCGGGGATTAAAGATTGGGCACACAGTCCCATGGATCATGAGGAGGGATTCCTGTTGCTCTTCTCCATGCTGCTGCTCCATGCACTTAAATTGCCGGTAAACAAGATAACGTTGACACATGTCAGATATTTGAATGTATTGATATAAATCAATTCATGTTTGAATGTGTTATTGTATTTGAAAGAAGAAAAAGTATCCATTAGTTTCTTACCTATGTAATTCTTTGTCTTACAATATAATAGTAAGTCATAAGTCTTAATTATTTAAAATCAGGTATATAGATTTTTTATCGTGGTAATAAGTTATATGTTTAATTAAATTTAGAATATTTAAATTTTTATTTATAGTTTTCGTTAAGCTTCCTTTTGTCTCTCTTCTTATCATCAATATTAATTATTTTATTTTTTTTAATTAACACATCCATAGGTCTTCCAAACACGTATCTTTGCCCTCTTAAATAAGTCTCTTTCATCTTATCCTAAATCGAAACGATATTTAGTTATTCATGAATATTTTTTTTTTCTGTATTTCATAATAACTCCACATATTCAGCTCAATATTCTTATCTCATTAACATATTTTTAATATATTATTAAAAAAGTTTACCTTACCTTATAATGCATTCTTAAATTAAAAAAATTGGAAGTAAATGGTAAATTAGAAGTTTGATCAAGTAAGAATCTTTGCAATTTATTTCATATAAATCCTATAAAACGTTAGAAGAAAACAAAGAATGATATAAAAGAAAGATCAAAAGTAAAAGAAAAATAAAAAGGAGAGAAGACTCGTATCGATGTGTAATGTTGATGGTAACAACAAGCCGTAATGTCTTAATTATTTGATATTGACTTTTATATTACTTGTAAGATCGAAAAGATTAAATTGACTTCAAAAGTAATGAGATCACTAAAAAAAAAGAAAGAAAAAGTTTGATGATAACGATATATCATAATGTCTTAATTATGCAATTATATGTAAGATTGAAAGGATTAAATTGATTTGAGAGTAATGAGATGACCCCCAAAAAAAAAAAGGAAAACAAAGAGGAATGAGATAGTTGTCTTACATGTAAGATCGAAAAGATTAAATTGATTTCAAGAGGAATGAGATCACGAAAGAAAACAAAGAAACAAAATAGCTCATGAAAGCCGAGCATGAAAACAGCCACAGTCTTGTTTGGCACAAAGTGCAGCATGGCATGGCATGGACACGCCACATGTGGTCGTCTCAGGCTAACAAAGCTTGCCGACATACTCCAAAGTCCAACGTTGCCCGTCTATGAGCTCCTTTGAGTACAATGTAAAGAATTATCTAAATGATGTAAAAGAACACAGAGAAAGCGAGAGGAGGGGACAACAAGATTTAGGATGCTGCTTCTTCTTTTTTTGCCTAATATGATGATGTTGCTAGACTCACATATTAACGGATTTTTTTCTTGCTTATTCTCAAACTGAAATATTCAAGCCTCAAATTTTATAAATATTTTAATATGATTAATATTTCAAAGTAATTATGACTCTTCGGGTAGAGCTTTGATCAATCAGATCTATCATGTAAGCATAAAGTAGAGAAGAAAATTTCAACAAGTAATTAACACGAGGAGGTATGATTCAAAATATGAAACTTTAATTTTTAGTTTTGTCGTTGAATCTCCTTTTGGTGAGTTACTACTGGAAGGAAGCATCCAGGAAGTAAGTGCGGTGGACTCGACTAAATGATATTATATTTTGATACTTATATTCATCTCAACACTATACAAATATTAAGAAAAAAATAATTTATTACAATTCGATTCTTGGGATCTATCCATATGGTAAGTATGTCCTTTGGGTTTGGATAAATTCTACACAAGAGATGAGACCATATATTGTGTGCATATTAAATTCTTTACACTTGGCAAGTTTGAGACAAAGGAGACGTGTTCATGTTCCACCATGAGAAGTGTCGGTTGTTGGATAGCTTTCGATATATGTAATCCAGTGAGGCATTCGTTGTACGAGTTCTCATTTGTATCGTTTTCTTCTTTCTTTTTCTTTCTCTCTCTCTCTCTCTCTTTTTCCACCTCACTTGCTAAAGTCTAAAAAACTTCATCTCACAAATTTTTAATATAAGTGTACTCACTTGCATTAAATTTAGGATTTAAAACTTTATTCGATGAATTTTAAATGTGTTAACTAATTTGGTTGATAAATCTATCTTTACCATTTATTCTTTTGAAACAACAACAAAAATTTATCATAGTGTGTAACTCTTAAGAGTAAGAGATAATAATGATAATGATTATGTGATGTTAATTGTTGATAATTAGCTAATGGTGGTCTTGCATTAAAATATAAAAAATATAATTTCGTTTGACATTATATATATATATATGACAAATTTTAGAATTATAATTATTTCTTCAAATCTTTTTAATCTATAATATTTTTCTTAAGATCCTTATCGACAATATTTTCTACATCATTTTTATCTTTACTTTTTTAGTATATTAAATTCTAAATATATTATTATTAATCTTTTCAATTTTTTTTCTTATTCACTTAGTCTCTTGTAAGAAAATAATATTTATCCTTCTTTTAATTATTTTATCTATCAATTCTAATCTTTTTTTAAAGGTATTCTTATATTCTAAAATAGTAACTTTTTTCGTGGACAAACTTTTTAACTCATATTGATCCAAAACAATGAGAGAACTCTTACTTATATGACATCACATCTAGGCATCGATGTGATAGATCATTTTCAGATAATCTAATGTTTGCATTTCAGGATACCTAAGTGGTGAAGGTGTTTTACGTTATCTTCGATAATGATTTAGCTCTATATTAAAATTGATTAACATCTATATTCATAAGATCTAATATAATCTACATAACACAATCCTTTACTTTTTTCATTGGAACTTGGGATTAACATTGATAATGCTAATTTTTGTTAGTTATTACTTAATTATTTGTTAAAATTTTCAATTGACATTATTAAACTTTAAGTCCTTGTTATGCTGATAAAAAAATCTATAATTTACGCTTGTCATACTAGAAATAATTAACCTTTTTTTTTTTTTGGATGGATGCCCAAGGTCTGAATATTTGAAGTATTTCATATACTACAGTAAAATTTGTAAGTACAAATATATTATTTTCAACTATTATTTTCTTATCATTAAAAATAAAAAAGGAGCAATATAGTCATCATATCTTCCAAAGCCCAATTAAGATTATGCATTTGAGGCACTTCAAACTATTTCGTTCCACTTTCTTTGAACTTCCTTTACTACCAGGGATGAACTCTTCTTAATAAAAGTATTATATAAAAAATTATCAGGCAAATGAGAATGCTAATGTGGTAAGAGAAGAGCTAAAGAAAGTCCTAACAATATTTTTACTAATAATTATAAATAAAAAATTAAATATACTTAATTTAATTAATTAATTTTTTTTGTCACATAGCTTAGTGACCATAAAAGATTCATTTAGTTGGTTGCGGATAATTGGGACATAACAACTTTACTATTGTTGCATTAGTTTAAACTAAATAATATTTAATTAACCTTATTCGTTATAGATATTAATAAAAGTGATTTATATGGAGGATCTTGATATACAAAGTATACCTTTACTATATTTAAATTTATAAGCATAAATATCTTATTTTCTAACTTTTACAATGACAAACATATAAAAACTCGTTATTATTATTTTTTTATAATTTTGATCCATATCAATGTATCATAATATCTTGCTCGGTACGGTACGTACTGAGGTATACCAATGATACATCAAGGCATACTATTAAATATCTAATTTAAAAAATTAATATTAAATATATTAATCATATATTAAAAACTTTAATTACTCTCTAATTAATATTATTCTATCATCAAAAATATATTAAGTAACATATTAGACAATAAGTCATACACCACATAGAATAAGCTTAATCATCTCATAAATCAATAAAAATATAGAAATAGAATACATACTTCTTGATTAAAATATTTTTTATTTTAATCCTTTCAAATTAGCCTTCTAAATTTGATCAAATCTATAAATAATAGTTTTATCGAGTTTAGGAGAAAAAAAATATGATAATAAGAGAGAGATGAAGTTTAGGAGAAAAAAAAAAATGATAATAAGAGAGATGAGTGAAAAAGAGTTTGAGAGAGTTTTAAGAGATCGAGAGAGTGAAATGAATTGATGGAGAAGAGAGAAAAGGGTTTAAAAAGTCTCAGTCAAATTGATAGTTTAAAATAAGGCAATCTCAATCTTTGATTGGTAATTATCAAAATCCAATCATTATCGATTGGTACAAGTCGACAACGATCAGATTTCAATCATTACCGTCCGATACAAATCATCTGATACGAGATCAAGTGATCAATACCATCGGATAGAGGGCAGTTCACGGACAACCCAATTTTGCTGATGGATTTGAGGCACTCCAAACTATCTCATTCCCACTTTCTTTAGACTTCCTTTTGAACTCTTGGGTCCAGCTTTCCTCGGTAGCTAAGTGATCTATGTGGCATCACTTAGTGAAAGCAAAGCAGCAACTCCTCAGCTCCATCATGGAAAGGTGTGTTGGCCTGCAAGGGAAGAGCTGCCCATATGCCTGGCTGACTTAGTTTAGCTTGAATCTCTCATTCTTTCCACCATGGTCAATCTTTCTCCTCCCCATGGTATGACCACAAGGTACTGATAGTGGCATTTGTTTTGCTGGTGGTTGATTCTTAGGCATATCATTCAAGATTTAGTTGACAGAGATGTCTGCAAACTTTGAGGCCATCTTGCCCTCACTTTTTAAAGATGCATATCAGAGAAAGAAGGATCCCAACTGTTTGAGCAAGGACATGAAAGTGACCATGGACTTGTCTTGTGCTAACAGATTCAAAAAGCTTAAAAAGCCCTCAACATCTAGGGTTAAAGTTTCTGTCTCTTGGTCACTGGATACATAGACTTGTTGCCAAAGCTTGGCCTTTGGCAGCATGGCTCACTCACCTCACTCATTTTAATTCCTCAATTGGCTTGTAAACTTTCAACCATCTCATCTCCTCCCACTTGATTTGTGATAGGGATAATTTTCATCCTTTCACTAGAATTATGATAGGGATAATGTTCGATATCCTATCAAAAACTAACACACGAAGTCAACTTGATAGAAATGATAAAATAGGATGATTGAATTTGTCATGTCACGACGAATCATAATAAAAAATATTTTTTAAACTATTAATGATCCGAAGAATATTTCTCTAACTATAGGAGTAGGATATGAAGGTATAAATAGAAAATTTATTGATGATGGTATAGATTCTTCTCTTTCTTCTCTCTAATTTATATTCGATATAAAAAAATTATCACAACATTGGTGGTTCTCATCATTTGTGATCTTTTATCGAGATACATGTTTCATTTGTATTGTATGATCTTTTTATAAAATATTTAACATGAATCTCAATGTAGCTTACAAAATTTATGTAGCTTCACGTATTAAGCTTGTAGGTCTATAAAAGAACTAATTCCGAATTCATTCTTAGGATTGTGTTGAATCTCAATCAAGTAAAGTCAAGAAGGATATCTTCCACATTTGCAGTGCACCACCAAGTCACTGCATTGATGAAAGTCTTGTATGTTACAAGATGCATATCTCTTTTTCTAAGCTGACTCAGGTAATCAATGGAATGAGTCAGGTGCAGCCAGACTCAAGTTGCATCCCTGAACATGGTTCACATGATCTGCCTCTGTTCATCACATGGAATAATATGCACCATTTGGAATCCAACTCACATCACAGATCGACAAGTGTTGCAAATAAAGGTTTCCAGCATTCAGTCAGCAGAGTTGAGACAGAGAGAGACGTATATAGATCGTCGTCTCATGTGGGAAGCACATACATTGCAGAATCCCTGCTGCTGCTGCCGGAGGTGGGAAAGTGAGACACAGGAAATTGTGCATGGTACCTGATGGCAGCCAGAGCAGATTCTTCTGTCCTCTTGTGTCACAGATATGATGATGGGAATCACTCACAGCTGCAGAACTCATTGCTGGAAAGGTGGCAGTACTTGTAGCAGCCAGAGCATTATTATCCAGAGCAGTTCCCTGCTGCTGCTGCTGCTGTTGTGCTCTGAACAACACAACCAGAGCACCAATTCCCAACCCATAAGAGGACAAGCTTGATGATCCTCTTCTTCCTCACAGATCAACAGTGCATTTAGAAGCCAAAGCACAATAGTTATCCACTGCTCTTATGGACATCACCGAAACCAAACTCATAAGAGGACAAGCCTGAAAAGTTCCAAGCTCAAGACACTGTTTGGGAGGCATGGTGGGTGTACTCCTCTTCCTCAGTTTTTTACTATCACCAAAAACTGACTCATAAGAGGACAAGCTTGAGATGTTGCAAGCTATGACCATTGCATTCTCTGTTTGGAGAGATATGGTTCACATGATAGGAGGGCAGTAGTCTTCCTCACAGCTAATCAAATGCCTCCTGAGAAACAGTTCTTTTCTGCTCCTCAGAACAGCACAATGCCAGAGCTCATCTTGAAGTATTCCAAATCAAGGTGGGGGCTGTATACGCCTCGGAAGTGTACGGTACAAACTTGTGATTCAATCACAGCTAAACAAATGTTTACAAGGTGGCAGGACATTTTAAAAATCAAGATATTTTCATAATACTACAGTTTAATCTCATATTCAAAGTATGAGATGACTTCAATTGTCTTATAATAATTAAATAAGTATATTATTATAAATTTAAATTTAATGATTTTGAACCGATGATTCAAGCTTCATAAGTTAATAGATTAATTATTTCAATGAATCGATAAGTAATATTAAAGTTAACATTGTACAAGTAGAAAATAATTACTCTGATTGTGATAAAGAGCACAGCGTATCAAAGATTATCATTATATTAAGTCTCATATGTTTTATATTAAGATTTGAATTTTAGATTATGATGAATTTTGACGATGATGTTAAGGTTTTGAATGAAAAAGATTATAAGACCTTGTATCATAATCTAAAGAATACTATTGTTAATTTGGTCCAAACATATTAGGTTAGTAGTTTTGGACTGATTATAATATCTTGTATTATATTCTAATGAGCACTACTGCTAATTTGGTCCAAACATATTAGATTAGTAGTTTAGACTAAAAAAAATAATGAATCGATTATCTTATCGAATCTCGTTGTGATGTTTCAAATAATAATTTTCTTTTTCAACCAAAGAATCAAGGAAAAGTTTCAAAAGGCCAAATGGATATGCATTTGAACCGTGTTATGGAATGGAAACTCAGGGCTGAGGCCACAACCATGAAAGCCTGTTGGGAGACAGCAGTTTAATGGAGTTCCTCATCATCAATCCAATCCTTGGCCATGAGTATCATGTTCTTCTTGTTCGCATGAACTCATCATTCCAAGTGGATTCTTTCTTCACATACTGTTGATGAGTTCAGGGTATCCAATGCTTGTACAACACATGATTGGCATATCTTATATGAAACCATCAATTCACCAGTTCTTTTTTCTTTGGGCATGAATCATATCCCTTTTGGAACAGATGTGGCAGGGCGTAATAATAACAAATTCTGCTCAGAGTGCTACCTTGAGATAGGGATGTCCACCATCAGGTTGAAGCTGCCAAAAGCCAAGATTCTGCCAGGGATGGCAGCTTGAGATGTATAATTTGCACTCTTGACGGTCTATATTAGGTTGTTTGATTCTTTTTTCTTTTTGTATATGCACATGATTTTGTAAAAGAGTTGAAACCTACGTTTAATGCATTTCCATAATGATATATTTAATGCATTATATATATAATACTTGAAGTAAAGTTGGACTAAAGTCCAAGCACATTGAGACTCTTAATTGAGCACTGAGTTCCATACAGTTCAAAGCTTTTGAAATAAAGTAGTATATAAAATAAAATAATATATGTTATGATCGAATTGGTATTAAGATGGGGGAGTGAATCGGTACTTACGATAAAAATCACGTCCGTTCTGAAAATCTTCGTTTCGATAAAAATCGATATCGGAAAGATGAGTTTTATTAAATCATGATGAAATCATTTGATTATATTATGATATAATCTGTATTTTGAATAACGCATGACTAGTTTTGATCAGGAAAGGCAAAGTGATTAAAGCAGGAGGAATCGGATGTTGGGTCGGAGTTGAACATGTTAGAAGATTGGACGTCGGGCTAGAGGATCGGTCGATGTGTCGGCAGAAGACTTCATGCTGTGAATTCGGGCATTGGACTGAAGGATCGGATATTGCGCCAAGAAGATCAAAAGTTGCGGGTGTCAACATATCGATTAGGAAATACGCCGAAGGAGAAAACGATGCACCGAAGGATCGAACAAAGCACCGAAAGTACCAATGACATGCCAGATAATAGATGATTCATGCTTTATAATAATTTATCTAGATCGAGTTGGTTTAGGTTATAATTGGGTTAGTTTATAACGTAATTAGGTCAAATTAATTAAGGACCAATTGGGCTAGAATTAGGATTGTTTTGGGTTAAGAGAAAGACTCATTCAGTAACCCAAAAGTTAAGTCAAGCGGTGGCACTGCTAGAGGCTCAGTCTCAAAGACATAATCTCCGAGATTGTGTCAAGTAGTAGTACTATCAGATTAGGCGGTGGTATCACTCAATGTTAGGTGGTGGTACCGCTAGTCTGGGTAGTATGATAGAACCCTTGCATATTCTAAACTTAGAGTTGATCTCTTTAGGGGATCGACCTCCTTGGAACTCTATAGGGGTTCCTTCCTCCAAATTGCTACTCTACAGAAAAGATTCATCTATTGCTTATTAAAAGAGGATGAATATATGGTTATTTATAGGGTTTCTAAACCTTAACTCATAATAGGACTCATACTCAAGACTCCTACTCAATTAAGACTCATACTCAAGACTCCTAATAGGACTCCTACTCAAGACTCATATTCCTTTACAACTCCTAATTTTTCTCTAAAAAATAACCTCTAAACCCTAGCCGGCCTCTTCACCTCTTTAATAGGGGTCGACTTACGTAGGTTTTACATGAATATCCCTCTTATTTAGGACTCTCCTAGCTATAGTTCTAACAGACCCGTCCTCTTTAAATCAGTCTTGTCCTCGAGGCTAACAATATATGAATTCTGGGAATTTGATCTTCAAGTCATCATAGTTTTCTCAAGTGGCACATTCTGCTAGTAAGTTCGCCCACTGTATTAGCACTTCAGTAGTGGGTCATCGTCGTTGAGTCACGATCCGTCGATCAATAATGACACTCGACTGAGTATGGAGTTCTCCTTGGGTAGTCATATTTGGTGGGTAGCTTTGGGCTATCTCCAAGCACTTCTTTACCACTTCCGTTTGGCCATCGGTTTACGGGTGATACACCGTACTCCTTTTCAATTTAGTGCCCTTATAGCGTAATTCTTTTAAGTCCCAATTATAATAAGCCATGGAGCTTGGTGCTTCCTCTAATTTTTTTATGATCTTACTGGTCTCCGGATCTTCCTGCCATTCCCTATTAATATCCTCAGGGAAGTTGCTAGTCAAAAGTGAAATGGCCAAAAATTTAGCTTACTTGGGTAGTTGTGAAAGCGCATCTATAACAACATTCTCTTTCCCCTTTTTGTAAGTTATTACATAATCATATCCAAAAAGCTTTGTTACCCATTTTTGCTGCTCGGGGAAAGATATCTTCTGGTCTAAGAAATATTTTAGGCTTTTATGGTCGATTTTGATTTAAAAGCATCGCCCGATCAAGTACGATCTCTATTTGGCCACTGCATACACAATCGTGAGCATCTCCTTATCGTAAATAGTCATCTTGAGATGGGAAAGAGATCCTTACTGATAGAAGTGATGGGGCAGCCATCTTGCATTAGTACAACACCAATTCTAACTCCGGAGGCATCAACTTCAATAATGAAAGTCTTGCCGAAGTCGAGTAGTGCTAGTACAGGCGTTGTCATCATTGTGGCTTTAAGTTTGTCAAAGGCAGTGATTGCTTTGTCCAACCATTGGAAAGCATCTTTTTTCAGCAAGAAAGTAAGTGGTGTACTGATCTTTCCATCATTTTTTACGAACTTGCGATAGTAGCCTATTAAACCGAGAAAGCCACGTAGCAATTTTATGTTCCTTTGGGTCAGCCAGTTCTACATTGTTTCAATTTTGGTGGGGTCCACTGCCACACTTTCCTCTGATATGATATGCCCAAGATATTTCACTTTCTATTGAAGAAAGCAAAAATTCGTAGTGGTCATTATGTGTTTAAAAGGTGGTTTTCGGTATGTCTTCTTCGCACACTCATATTTGATGATACCCAGATCAAAAGTCTAGCTTTATGAAGATTTGTGCTCTCTTTCGTCTAACAATTTATCTACTATTGGAATAGGATATTTGTCCTTGACGGTTATGCTGTTGGAGCTCGGTAATTAATGCATAATCGCCATGTTCTGTCCTTCTTTCGTACGAAGAGCACCGGTGAAGAGTAGGGGCAGCAACTTGGCCGAATAACTCCTGTTTCGAGCATCTCTTTTACAATCTTTTTTATTTCATCCTTCTGCAGATATGGATACTAATATAGCCAAGTATTTGTAGGAGGTTTACCTAGAAGAATCGATATACAATGATCATGCCGACGGGTAGGAGGTAGGTTGCACGGTTCATCAAATATATCTGAAAATTCAGCAAGCAAATGAAGTAGGTTTGGATCTTTAAATTCTATTAGCTCTCCCTTAGTTTGCTGCTCAAGTTGTACCAAAAAGCCGCTGCATGCTTTAGGCAAAACCTTCTCTATTTGTTGTGTGCAAATCATCGTTACGTCGCCCCTATGTTTCCCATGCAGTATCACCTGTTTCCCCTTACTGTAAAATTTTATAATTAGTTTCATAAAATTTCAGAAAACATCACCTAATGTTATCAACCATTCAATTTTGAGCATGGCCTCATGATCATCAAGAGGGAGGAGGAAGAAATATGCAATTATCTCTTGGTCCTACAGCAATAGTTTCACCTGCGGGCACCTACGATCACACTTCAAAATCCATCCGTCGGTGATCTTAACGTCAAACTTGTTGTAATTCTTGATAGTAAGGCCATCCGGACAGTAACCTTACCATTTATGAAGTTATTAGTGCTGCCCGTGTCAATGAGAATAGTGATCAGTTATTTTTTGAGAAGACTTCTAACTTTCATCGTTTGCGGGTTTGAGTAGTCGGCTAGTGCATGTACTATAACGTCGGTCGGTTGTGGCTCTGTTGAATCTCAGATTTTAATGATGAAGTCAATTGTCATTTGGTTATATAATCCATATGTTAAGATAAGTGTGCAGGATTAACTACGATGGTAGTAAGACATGCAGTAGGTGTTGAGCCGGAGTCAAGACCAAGATCATGTTGGGGGTTCGAGAGTTCGTCAGAAATCCGGACGGTCGTCGGAGGTTCTATAGGAACAATTCGAGAAGTCTAGGAGCTTGCCAAAGAAGCTCGTCAGAACTCGCCAAGAGGATCGTCGTAGGTCCAGGAGTTTGCCGGAAGTCTGTTGGAGCATCGTCGAGGGTTCGTCGGATGTTCGCCGGAAGAAGCGATTGACACACCGGAACATGATTTGCAGCACTAATGTCTTAAGTATCGTAGTTAGTAGGTAGATTAAGTTAGAATTGGGAGGTGATCCCATTAACTTAATCTGAGGCCAATTGGGCCTTGAACATACCCAAATTGGGCCGAATGGATCAGCCCATTCGGACCCAGAATTCCTGGCCGGCGGTGGCATCGCTAGGGCCGATGGTGGCACCGCCTAAAAGACTTAGTCTCCCAGGAATTCTAGGTGGTAGTACCACCCCTGTCAAGCGGTGGTACCGTTGGTAGTTATTATTGCTAGGCGGTGGTACCGCTAGAGCTCGGTCTTCGAGCTCTATCAGGCGGTGGTACTACCCAGACTGAGTAGTAGTACCACCCAGTGTCAGATGCCAGGTGGTAGTACCACCCAGTTATGGTGGTGGTATTGCCAGGACCCCAGAAATCCAGGAGATGATACTTTTGAGCTCTAAATTCAAACCAGTTGGGGCCTATATAAACCCCACCCTTTCTTGCATGAAAGGAAACCGAAAGCTTGCATTTATTCTGAGAATTTGAGAGCTTAAAAGTGTTGTAAAAGGCTAGAAGTTCTTCACCCTCTTTTCTTCTAAGTTTTGATTATTCAAGAGAGGAGTGGAAATCTGTAAGGGTTGTCTCCTAAGCCCGTTAAAAGAAGTAAAGCTGTAAAAGGGTGGTTGGCCTTCGCCTATTAAAGGAAGGCCTTTAGTGGATGTCGGTGACCTCATCAGAGGAGAAAGCCAAAAGTGAATGTAGGTCAAGATTGACCGAACCACTCTAAATCTCAGTTTGCATTTACATTCTGCTCTCTATCTTAACTGCAAACTGCCTTCGTTGCTTTACTTCAACTATACTTTCACTTGATCTTAAGTTGAAGAACTTTCTGAAATGATTTTTGATAAAAAATACTTTTATCATACGAACGTCGCTTTAATCGTCGAAAGTTTTCCGTTGCACTAATTCACGCCCCTCCTCTTAGTGCTCTTGATCCTAACAATTGGTATCAGAGCAAGGTTAATTCTCAATCAGATTAAAACCCAAGAGAGATGGCATACACCGGAAACCAAGAGGGCCACTCTATTACACGTCCACTCATGTTAAATGGAAGACCCGAATGAGGATCTTCCTTATTTCCATGGATTTTAAACTTTGGAATATTATTGAAAATGGATTTTCAAAGTCTTCTATTCCAATGATCAATTGGAATGAATTGGAGAAGAAGACTTTTGCTCTTAATACAAAGGCTTTGAATGCCTTATTTTGTGCACTTGATAAAAACGAGTTCAATCATATTTCGATTTGTGAAACTACATTTGATATTTGGCATACACTTGAAGTGACTCACGAAGGCACAAATAGAGTGAAAGAGCCAAAAATCAATCTTATAGTATATTCTTATGAACATTTTCGAATGAAACCAAGCGAGACCATAGGTGACATGTACACCCGTTTCACGGATATCGTCAATGGTCTAAAAGGACTCGGTAAAAGTTTTTCAGATTTTGAGCTCGTCAATAAAATTCTAAGATCCCTTCCAAAGAGTTGGGACCCTAAAATCACTGCTATTCAAGAGACTAAAGATTTAAACAACTTCCCTCTTAAAGAATTAATTGGGTCATTAATGACCTACGAAATGATTTGCAAAGCTCATGAAGAGCAAGAAGACATCCTTCCAAAGAACAGGAAGGATATGACACTTAAAACTCTAGAAGACCACTTGAGAGAAAACTCAAGTGATGAGGACTTTGACGATGACTTGGCACTTCTAACAAGGAAATTTAAAAAATTTATTAAAAGAAACAAATTTAAAAATGACACTAAAAATAAATTTGAACCCAAAAAAGACCAAGTTATTTGCTACGAATGTAAGAAGCCGGGACACTATAAAAGTGATTGTCCCCAAACCAAGAAGAGAACACCAAAGAAGAAGGCACTCAAAGCAATGTGGGATGACTCAAACGCGTCCGAAGAAGAGGAGTCCAATACCGAGCAAGTTGCTCACTACGCCCTAATGACCATCGAAGAGGAGGTAAGAATTTAATTGATGCAGTTTTATCATTTAATGAATTATTAAATACTTTCCATGACTTATTTGATGAATGCAAAATAATTAGTAGAAAATATAAATTGTTAAAAAAGGAGCATGATATTCTTATTCATAATTTTGATAAATTAAAAACTGAACATAATGATAGTTTAGCTCCATGTATGAAATGCCATGATCTAGAAACTCTCCAAAAGGAGAACTTG
This sequence comes from Musa acuminata AAA Group, assembly GCF_036884655.1. Classification (NCBI taxonomy): domain Eukaryota; kingdom Viridiplantae; phylum Streptophyta; class Magnoliopsida; order Zingiberales; family Musaceae; genus Musa; species Musa acuminata. The sequence continues at coordinate 37,233,665 of NC_088331.1, read as the reverse complement.
CAACTTAAAGACACATTGAAGAAATTCGAGGTTGGTAGCAAGTCTTTGAATATGATCCTTACAAATAAGGGTCACGTTCCTAAACGAAGTGGAATTGGATTTGTGTGAAGTTCTCACCAAAATCCAACCACCTTCATTAAATATCCTATCTTATATGTTTCACACCAAAGCAAATGCAACTTTTGTTGCAAATATGGACATAGAACTTATCATTGTCCATTCAAAAAATTTAGTCCGAAAAAATTGATTTGGGTTCCTAAAGGAACCATGATAAATTCCATGCAACATGACAAACAATTTAGATCAATTTTTGAGGCACCCAAGATTAAATGAGTACCTAAAAATCATCCTTTTTAGAAACGTATACCATCACAAGCTAGGAACAAGAGATGATATCAAGAGATGATATCTTGCTTTTTGGGTGCTCAAGGTTTTTGACAAGAGATCCAAAATGACTCATAACACTCTCTAGCTAAAATGACAAAAAGAGGATAAATAGAATCAATTACAAAATATACTAATATACCATACGTTAATGATGTAATCTTGCGTGATAAACACTTAAATTAATCCCTCAAATTTTGAAATCTATAAACTCTTATGCATGAATTCCCCTTCACACATCTTTCGGATTTTCTAAATTCATCGGATACATTCCTTCCTCAATTTTTCCGGATCCAACTATATCTCACAAGATATGAACTTATGTCTTGCAAGCTAAGTTTGTATGATGTAAGTCATGAACATATTGAAGACATATAAGCTCTATATGACATTTGAGTAGAGTATGCATTTCACAAGATTGATCATAAATGCATAAATTTTCTCATCTTGTGATGTGAATTTTTACATGATTATGTAATTAGGGTTATGTGCTTCACAAACAAATACTCCCTTCAAATTAAAAACACCCACATTAGCCCACACACCCCTAAAAGCAGTGCTCACTGCCTGTAGGCAGTGGCATCGCCCAGCTGGCAGTAGAACCGCCGGCTGTCACGGGTGGTAGGTAGTTGCACCGCCCGCAACCTGCCCCTTTTAAACCTGAGCTAAGGCCGACGGTAGAACCGACTCCAACTCATTTTCTTCTCCTCCTTGCAGCTTTAAACTTTCCTCCAACTCCATTCCTCCCCTTTAGCTGCCTAAAACTGCCTATTTCCTATAAGATCAAGAATCAATCATTCATCCTCTTGAAGATCTCAACTAAGATATTCTCTAAGAGGTCTTTTGATTTCTATTTTGTATTATCCACTCTTGCTCATTATTTATCTTCCTAAATAGTAGTATTTATGGGTTCTAGAAGATCCTCTAGGAACAAAGGGAAGAGGAGATTAGAAGAAAACTTTGATTCCACACTTTTTGATTCAAATCTATATGCCCAAAAATTTGCTTCCATAGAATTTAGAAATGTTCATAAGGGAAAGCATGTTGATTTAGATGAACTAAATGATTTAGAGCCAATTCAATGGTTTGCAAATCTAGATCTTCTCCTAATCCTACAAATAAGTGAACCCATCTACCCTAGACTTATTAGGTTGTTTTACAACAATCTACATATATATGAAGTAGAAAGAGTATCTTCCTATCTTCTAGGACATCACATATCCATTATGGATAGATCCCTTTGCGATATAATAGGCATCCCAATAAAAGATAGAGGTTGTTATTTTAGAGGACAATGGGATGATGAAACAGTTGGGACCACATATGTTGATACCTTAGGAATAATTTTTGGTAATCCCAACTTAATGGTACTTCCTAAAAGCTGTGAACATCTATTACCATTAAACACCAAAATACTTCATTACATTCTAATTAGTATCATTCTCTCTAAACAATACCATTATGATGAAGTAAGTCAAATGAAACTAGGAACCATGTTCTGGACTATGAAAGGATTTAACAACTATTTTGGTTACCTTATCCAACAAAATATGATAGAAATATCTAAGAAAGACATGATGCTTTCATATGGTGGCATAATCACTAGAATACTTAATGCCTACGATATTGCAATACCACCCGACGAAGAGGTTATAAAGGTAGATAGATTTAGCATCATAAATAAAAATCTACTTCATCGAATGAGATGTATATTTAGAAATGGTATGTGGGTTAGAATGTCTAGAAGAACCGATCCCCCTCAACCTGAACCTGAATCAAAACTAGAAACACCAATTTTTAGGGGTAACCAATCTCCTCCAACCGGTCCCTTTGAGGAATCACATCCAATTGAGCAAACTCCTTCATCATCTATCGAAGACATAGGGATTCGGATTGATCACTTTGAACAAAGACAAAATCGGCTCGAATATTATCAAGATCAAATCCTATCTGAGCTACAACAAATTCATCGACAATTTGACTCTCTATTTAGGCATTTTAATTTTCCACTACCTGAATGAGCATATGTATGTACTTATAAAATGTGGACACAATTGCTTCCTGTCTTGTTGTAAAACTATGTTGTTATAAACTCTTTATGCTACTCACCTTGATCACAATGCCACTCGCTTTGATATGTTTAACCATTGGTATCTATGACATGATGTATTATTTGGTGAGCATTTACAAAGTAAGGGACATCAATGTTGATTGAACCTCATTTTTAGATTTTCCTTAATCACTTAAATTCCATGCTGAAAATTTTATACGAAGTTGATATGATTGAATAACTTGTTTACTTTAAAAATAAAAATTTTATGCCTTGGTGCTAAAAGTTTCCATGATAAGCATGTTATTCTCTCATTATGATTTGAGAAGGTTCATTCATACATCGGATTCTTAATCCTTGAGTACTACAAAACTTTGTTCGAATGCATGAACTTATTAAATTTATTTTTCGAACTTTCTTGATTCAATGATCAATCACTTAATTGCTATGATGAGAATTTTACACGATTACATGCCTTAATAACATGTTGGAAATTATGTGTTTTGGATGCAAAATTTTCATGATGATAAGCATGTTTTATCTTCATGATTGTGTCTGAAAATCTATAGCAAAACCTTGTCTGAATACATAAATTTCATTTTCGGACTTTCTTGATCCTAACAATACTGTCCGAATACATGATTTTGTATTTATCTTCCAGACTTAATGGAGCTTTCATGAGCCTAAATGATTTTATATCAATGTATTAAGTTTATTTCATATCAATGCTCCATGATTTTTGACATATGAAAATGCATCTCTCATAGATTTATCTTAAATTTTTAATCGAGAAAGGGATTTGATGAAATGATTCTTTCATATGAATTCCTTCTTGATGAAGATTTCCTTTTGAGATGAACACTTGCATGGATTTAATTCACATGCATATCTTGATCCGTGTAAAAATGAAGCATGATTTAATCTCTTATCGTTTTGTTTAACTTCATTTAAGTAAGCTCACAATGGCTTTCCTCCTTCATCCAAATAGATAATGACAAATAAAAAGGAAGATGCAATGAAAGCTATCTCCATATCATGTTTCCTTGAAATGTTTGTATAATTGGTATCCTATCACTTATTATTGAAAAATGACATGAACCTTTCTATGACATGAATCATTACCGCACTTATGTTTGAAATATGCTTAAATCGTTCTCCTTTTTGTTGATGACAAAGGGGGAGAAATATGTGGTAAATTGAAGATAGATAGAATTGCTATAATTGCCATATTTGCATTATGTTAAGATATCAAGAGCTTGCATCGTAATTTTACAAATTGATATCTTGCCATATGATGAATTGCTATGATAGAATGAATTACTATACATAGAGCTTACATTTGAAATATTTGCATTATGTTAAGATATCCAGAGCTTGCATCGCAATTTTACAAATTGATATCTTGCCATATGATGAATTGCTATGATAGAATAAATTGCTATACATAGAGCTTACATTTGAAATATTTGCATTATGTTAAGATATCAAGAGCTTGCATCGTAATTTTATAATGTTGATATCTTACCATATGATGAATTGCTATGATTGCTATCTTTCACATTTGAAATATGAAACTTGAAAATGGATGTCATGCCTTGACATCATTTTCAGAGAGAAACATCATGATAGGAATCATGATGGGTGTAGTGATAAGTTTAAATGAACTTAACTTATCAATATGACTCTTGAATTCAAAAGCTTTGAATTCAAGAATGACTTATCTCAAGTATGGCATATAGGGAGTTAAGGTTAACTCCGTCATCAATTGATTGTCATCATCAAAAAGGGGGAGATTGTTGAATCTCGGATTTCGATGATGAAGTCAATTGTCATTTGGTTATCTAATTCATATGTTGAGATAAGTGTGCAGGATTAACTACGATGGCAGTAAGACATGCAGTAGGTGTTGAGCTAGAGTCAAGACCAAGATCACGTTGGGGGTTTAAGAGTTCGTCGGAAGTTTGGACGGTCGTCGGAAGTTCTATAGAAACAATCCGAGAAGTCCAGGAGCTTGCCAAAGAATCTCATCGGAACTTGCCAAGAGGATCATTGTAAGTCCAGGAGTTTGCCGGAAGTCCACCGGAGCATCGCTGAGGGTTCGTAGGATGTTCGCCGGAAGTTCGCCGGAAGCTCGTCGGAAGAAGCGATTGACGCACCGGAACACGATTTACAACATTATGTCTTAAGTGTCATGGTTAGTAGGTAGATTAAGTTAGAAATGTTGAACCCATTAACTTAATCTGGGACAAACTGAGCCCTGAACATACCAAAATTGGGCCGAATGGATCAGCCCATTCGGACCCAAAATTCCTAGCCGACAGTGGCACCGCCAAGGCCGGCGGTGGCACCGCCTAGGAGACTTGGTCTCCCAGGAATTCTGGGCGGTAGTACCACCCCTGTCAGGCGGTGGTACCGCCGACAGTTATTACTACAAAGCGGTCGTTGAATCTTCTATTTTGATGATAAAACCAATTGATAATTGTGTTTATGTTTTAAAGCAAGAAAAATCATGTTGGGCCGGAGGAACATGTCAGAAGATTGGATGTCGGGCCGGTGGATCGGTCGACGTATCGATAGAAGGCTTCGGGCCGTGGATTCAGGCATCGGGCCAAGAAGAGTGGAGATTGCGCCAAGGATATCAGAGTTGTAGAGTCAACTGGCCGATTGGGCAATAGGCCGTAAGAGAGAACGATGCGCCGAAGAATCAGATGAAGCGTCGAGGGACCAATGACATGCCGGATAACTTGATTAGATGCTTAGGATTAATTGTCTAGATCGAAGTATATTTTACATGTGCAGGATTAACTACGATAGCAAGACATGAAGCAAAATGAAGTCCTGAAGTCAAGATTGAGATCAGGTTGGGAGTTCGAGAGTTCGTCAGAAGTCTGGATGTTTGTCAGAAGTTCTACGGGAACCAGTCGAGAAGTCTCGGAGCTTGCCAGAGAAGCTTGTCGGAACTTACCAAGAAGATTATTGTGAAGTCCAGGAGCTTGTCGGGAGTCCGCCGGAACATTGCCGAGAGTTCGTCGGAGGTTCGCCGGAAGATCGTCGGAAGAATTGACATAAGGATTCGTTTAGCTTAGAATATGTCTTAAGAATCATAGCTAGCATGTAATTGGGATTGGATTTAGGCCAACCCAATTAGGGTCCAGCTAGGCCTATGTAATCACTGTGTTGGGCCCAATAAGAAGCCCAAATAGTGCCCCGAGAAGACTCACCGTCGTGGCATAGTCTTCGAGGCTGTGTTAGGCGGTGGTACCGCCAGTTTGGGCGACTGTACCACCCCTGGCAGGGTGCTAGGCGATGGTACCACCCAGTACTCTACCCCAAGCGGTGGTACGCCAGACTTGGGCGGTGGTACCGCCCAAGACAGTGTTAGTCAAACTGACATTGGGCGGTCGTATCGCCCATGCCCGGGGAACTTGGGATGAGATGTTTTTAGGCTCCAAGTTTGAATCAACTTGAAGCCTATAAATACCCCTCTCATCCCTGGTTAATTCATACAAGCACAGAGAGATTAAAAGAGAGAAAACACTGCTGCAATCTCTTGGATTTCCCTCCTCTAAATTCTAAGTGTTAGAATTCTGTTTAGAGAGGAGAGTGAGTGCTTGTAAAGGTTGTCTCCTAAACCCGGTAAAAGGAGAAGAGGGGTGTAAGAAGGAGGTTGATCTTCGCCTAGTAAAGAAAGATCGTTAGTGGATGTTGATGGCCTCGACGGAAGAGGAATCGGAGGAGTGGATGTAGGTCACGATTGACCGAACCACTATAAACTCCCGTCTTCTCTGGTTTGCATTTTATTTCCTGCTATTACCTTACTGCAAACCCCTTAAATATCTTACTGCCTTCAATACATTTATGTATGCTTTCAAGTTAAGTTTTCGAAATCGGTTTTACGTCGGAAACGATTTTTATCGTACGAGAGATTTGACGAAGTTGACGTTTTTATCCGCTGCACTAATTCATCCCCCCTCTTAGTGCCAACCCTGATCCTATCAATTGGTATCAGAGCATTGTTATTCCTCACTTGGATTAACACCCAAGAGAAATGACTCTTTTCGACAACCAAGAGGGTCACTCTCTCATTCGTCCTCCCTTTTTCAATGGGATGGACTACACTTATTAGAAAACTCGAATGAGAGTTTTTTTGCTTTTGTTGGATTTGAATTTATGGCATATTGTCGAATCCGGTTTTGAAATGTCTTCTCTTCCAATGAACCATTGGAATGATTTGGAGAAGAAGACGTCTTCTCTAAATGCAAAGGCTATGAATGCCTTGTTTTGCGCCTTAGATAAAAATGAATTTAATCGGGTTTCTTTGTGTGAAATGGCTTTCGATATTTGGCGCACTCTAGAAATCACACACAAAGGCACAAGTAGTGTAAAAGATTCTAAAGTAAATTTTTTGATACATGATTTCAAGCTTTTTCGAATGAAGCTGAGCGAAACCATTGTTGACATGTACACCCGTTTTACGGATGTCGTCAATGGTTTGAAAGCTCTTGGCAAATGTTTCTCGAACTTTGAACTTGTCAGTAAAGTTTTACGATCACTTTCTAAAGCTTGGGAATCAAAAGTAATGGCAATATAAGAAACAAAAGATTTAAATATTTTTTCACTTAAAGAACTTATCGGTTCATTGATGACATATGAAATTGTGCACAATGCACATGATGAACAAAATCACTTTCCAAAGAACATGATGGATTTGGGACATAGAACATTTGAAGACCACTCGAGCATAAGCTCAAGTGATGGTGAACAAGAACTACTCACTAAGAAATTTAAAAAATTAAAGAAACAAAAATTTAAGAACAAAAAGAATGGAACTACTTGCTTTGAACGCAAGAAGAAGAACACAAAGTGGGATGAATTAAGCTCCTCCGAAGACGAGGAGAAAATCAAGAAAGACGAAGTGGCAAATTATGCCTTAACCGCTTTCAATGATGAGGTAATCGAAATCCCCCTAATTTATTTTGAAATTACTTGAAGCTTTCATGATGTATTTTTTTTTTTAGTTTAGAATTAATTTTCTTGAAAATTACATGTTTAAAAATAAAAATACAAAAAAATATGATCATGCTAGTAATTTTGAAAATGTTAATATTGCATATTTTATGATAAACAAACAAAATGATTTTGATTGAAAATATAAAATCATGGTTAAGATGTAATAATGTTTATCATGTTGATTTCCATTGTTATTTCTCGATTTTTAATAAAATCATGTTTGATTTGAAGTAATGTTAAAGTTGTAATGAAAATATTGAAATTTTGATACCATGATTTGACGATTTTGTGCATGAGATATTAAAGTTATACATGATGATTTTTGTGGTTTATTGATCTTGATGGTTTTTATGATGAAATTCATTTTTCGAACCTAAACGTTGATGCATGTTTTCATAAATGAAAAAGGCATGCTTCTATGAAATAAATCACATAAATTGAAATGGCTAAAAAGAGAAAAGCATGTTTCTTGATAATTCTTTTTCTCTATCTTATTGGCTTTGATGAATCTATTTGATCATCTTTTTATGAATTTCTTGAAAATGATTTTGATTTGATGATTTGAATTTGAATGAATTTTTATCCAAATTATGATCTTGGTTTATTGGAATTACTTGAGATCTTCTTTATGAATCAAAATCTTATATCTCCTACGTTTCCTTTTACCATTTCCTAAAGAGGAGATCTATAAAACTAACCATGATCTTAATAATTATGTTTTGAAACTTTAAATCAAGATCGTTCACCATGACTTCTTGCATTTTATTTAAAGAAGATATTTACTATATGAATCATGTCTTTTGGTATTCAAATGATTTTATCCTTCATCACATGATTTCTTTATATTTATGGCTTGCATGGCTTGAAATATTTTGGAATGATCCATGCAACACTATGATTTTTCCCTTAGTTGAAAATGCATGCAACGCTATGATTTTTCCCTTAGATAAAAATGCATGCAACACTTTGATTTTTTTTTAAATAATGTGAAAATCAATAATTATTATTTTATGATAGAATGATGATTTGGAATCATGCATGTAATGATTTATATTTTATAATTTGGTATGATGCATGCAATGATGAAATATTCATGAATTTGAAATGATGTATGCAATGCTTATGATAATGATGTACATGATGTATTACACATGATGTGTATCATGAATGCTTTAAATGATGAATGTTTGGTATCATGATCAACATGTTGATAAATGCTTAAAAATTTTAATGTTTGAGTATCATGTATGATATGCTCATTAATGATTATTGATTTATTTTTCGGTTTCGTGAATGAAAAATAAGGTTTTTGAAATTGTGTATGTTTTAATTCGAATATATAATGATGCACAAATAAGATTGATACTTTACGTTTGTCATAATCTGAAAATTGATATAAGGGTCTTCCCTTCTTTTTGACAATGACAAAGGGGGAGCAAAAATTTCTAACGTGGATATCATGAAAAGAGGCAAACTAGCTAGCTTGCACAATTCAAGATGAAAGCAAAAATTACACTTCTCAAAAGAGAAGATGCAAATGTAACACTTGCCAAATTGTTTGCTTGCCTCATGTAAAACATTATCTCTTGCTAGTTTGGTATTTTGCTAGCTTGCACTTTGCAAAGAAAGCAAAAATGGTACTTCTCAAAAGAGAAGAAATAGCTTGTTATCTTGAACATCACAAGCTTGCCTATCTTAAGAAACAAAAATTGCAAAAGTGCTATCTTGCCTATCTCAAGAAGCAAAACTTGCAACTTGCACATTGCAATAGGAAGCAAGAATCATGAGCTTACACAAGAAAGTTATCTTGCATTTGCTTTCGAAATTTTTGCTAGCTTGTATGTAGTAAAACTTGCATATCGTAAAAATTGCTAGCTTGTAGTCTAAAGAGAAGCAAAGAGTTGCTATCTCAAGAAAAGCAAACATGCTAAACTTGCACATCTTTAATTACTAGATTGCATGATGATAAAATTTGATACTATGTTTTTCATGCAATGAGTTGAACTTATATAACAAATATTAGAGTTGGAACTTCTCCTTTTTGTTGATGACAAAGGGGGAGAAGTATGGTGTTATGCATAAGTTTATGCATAAGTTCATGATGACGTGTTGCAAGTATTCATGATGAATATTGCAATGACTTGAATTCAGTTTGAATTCAAGGTTCTATCAATATGGCATATTGATAGGAGGAGTTTGTTTAAACTCCGGGAGTTAAGTTTAACTCCATCATCAATTGGTTATCATCATAAAAAAGGGGGAGATTGTTGAATCTCGTATTTTGATGATGAAACCAATTGATAATTGTGTTTATGTTTCAATCTGTATTTTGAGTGATGCAGGATGCTTCGATCAGGATGAGACAATTAAAGCAAGAAAAATCATGTTGGGTTGGAGGAACATGTCAGAAGATTGGACGTCGGGTCGGTGGATCGATCGACGTATCGACAAAAGGCTTCGGGTCATAGATTCGGGCATTGGGCCAAGAAGAGCAGAGATTGCGCCAAGGATATCGGAGTTGCGGAGTCAACTGGCCGATTGGGTAATAGGCTACAAGAGAGGACGATGTGCTGAAGAATCGGACGAAGTGTCGAGGGACCAATAACATACCCGACAACTTGATTAGATGCTTAGGATTAATTGTCTATATCGAAGTATGTTTTACATATGTATGATTAACTATGATAGCAAGACATGAAGCAAAATTAAGTCCCTAAGTCAAGATCGAGATCACGTTAGGAGTTCGTCGGAAGTCCGGATGTTCGTCGGAAGTTCTGCGGTAACCAGTAGAGAAGTCGCGGAGCTTGCTAGAGAAGCTCATCAGAACTCACCAAGAAGATCGTCATGAAGTCCAGGAGCTTGCCGGGAGTCCGTCGGAACATTGCCGAGAGTTCGTCGGAGGTTCACTGGAAGAACGTCGGAAGCTCGCCGGAAGAATTGACATAGGGATTCGTTTAGCTTATAATATGTCTTAGGAATCGTAGTTAGCACGTAATTGGGATTGGATTTGGGCCAACCCAATTAGGGTCCAACTAGGCCCATGTAATCACTATGTTGGGCACAATAAGAAGCCCAAATAGTGCCCCAAGAAGACTCATCGTCGTGGCACAGTTTTCGGGGCTATGTTAGGCGGTGGTACCATCAGTTTGGACGATTGAACCGCCCCTGGCAGGGTGCTAGGCGGTGGTACCATCAATCTGGGTGGTGGTACCGCCCAGCACTCTACCCCAAGCAGTGGTACCGCCAGACATGGGCGATGGTACCACCCAGGACAGTGTCAGTCAAACTGACACTAGGCAGTGGTACTGCCCATGCCCGGGGAACGTGGGATGAGATATTTTTAGGCTCCAAGTTTGAATCAACTTGAAGCCTATAAATACCCCTCTCATCCTTGGTTAATTCATATAAGCACAAAGAGATTAAAAGAGAGAAAACGCTACTGCAATCTCTAGAATTTCCCTCCTCTAAATTCTAAGTGTTAGAATTCTGTTTAGAGAGGAGAGTGAGTGCTTGTAAGGGTTGTCTCCTAAACCCGGTAAAAGGAGAAGAGGGGTGTAAGAAGGAGGTTGATCTTCATCTAGTAAAATAAAATCGTTAGTGGATGCTGGTGGCCTTGACGGAAGAGGAATCAGAGGAGTTGATGTAGGTCACGATTGACCGAACCATTATAAACTCCCGTCTTCTCTGGTTTGCATTTTATTTCCCGCTATTACCTTATTGCAAACCCCTTCAATAGCTTACTGCCTTCAATACATTTATGTATGTTTTCAAGTTAAGTTTTCGAAATCAGTTTTACGTCGGAAATGGTTTTTATCGTACGAGAGATTTGACGAAGTTGACGTTTTTATCGGCTGCACTAATTCACCCCACCCTCTTAATGCCAACCCTGATCCTATCAGCGGTGGTACCACCAGAGCTCGATCTCCGAGCTTTGCCAAGTAGTGGTACCACCTAGACTGAGCAGTAGTACCGCCCATTGTCAGATGCCAGGTGGTAGTACCACCCAGTTATGGCGGTGGTACCGCTAGGACCTCGAAAATCTGGGAGATGACACTTTTGAGCTTCAAATTCAAACTAGTTGGGGCCTATATAAACCCCACCCTTTCCTATATGAAAGGAAAATAAAAGCTTGCATTTATTCTGAGAATTTGAGAGCTTAAAAGTGTTGTAAAAAGCTAGAAGTTCTTCTCCCTCTTTTCTTCTAAGTTTGGATCATTCAAGAGAGGAGTGAAAATCTGTAAGGGTTATCTCCTAAGCCCGTCAAAAGTATTAAAGCTGTAAAAGGGTGGTTGGCCTTCACCTATTAAAGGAAATCCTCTAGTGGATGTTAGTGACCTCATCGGAGGAGGAAGCCAAAAGTGGATGTAGGTCAAGATTGACCGAACCACTCTAAATCTCGGTTTGCATTTACATTCTGCTCTCTATCTTAACTACAAACTGCCTCCGTTGCTTTACTTCAACTATACTTTCACTTGATCTTAAGTTGAAGAACTTTCCGAAATGGTTTTTCATCAAAAACACTTTTATCATACGAATGTTGCTTTAATCGTCGAAAGTTTTCCACTACACTAATTCACCCCCCCCCCCCCCCCCTGTCTTAGTGCTCTTGATCCTAACAGGCTCTTCTTCCGCATCTTCTTCTTTATGTTCATGACTCTCTTCTTAATGTTCAATGACCTCTTATTCTACTAGTTCAATCATAAGAAGTCTCCCTTTTCTACAGCGATGCTCGCGGCTGCACGTCTCGTCGAAGTGCCAATATAACCCTTTCGCAGATTGCTCTTGAAGCCCTTCTCTTGTCAACCTTTTTGATGTAGGGACTCGGTTGATAGTGGGGGGGCTGAGAGCTTCAGTATTGCTGGTTGGGGAGCGACCCTAGTCCTCTAGGCTTTATGGTTCAATTGCTCCTCTTGAAGTCGTGCGAAAGAGATGGCTACCATAAGCGTGTACGGTTGTTGCGCTTTAACTTCTCCCCAGATCTCTGGCTTTAAGCCCTCAATGAAGGTCCCCAATAGCTGTTTTTGAGACTAATAATGAGTTTAATTAGATAACCTTTCAAACCTGGTTTGATACTCCTAAATGGTGGAGGTTTGTCAGATCTTTGCTAGTTGTCCGTCAATGTTCTCGTAATTAGTTGGTCCGAAGCGGATCAGCATTCCTTCTTTGAAATGTTGCCATGAGAGGATTCCATGAGTGTTTTTAAACTAGTCAAACCACTATATTACATCCCCTTCAAGATGTATAGCTACAATTTTCACCATAGATGCATCCACGATTTTGTGGTACCGAAAATATTGCTTCGCGTGCGAGATCTAACCAATCGGGTCTCCTTCTTCCCATCTACGGAAGTCCACCCTCATGCATGGATAGTTAAGATCAATTATAGAACCTCCCCTTTCTTGGAAGTCATCTCTTCAGGCTTGGTGTGATTGGTTAGAGCTCTCCCCTTGATGTGATTTCTTTGGGCTTGATGGTCAGCCTAAACTGAGTTCGGTAAAGAGAGTCTGAATCTTATCTTCCATTCACGCCTCAAAAGCTTCAAATTTAGTATTGATTGACTCCTTAGATGCCATAGTATATGCCTTCAAATATGTGATATTAAGATCTCTCTTTTGTTGTCGGGTTAAAGACATGTATAGATTGAGAGAAGTGATGGTCAAAAGGGTTGGTAGATTGGTGGATGTAGGCTGCAGTTTAGGCTTATTTTGTGGCTATTTTGGGTGCAGTTTGCATGTGTGGTTTGGTGAAGTTTTAGGGCTGTGGATGAAAGTGTTAGATCTGTGGTAGATGGCAGCAAAGGTTTGATAGAAATCAATGGAAGTTGCTGCATATATGTGTTGTCTTGTAAGAGCAGAATTGTCATCGAAGAAACAACGATTTCTCGATGAAATTTCTAGCAAAAATCGAGAGATTTGAGGAGAGAATTTGATAGCAAAATCTCAGTTTATATAACAACAAAGATGACCAATTTAAACTAGAAAATTTTGGTAGTATAACAGCTAGGAAATTAGTGCAAGTTGCGATAGTAGAATTCTTGTCGAAAAATTTCAGCAGTATGCGATGAAAATTTGCAGCAACACAAGAACATTTTTAGAGATCAATTATTTAATAGACTAATCTTAGATGGAAGCCAAGATGATCTATGATGCATATAAAAAATTTTGTTCAGAAAGGATTACAAATAGATCGGTTAAGGCAACAATATGCGGTTGTAATTTTCTATAGCACATATTTTCAAGTGTAGCAGATTGGATGTAAAAGATTAGTGATTTATATTGAGAAATTTTTTACAAAACCAAAGGAAATCTGCTGTTAGGAAGTGTCAAAACTATCATAAAAATTTGGTAGAGATTTAAATAGAAAAAAATATAGTAGCAAGATCAAACAGATTGTGCTATGCGGTTGGAATTCTGCAATGTATCTTTCATCGTAGAGATGAAAACTTTACGACGAAAAGTTTATGCAACAATATTGGAATAATTTTTTTTTAGATTTTTGAATAAGGATAACTAAATTGCAGTAGTAGTATGGTAAGAAACCAGAACCTATTGTAATTCATGGGGAGATTAAAGGATGATCCGTGGTGGTGGAGATGATGAAGGAATTTGGTGACGATCTTTTAAGAAATTGTAAGAATTGCTTTGGGCAGCTATGGAGGGCTGATGGATGGCTATGGAAGGGCAACGAGATGCTAAGAACATTGCTATGATAATAGATGTTAGAACCCTTGTAGATTCTAAGCTTGGGACTGATCTCTTTAGGGGATGATCGGCCTCCTTGGAACTCTATAGGGGTTCCTTCCTCCAAATTGCTGCTCAAAGGCTGTAGAAAAGATTCATCTATTGCTTATCAAAAGAGGATGAATACATGGCTATTTATAGGCTTTCTAAACCTTAACTCATAATAAGACTCCTATTCAATTAAGACTCTTACTCAGGACTCATAATAGGACTCCTACTCAAGACTCATATTCCTTTACAACTTCTAATTCTTCTCTAAGAAATAACCTCCAAACCCTAGTCGACCTCTTCATCTCTTTAATAAGGATCGACTTAGGTAGGTTTTACATGAATGCCCCTCTCAATTATGATTCTTTTAGCTAGAGTCCTAACACAGTGGTACTGCCCAAACATAGTCTCCCAGATTGTGTCAAGCGGTGGTACTGTTAGTCTGGACGGTGGTACTACCTAGACATAGTCTTCTAAACTGTGTCAAGCAGTGGTATCGCTAGACTGGATGGTGGTACCGCCAAGCATAGGCGGTGGTACCACCAGTACCCCGAAAATCGGGGATAAGACACTTTTTGGCTCTAAGTTTGAATCTACTTAGGGCCTATAAATATCCCTCTCATCCTTGCTCAGAACACACAAGAATTGAAAGCGAAAAAGGAAGAAAAATACTATTATAATCTTGTGAGAACTCCTCTCAAGCTCTAAGTGTTGGTGAAGTTTAAGAGAGGAGGTAGTAGGGGTGTAAAGGTTCTCTCTTGAACATGTCAAAAGGAGAATCGAGTTGTAAGAGTAGTTGGTCTTCGCCCATTGAAGGAAGACCGTTAGTGGATGCCGGTGGCCTAATCGGAAGAGGAATTGGGAGTGGATGTAGGTCACGACGATCGAACGATTATAAAAATCTGGTTTGCATTTCTATTTTGCTTCTTTCTTTCATTGCAAATTGCTTTTCTTTAACTACGCTTACGAACACGAGCTTTCAAGTTAAACTCATCTTTCTGATATCGGTTTTTATCGTACGAAGATTTTTGACTTGACGTGATTTTTATCATTGCACTAATTCATCCCCCCCTCTTAGCATTGACTCGATCATAACAGTTGGTATTAGAGCCACATTTTTCTCATTTGGTTTAACACCCAAGAAAAATGGCTCTTTTCGGCTTTCAAAAGGGTCACTCTTTCATTCGTCCTCATATGTTCAATAGGACAGATTACACATATTGAAAAACTCGGATGAGAGTTTTCTTATTTTCTTTGAACTTTAATTTATAGAATATCATTAAACTTGACTTTCAAACGCCCTCTAAACCTATGAATAAATGGAATGACTTTAAGAAAAAATCATTTTATTTAAATGCGAAAGTTATGAATGCTTTATTTTACGCTTTGAATAAAAACAAGTTTAATTATATTTTGACTTGTGAAATCACATACGATATTTGACACACTCTTGAAATCACACATGAAGGCACTAGTAGAGTTAAGATTCGAAGATTAATATTTTGATGCATGATTTTGAAATATTTTATATGAAGGCAAACAAAACTATTGTTGATATGTACATCCATTTTATAGAAGTCGTCAATAGTTTAAAAGCACTTGGTAAAAGTTTTTCTAACCTTGAACTTATGAACAAAATTTTATGATTTCTTCCTAAAAATTGGGATCTTAAAGTAACTGCAATACAAGAGGCAAAAGGCTTAAACAAGTTTCCACTTAAAAAACTTATCGGGTCATTAATGACATATGAAATGACATGCAAGACACATTATGAACTTGATGAACATGAGAACAACCTTCCAAAAAATAGGAAGCATTTGACACTTCGAACAATAGAGTACCACTTGAGTGATAACTCAAGTGATGATGATGATGATCTTGAATTTTTCACAATAAAGCTTAAAAAGTTTTTAAAACAAGAATCAAAGAATAAAAATGAACTTAAAAAAAAGAAGTTATCAAAGAAGAAGAAAATATTCAAGGCGGCTTGGTACGAATTGAGCTCATCTGAAGACGAGAAGCAAACCAATAAAGACAAGGTGGCGAACTATGCCTTAATGACTTTCGACAATGAGGTAACCAAAACCCCCTTAGTTTACTATGAAATTATTTAATGCATTTCATAAGTTATTTTTAAATTAGTATATAAGATTAAAAAAAAGAGGGAACATGCTTTTCTTTCTAGTGATTTTAAAAAATTAAAAAAATGATCATAAAAATTGCATGTTTTATGATAAAGGAACAAAATATTAGATTTAAATCTAATGCTTGTACACCTAATAAGATTAATTCTATGTATGTTTTAAGAAGCAATAATGTGTATCTTAATGATTTCCATATTACTTTTAGATTATAAATGATGATGCATGGGTTTTTATGGAAGACTAAGCATGAATAGTTAGATTCACTTAATCATTTTGATTGAAAATACATTACTACAAAAAAAAAAAAAGATCTTGATTGAAAATGCCTTATGTTCAATGAAATTATGCTTGATGTTTTAATGATTTAATGATGTAATGAAAATGTTAAAAGTTTTGGTATCATGCTTGATTATT
The DNA here is from genome assembly GCF_036884655.1 of Musa acuminata AAA Group. NCBI lineage: Eukaryota > Viridiplantae > Streptophyta > Magnoliopsida > Zingiberales > Musaceae > Musa > Musa acuminata. The sequence goes on along the minus strand of NC_088331.1, from coordinate 37,216,935 downwards.
TTATATTATACATGAGGATTTGAAGTAATGATGATTTGAAATCATATGTTTTGGAATTATGTGTTACACTTTTTGATCTTGATGATTTTTGTGATAAATCTTACTCTTTCAGTTTTTAACAATGATGTATGTTTTGTTTGAGATAAAAAAAGGACATGCTTGTATGAAATCAATCATATGAATTGAAATAACTAAAAAGGAAATGCATTATGAAAATTTCCCTATCTTATCGATTTTTCAATAAGAAATTGATAAATATATTTATATCATTTTGAATCTTTTAAAAATAATTTTGATGATTTGATGATTTAAATTTGGATGAGTTTTATCTAATCATGATTTTTATCTTGATTTCTTGATATTTACATTTTGAGATTTATTCTATATGAATCAAGATTTTTTATCCTCTATGTTTCTTTTTGCTACCTACTATCCAAATGAATCATGATTGATATCATTGCTATTTTATCTCCTATGTTTCTTTTTGCTATTTACTAAGGAGGAGATTTTTTTTTATCCAACTTTTGATCTTAATTATTTGATAATTATAACTTGATATTCTTATGAATCAAGATTATTTAATATGATTCTTCTTTTCGCTATTTGATTTATCCAAAAGAATCATAATTTGCCTCTTGATATTCATAACTTAAAATTTGTTTTCAGGAATTGTATATCTCATCACCAAGTTAATTTTTCTTGATATATTTCATGTGATTATTTGAAAAATAATGTAATGGGAAAAGTTTTACACTATTATAACCATCGCTTCTTTTTGACAATGACAAAGGAGAAGCAAAACTTGCTATCTTGCTCATATCAAAAGAGAAGCAAGAAAGTGCTATCTTGCAAACCTCAAGAGAAGCAATATTTGCTAAGTTACACATTTCAAGAAGATACAAAAATAAGCTATCTTGCACATCTCAAAAAATGTAAAATTTTGCTAACTTTCATATATGTAAAACTTGCTAACTTGCATGTTCAAAACTTGCTATCTTATTAGCTTGCATATCTAAAAACATGCTAGTTGCACTTCCTCTTGCCAATGACAAAAAGGGAGAAAGAATTGCTAGTATACACATCTCAAAAGAGAAGCAAAAATTATAAACTTGCACATTATAAAAAGAAGAAAAAAGTTGGTATCTCAAGAGAAGCAAAAACTTTGCTAAACTTCACTCTCAAAGAACTTCTCAAAAGAGAAGAAAGAAATCACTAGCTTGCATGATGATATTTTAAAAACTTGAGATTATGTTTATAATGTAATGATTTAAAATTATATCTCAAAAATTTGCTAGTTGCACTTCTCCTTTTTGTTGATGATAAAGGGGGAGAAATTATGATGACGATCATGCATGTGATGATGTACTTGAATATTTTGATTATGCATGATTTTATGTTGCATGCAATGATATGATTAATTGGTTCTTTCAATATTCATGATGCACTTATAATTATCTGAATTTAAGGTTCTATCAATATGACATATTGATAGGGGGAGTTCAGGTTAACTCCGTCATTAATCGATTGTCATCATAAAAAAGAGGGAGATTGTTAAATCTCAAATTTTGATGATGAAACCAATTGATTATGTATGATCTAATCTGCGTTTTGAGATGCAGGACTAGCTTCGATCAAGAGAGGCAAATTGATTAAAGCAGGAGGAATCGGATGTTGGGCCGGAGTTGAATATATCATAAGATTGGACGTCGGGCCGGAGGATCAGTCGACGTGTCGGTAGAAGGCTTTGTGCCATGAATTCGGGCATCGGGCCGAAGGATCGGACATTGCGCCAAGAAGATCAGAAGTTGCGGGGGTTAACATGCCGATTGGGCAATATACTGAAGGAGAGGACGGTGCGCCAAAAGATCGGATGAAGCATCGGAAGAACAACTGACATACCGGACAATAGATGATTCATGCTTTATAATAATTTATCTAGATCGAGTTAGTTTAGGTCGTAATTGGGTTGATTTAGAATGTAATTAAGCTAACTCAAATAGAGGCCAACTAGGCCTGAATTGGGGCCATTTTGGGCTAAGAGAAAGGCCAAGTCAGTGACCCAAAAGTTAGGTCAAGCGGTGGCACCGCTAGAGGCTCAGTCTCCAAGATACAATCTTTGAGACTATATTAGGCGATGGTACCACCCAGACTGTCAAGCAGTGTTACCGCTAGATTGGGTGGTGGTACTACCTAGTGTTAGTGTTGCAGGCAGTGGTACCACCCAGCACAGGCGGTGGTACCGTTAGTACCCCGAATATCGGAGATGAGACACTTTTTGACTCCAAGTTTGAATCCACTTAGAGCCTATAAATACCCCTCTCATCCTTGCTTAGAACACATAAGAATTGAGAGCAAAAAAGGAAGAAAAACGCTGTTGTAATCTTATGAGAACTCCTATCATGCTCTAAGTGTTGGTGAAATTTAAGAGAGGAGATAGTAGGGTTGTAAAGGTTCTCTCCTGAACCTATCAAAAGGAGAATCGAGTTGTAAGGGTATTTAGTCTTCACCCATTGAAGGATGACCGTTAGTGGATGTCGGTGGCCTCGACAGAAGAGGAATCAGGAGTGGATCTAGGTCATGACGATCGAACGACTATAAAAATCTGGTTTACATTTCTATTTTGCTCCTTATTTTCATTGCTAACTTTTTTACTTTCACTATGCTTATGAGCTTTTAAGTTAAACTCATCTTTTCAATATCGGTTTTTATCATACGAAGATTTTTGACTCGACGTGATTTTTATCACTACACTAATTCACCCCTCCCCCCCCCCCCTCTTAGTGTCAATTCGATCATAACAAGTTTAACTTAAAAGCTCATTCGTAAGCATAGTGAAAGCAATAATCAATTAAGGTAGTTTGCAGTAAAGGTAAATAGCAAGAATAGAAATACAAACCAAATTTTATAGTGGTTCAATCATCGTGACCGACATCCACTCCCGATCCCTCTTTACTCGAGGCCACTAGCTTCCACTACCAATTTTCTTTCAATAGGCGAAGATCAACTACCCTTACAACTCAATTCTTCTTTTGACAAGTTCAGGAGAGAACCTTTACACCCCCACTACGTCCTCTCTTAAACTTCACTAACACTTAGAGCTTGAGAGGAGTTCTCATAAGATTACAATAGTATTTTTCTTTCTTTTTTCTTTTAGTTCTTGTGTTTGCAATGCAAGAATGAGAGGGGTATTTATAGGCCCCAAATGGATTCAAACTTAGAGCCTAAAAGTGTCTTATCCCCGGATTTTGGTATACTAGTGGTACCACCACCTGTGCTGGGCGGTACCACCACTTGTAGCACTGACACTGGATGGTACCACCGCTTGACATAGTTTGGGAGACTGTGTCTGGGTGGTACCACTGCCTAGTTTGATGGTACTACCACCTGAAATAGTCTTGGAGACTATGTCTCGGAGACTAAGACACTAGCAGTGCCACTGCCTGGACCGACGATGCCACATCTTGACCCAACTTTTAGGTCATTGAATGAGCCTTTCTCTTGGCCCAAAGCAATCCCATTTTGGGCCCAATTGGCCCCTAATTGAGTTGTCTTAATTATATTCTAAACTAACCTAATTATGACCTAAACTAACTCAATATAGACAAATTATTACAAAGCACATATCATTTGTTGTCCGATATGTCATTGGTTCTTTTGTTGTTTCGTCCGATCCTTCGGCGAATCATCCTCTTATTCGGCATATTACCTAATCAGCATGTTGTCTTCTCGCAACATCCAATCTCCTTGGTGCAATATCCAATCTTCTTGGCCTGATGTCGCAATTCACAAACCGAAGCCTTCTGCCGACACATCGATCGTTCCTCAGGCCCGATGTCCAATCTCCTGACATGTTCAACTCCAGCCCAACATCCAATTCTTCCTACATCAATCAATTTTCGTCTCCTTATTCGAAGCTAGTCCTGCGTCTCTCAAAATACAAACTAGATCATAACATTATTAATTAGTTTCATCATTAAACTATGAGATTCAATAATCTCTCCCTTTTTTATGATGACAACTAATTCATAACAGAGTTAACCTTAACTCCCCCTATCAATATGTCATATTGATAAAACATTTAAATTCAGAAAATCATGCAATGTTTCAAAATATAAAAATATGTTATACTACATATGATTCAAATCATCATCATTACATCTCCCCCTTTGTCATCAACAAAAGGGAGTACATCTTACAAAATTATTACAAAGCACATATTATCTGTTGTCCGGTATGTCATTGGTTCTTTTGTTGTTTCGTTCGATCCTTCGGCGAATCGTCCTCTCATTCGGCATATTACCTAATCAGCATGTTGTCTTCTCGCAACATCCAATCTCCTTGGCGCAATATCCGATCTTCTTGGCTCGATGTCGCAATTCACAAACCGAAGCCTTCTACCGACACGTCGATCGTTCCTTAGGCCCGACGTCCAATCTCCTTACATGTTCAACTCCAGCCCAACATCCAATTCTTCCTCCGTCAATCAATTTGCGTCTCCTTTTTCGAAGCTAGTCCTGCGTCTCTCAAAATACAAACTAGATCATAACATTATTAATTGGTTTCATCATTAAACTATGAGATTCAATAATCTCTCCCTTTTTTATGATGATAACTAATTCATAACAGAGTTAACCTTAACTCCCCCTATCAATATGCCATATTGATAAAACCTTTAAATTCAGAAAATCATGCAATGTTTCAAAATATAAAAATATGTTATACTACATATGATTCAAATCATCATCATTACATCTCCCCCTTTGTCATCAACAAAAGGGAGTACATCTTACAAAATTTTGAGATATGTAAGTTTTACAATATACAAGCTAGCAACAATTTTAAGCTGTATAAGTTTGCAAATTTAGCTTCCTTTTTTAGATATGCAAGTTTACCAATTTTGCTTCTTGAGATAGGCAAGGTAACACTTTTGCTTCTATTGAGATTGTAAGCTAGCAATTCTTGGTGATGTTCAAGATAGCAAGTTATTTGCTTCCCTTTGAAATGTACAAGGTAGCAATTTTTCTCCCCCTTTGTCATTGTCAAAAAGAAGGGAAGAATACAATGTTGTAATTATTTTCCTTTTACATCAATTTCTAAATCATGACACGTATAAAGTATCAATCTTATTTCAATATGGTATATTGAAATAAAGTATCATTTCAGAAAATGATAGTTGTTGACTTCCATTTCATTTCATCAAAAAATCATAACTATTGCATGCATCATTCCAAATCATAAATATTTCAAATCATGATGGTATCAAAATATCAAATTACATTACAACCTACCATGTATGATCATAACTTCTCATTTATATGCATCAACATAATATCATTAGTATTTCATGCATAATTTTATATCATCACATGAAGAATATCAAGAAAAATTAATTGGGTGATAAGATATACACTTAATGAATACAAGGGAGTCATGAACCAAATTTTAAATTATGAATATAAAAAAATCAAGAGAAAAATTATGGTTCTTTTTGGATGACTCAAATAGTGAAAAGAACCATAGGATTTCAAAAACAAGATCTTGATTTATAGAAAAATCTCAAGTATTAAATATCGAGAAATCAATATCATGATTTGGATAAAAATTTCTTGTAAGAAATGCCAAGTCATCATCATTATTACTTTGGGTATGAAACCAAATCAATAAATTTCCAAATCAACATTACTTGGGTATGCATGATACCAAAACATGGTTTCAAGTCTTCAACATGCACAATTTCATACCATTATAAACCATTATTAAGGTTATAGTTTGTTTGCATAAGTCTCTTCTTTAGTAAATGGTAAGAAGGAATCATCAAAGATAGAAAATATTTTGATTCTTATAAAAGATAGTTCAAGTAGAGAAATCAAAAGAAAGTTCATGATTCAGTTGGAAAATTTTCATTCAAATTCAATTTGTCAAACTCTAAACTTATCATCAAAATCACTTTTCTTAATTCAAGAGATAACATAAAATATATTCATCACTAAGAATTATTTGTTGAAAAATTGAAAAGCTTTAGAGATATTTTCAAGAAACATGCATTCTCCCCCTTATGTTTCAATTTAAGTGATTTTATTTCATATAAGCATGCCCATGTGTTTTATCCCAAATCATAACATGCATAATCATTTAAAATCGAAAGAGCAAATTTCATCATAGAAATCATCAAGATAAAAAAACCATAAATCACAAAAATCATTATTACTTCAAATCATCATGCATAATTAAATCATCATGATTTCATTAATCATAAAACATTTTCAATCAAAATCATTTTATTTTATTTTTGTACTAATGTATTTTCAATCAAAATGATTAAGTGAATCTAACTCTTCATGCTTAGTCTTCTATACAAAAGCTATGCATCATCATTTATAATAAAAAAGCAATATAGAAATCATCAAGATACATATTATTGCTTCTTAAAACATGTATAGAATTAATCTTATTTGGTATACAAGCATTACATTTAATTTTAACATTTTTATTCATTTTATCATAAAACATGCAATTGTCATGATAAAAAATATATATGCTTAAAACTAATTTATCAAAGCATGAAAGCACTAAGTAATTTCATGGTAAAGTAAATACATTTCGGGTGAGTTACATACCTCATTTTGAAAGGCCACCTCGTATTTGTTGGTTTGCTCCTCATCTTTGGATACATCCTTGAATACTTCCTTCTTCTTTGTCAACTTCTTCTATTTTATATTTTCATATTTGGACTGCCTTGGGTTCTTGTGTTAATAGCAAGTAGTTATGTTCTTTTTAAGTTTGTTTTTATTCTTTAATTCTTGTTTCATGAACTTTTTAAGCTTTATTCTTTAATTCTTGTTTCTATTCTCTTTAATTCTTTAATTCTTAGAGCTTTCGCTTGAGTAGTCTTCTTGAGTTCTAAGTGCCAAATCCTTTATATTTTTTAGAAGGTTGTTCTCATATTCATCAAGTTCATCATGTGCCTTGCACATCATTTTATAGGTCATCAAAGACCCAATAAGTTATTTAATCAAAAAATGGTTTAAGTTCTTTGCCTCTTACATGATAATTACTTTTGAATCCAAGGTTTTAAGAAGAGAACATAAAACTTTATTCATAAGTTCAAGATTCGAAAAACTTTTACCAAGAGCTTTTAAACTATTGGTGACATTCGTAAAATGGGTGTATATGTCAACGATAGTTTCGCTTGGCTTCATTCGAAAAAATTTAAAATCATGCATCAAAAGATTAATTTTTGAATATTTAACTCTACTAGTACCTTTATATGTGATTTAAAATATGTGCCAAATCTCATAAGCCATTTCGCAAATAAAAAATCGATTGAATTTATTTTTATCCAAAGCAAAAATTAAAGCATTAATAGATTTGGCATTCAAAGAGAAAGTTTTCTTCTCCAAATCATTCCAATCGTTCATTAGAAGAGAAGACTTTTAAAATCTGTTTTTAACAATATTCCATAAATCAAGATTCCACGAAAACAAGAAAACTCTCACCCGAATGAGAGCAATTTCTCTTGGATGTTAAACTAAATGAGAAAAATATAGCTCTGATACCAACTGTTAGGATCGAGTCAATACTAAGAGAGAGGGGGGGGTGAATTAGTGCTTACGATAAAAATCATGTCAGTTATGAAAATCTTCGTTTCGATAAAAACCGATATCGGGAAGATGAGTTTAAATTGAAAGCTCGTTCGTAAGCATAGTGAAAGTAGTAAGCAAGTAAGGCAGTATGCAGTAAACATAAATAGCAAGAATAGAAATGCAAACTAAGTTTTATCGTGGTTCGGTCGTCGTGACCTACATCTACTCCTGATTCCTCTTCACTCGAGACCACTGGTTTTCACTACCGATTTTCTTTCAATGGGTAAAGATGAACTACCCTTACAACTCAATTCTCCTTTCGCTAGGTTCAGGAGAGAAACTTTACACCTCCACTACCTCCTCTCTTAAACTTCACCAACACTTAGAGCTTGAGAGGAGTTCTCACAAGATTACAATAGTATTTTTCTTTCTTTTTGCTCTTAATTCTTGTGTTTGCTGAGTAGGGATGAGAGGGATATTTATAAGCCCTAAATGGATTCAAACTTGGAGCCTAAAGTGTCTCATCCCTGGTTTTCGGGGTACTAGTGGTACCATCGCTTGTGTTGGGCGGTACCATCGCTTGCAATAGTAACACTAGGCGGTACCGCCACCAAATCTGGTAGTACCATTGCCTAGTTTGGCGATACCACCGCCTGACACTGGACGGTACCACTACCTAGTCTGGTGGTACTATCGCTTGACATAGTCTTGAAGATTGTCTGGGAGACTGAGCCACTAGTGGTGCCACTGCTTGGACTGGTGGTGCCATCGCTTGACCCAACTTTTGGGTCACTGAATGTGCCTTTCTCTTGGCCCAAAACAGACCCACTTTGGACCCAGTTGGCTCCTAATTGAGTTGACTTAATTACAATCTAAACCAACCCAATTATGATATAAAATAACTTGATCTAGATAAATTATTATAAAGCACGAATCATCTATTGTTCGGCATGTCATTGGTTCTTCTGATGCTTCGTCTGATCCTTCGGCGCATCATCCTATCCTTTGGCATATTGCACAATCAAAATATTGTATTCTCATAGCATCCGATCTCCTTGATATAATGTCCGATGTTTTTAGCTTGATGCCCGAATTCAAGGACCGAAGTGTTGGGAAATCTTGGGGGCGACATCACATGCGTAGTGGAAGAACAAGAAAATAAAATCCCCGATTCCCAAAGAGATGTTCGTCGTCGTGCGAAGATTGGTGCGTAAACTCCGCGAAACTTAAAACTGCGTATAGAGTAGATTGTGTTACCTAGGGAGATCGTATATCCATATTTCCTTGCAGATCTTTAGGAGAGGGTGAAGGAGGTCAAGCGTCCTCCTCTCTAGCGGTGATCCACACAGCAGGGCTACGACGACGCTCCTCAAAACTCCAAGCCTACTCTGAGGTGGAGAGGGGAAGGAGAATAGGAGAGGCAAGCAAAGGCTCTAGCCTATGAGGCTCTGAATCCCTCCTATTTATAGAGGTCCCCTGTCAAAACCTAATGGATCCTCCCCTAGTGGGTATTGGATCTGCATCCAATAACCTAAGCCTTTTATATTAGTGGATCTCTATCCAATAATCTCTCATGGGCTCTTATTGGATCTCGTCCATAAGATCCAATAATTCAGGGGTTTATTGGATATCCAATAAGACAAGGGCTCCGTCGGATATCTCATATCCGAACCTCTACTCATCACAATGCCTACCATATGTGTGTGACCCTCTAGGCCCAATATCGAGCTGGTCGTGAGTCACACCTATTAGAACTCCTTCTAACTCAGTGAATTATTATCTCTGTAATAATTCACTCGACTCATCGACTACGGATGTACTAGGCCACTACGCCGTAGTCCCTAGACGATATAGGGGAATCCAAGTATGTCACATAAGTTATCCGTATAATTTGGACTAGTGAGGCGGTTGACATCAAGTATGTCACATAAGGGATTTGAAAACGATATTTTTTGAAAATGAAGATGCAGCAGAAATGAATAACATACAGATTTTGCAAGAAATAAACTATCAAGATATGAACTTCTATCTTAATATGCTCCCACTATTTTACTAACGAGTCACGCGACAGCCTCAGCACGTGAAACGAAAGTCTCCGACAGACTTCTAGTGGGGATCAAGATCCAATTAGTGTCTTAGTGTAACCTCGAGAGACTCGACCAATCACACTAAGCCTAAAAGGTAGGCAACTCTTGTCGATCACAACTCCTTGTGATTCCCGTCTTGTTCGGCCTCCGAATCACCATGGTCTCGAGGGACTCGACCAACCATGATACTCGGTAAAGTCAACACCTTCGTTACAAGATGAGTCTGATTTGATGATATACCCTCGAGGGACTCGACCAAGCATACCATGTCCTCAGGTCACCGGTGACATCTCTATATCGTAAGCAAGATAGCGAATCGCGATATAGGTGAGCCTCGAGGGACTCGACCAACTCAACCTACACCAGGAATCGGTTCCTACCTATAACGATGGAAAGCCACGTGGGTCAATTTAATTGCCTCATGTTTACCGACTTAATATTATCGAGAGAGATGTTTCTATGATTTGATCTCCTAATATGATATATCACACATATATATATTTAATATATATCTACATCGCATGCAAATATATATACATATCTAGTATGTATATAAGCAATCACACCAGATGATCATGAACCACAACCTAATGTGATTAGGCCCGAGCCAGTAGGCCTAATCACTCATATCAAGATCTGTGTGCAACGGTGTATCTCCATGCCTTGTTATCGTCCATCTCGTCCTCGTCGGTTCCATCGACATCTCGATGCATCTTCATGCATCGCGATCGTTCGTCTCGTGGGTCCCGTTATCGCATCCACACTCCCTCTACGCCTCCTCATGTGATTACAACTTAATCATAGGCACACAGGCCCGACAATAAACGAGAAATATAATTGAGGCTCGCAGACCCCAATAATAATAATCACAAGTGCATACATCATACGGTCCATGATCATCCGTCCACATCATACATCATATGTATAAATAATCATCATCATGTAGGACTACTAGATAATGATAAAAAATAATAATCAACTAATTTTTTTAATTAATTAGTATTTTATGAAATCAGGGACATATAGGAAATTTTTGAATTCATAGGGGTATTTTCGTAATTTAGACAAAAAATACAGAAATTGGAATTTCTCAAATTCACAGGGGGCAAAACTATCTTTTTCCCAAAAAAAACCTAAGCCCCTTTCCCTCTTCGTTGCTGCAGGTGGGCGCTCCCGTGGGTAGCGCTGCCCCCGTAGCTGGGCGCCCCCGCGGGCGCTGCCCCCTCCGCGGGCGCTGCCCCCTCCGCGGGCGGTTCTGCCCGCGAGGGAGCGTCCGTATGTGGTGCTGCCTCGCCGGGCGGCCGCCCCTTCGGGGTTTTTGCCCACGGGAGCAGCGGCCACTGGCGCCGCTGCCCTGCGGCGCGTCACCACGCGAGAGCAACGGCCGCAGTCGCCGCTACCCTTGCGCCCGGGTGGCCGCCGTGCCTGCGGCCCTACTTGCGGGCGCCACCGCAGGGGGCTGTCTGCACGTGCGTGGCCTTGCGGTTGCTGCTGCAGGCTGCGCGCAGATGGCAGTGCCATCTGCGACGACAGCGAGGGCAGCAACTGTTGAATCTTGGATTTTGATGATATAATCAATTGGTGGGTTAATTGATCTAATCCATATTATTGAGTTAAGTGCGCAGGATTAACTACGATAACCAGAAAACATAAAGCAAGGATACCGGAGTCGAGCTCGATGGACGTTTAAGAGACCGAAGAATCATCGGAGATGCTGCCGGAACCATCCGAGAAGAAATCGGGAACGTGTCGGAAGTTCGCCGAAGAAATCGTCGGAGGCTCGCGGAGATCACCGAGAAGGCTCGGCTACTTGTTAAAAGTCATCACAAAGATTGGGAGCTTGCAGGGAGTTCGTCGGAAGAAGTTCGTCGGAAAGCTCGCCGGAACAATACTCGACGTTCGCGGTTGAAAATTTGCTTAGGATGTGTTTTGGTTATGTAGTCCACTTGTAATTAGGATTAGGATTAAGAGATAATCCTATATCCTGGTTAGGGGCCAACTGGGCCCAAAGTCAGAGTTGGTTTAGGCTAAAAATTAAGCTAAACCAGCGAACTAGAGAGCCAAGATTGAAGCCCAACTAGTGGCTGAAAACACTGTAGTTGGGCTGAAAACACTGTAGGCGGTGGCACCGCCTAGTTGGGCGGTGGAACCGCCCAGCACCCGAGTGCTGGGCGGTGACACCTCCTTGGCTGGGCGGTTGCACCGTCCAGTACCCGAGTGCTGGGCGGTGGAACCTCCAGCACCGAGAACCCTAAAAGAATTCAAATTTTGAAACCCAAAATTTGAATCCTCTTGAGGCCTATAAATACCCCTCAAATCTCAACTGAGGTTACAACTTTTGAGAAGCATTTTGATTGAGAAAAAAGTCTTAGAAAGTCTTAGCAAGTCTTGTTTTCAATTTGCTAGAGAGTTCTCCTCCTTCTTTCTTATTGAAAATTTGTAAGAGGTTGAGCTGCTTGTAAAAGGTTGTAAGAGGGGTGTTTACCCTTCCATTTCAAGAGACTTGCTAGTGGAAGGTGGGAGCCTCATCGAAGAGGGGCCTCGCAAGTGGAGTAGGTCGTTTGACCGAACCACTCTAAAAATCGGCGTAATCTCTGGTTTGCTTTTTATTGTTGTCATTTACATTACTGCAAATCTTCTTACTGCTTTAGTTTGTATTACTCTTGCTGCGCAACTTTAAGAATACGCCTTCAAGTTAAATTTCTCAAGTTTCGTTCTTAACGTACGAAAGATTTTGATTAAAATCGAAGTTTTAATCCGCTGCACTAATTCACCCCCCCCCCTCTTAGTGCCGCTCCGATCCTAACAAGTGGTATCAGAGCAAGGTTATCTCTCATATTTGGTTTAATACCCAAGAGAGATGGCTTACTCCGGCATGCAAGAGGGCCATTCTATTGCATGACCACCTTTGTTTAATGGGTCGGATTACACATATTGGAAGACTCGCATGAGAATCTTCCTCATTTCTATGGACTTTGAGCTTTGGTCTATTGTCGAGAATGGATTTCAAAAATCTTCTCTTTCGATGAGCGAATGGAATGAATCGGAGAAGAAGGTTTTTGCTTTAAATGCAAAGGCTATGAATGCCTTGTTTTGTGCACTAGACAAAAACGAATTTAATCGTGTTTCAATGTGTGATTCGGCTTTTGATATTTGGAGAACTCTTGAGGTCACTCATGAAGGCACTAGCCGAGTGAAAGAGTCCAAAATCAACATCCTTGTGCACTCTTACGAACTTTTCCGAATGAAACCAAGTGAGTCCATCGGAGACATGTACACCCGGTTTACGGATGTCATCAATGGACTCAAAGCTCTTGGTAAAGATTTTACTAACTTTGAACTAGTAACTAAAATCTTAAGATCCCTCCCTAAAAGTTGGGATCCAAAAGTTACGGCCATTCAAGAGGCCAAAGACCTTAAAGCATTCCCTCTTGAAGAACTCATTGGGTCTCTAATGACCTACGAAATGACATGTCAAGCTCATGACGAGCTCGAGAACCCCCTTCCAAAGAACAGGAAGGATATGGCACTCAAATCACAAGAAGACCACTTGAAAGGAACATCAAGTGATGAGGACAGTGACAATGACATTGCACTTTTGACTCAAAAGTTTAAAAAATATTTAAGAAAGAACAGATTTAAAAATAATACAAAAAATAAATTTGAACAAAAGAAAGACCAAGTGATTTGCTATGAATGCAAAAAACCGGGACACTACAAGAACGATTGTCCTCAAGCCAAAAAGAGGACATCAAAGAAGAAGGCGTTCAAGGCAACGTGGGATGATTCAAGTGCATCCGAAGAAGAGGAGTCCAACACCGAGCAAGTTGCTCATTACGCGCTAATGGCGTTAGGAGAAGAGGTATGTGATTTATTTAATGAAGATTTATCTTTTGAAGAACTGTCTATCGCTTTTCATGAATTATTTGATGAATGTAGAACTGTTAGCAAGAAGTTAAGTATCTTAAAGAAAGAGCATGCTTTGCTACAAGATAAGTTTGATAGTCTTCAAACTCCTCCATGCTCTAAGTGTGAGCACTTAGAAGCAATAAAAAATGAAAATATGCTTCTTAAGAAAACCTTAAACAAGTTTAAGGTTGGTAGCAAAGGATTAGATATGATCCTTGCAAACAAGGGTCACATCGCAAATAGAAATGGAATTGGATTTGTAAAAGGATTACATCAAAATCCCACCACTTTCGTAAAAGGACCTACATTACATGTTTCCTCTTATGTGAAATGCAACTTTTGTTGCAAATCCGGACATATTGCCTACAAATGCCCATTTAGGAAAATTAGTTCACAAAAATTAATATGGGTTCCTAAAGGAACTATAAAGAATTCAATCATAAATAACAAAGTTAGTGGGTCAATTTTTGAGGCACCCAAAATCAAATGGGTACCTAAAAATCATCCTCTTTTGTAGACAAACCCACAAGCTAGGAGCAAGAGATGGTATCTCGATAGTGGATGCTCAAGACATATGACTGGAGATCCATCTCATTTCTCTATGCTCACTAGCAAAGAAGAAGGGTACGTTACCTTCGGAGACAACAACAAGGGCAAAATCATTGGCAAGGGAACTATTGGTAACAAATTTAATTTTTCCATTGATGATGTCTTACTAGTTGATGGATTGAAACATAATCTCTTGAGTATTAGTCAACTATGCGATAAAGGTTACATCGTTAGATTTGAATCAAATATGTGCATTATTGAAAAACCAAATCATAACATGACTATGATTGCTTTAAAACAAAATAATGTCTATACCATCAATCTTGATGAACTAAGTAATGAAATGTGCTTCTCCGCCGTAAATGATGATGCTTGGCTTTGGCATAGGAGATTAGGCCATGCAAGCATGAAAACAATATCTAAGATCTCATCTCAAGAATTAGTACGAGGAATTCCAAATATAAAGTTTATTAAGGACAAAGTATGCGATGCATGTCAACTAGGCAAACAAATAAAAACAAGCTTCAAACCAAAAAATCAAATTAGCACTACTAGACCATTACAATTGATCCATTTGGACTTATTTGGACCAATTGATACAACAAGTCTAGGTGGAAGCAAATATGCCTTTGTGATTGTGGATGACTACTCTAGATACACTTGGACCTATTTCTTAGCTCACAAAAGTGATTGCTTCAAGTGTTTCTCTAAATTTTGTAAACTCACTCAAAATGAAAAAGGCTTCATGATTTCATCAATTCGGAGTGATCACGGTGGTGAATTCCAAAACCGTGACTTTCAAAATTTTTGCGAAAGTAATGGGTACAATCACAACTTCTCAACTCCAAGAAATCCTCAACAAAATGGAGTAGTTGAAAGGAAAAATAGAAACCTACAAGAAATGGCAAGAACTATGTTGAATGAACATAGTTTACCTAAGTACTTTTGGGCCGAAGCCGTAAATACGGCTTGCTACATCATGAATAGAGTCCTAATAAGACCATCCTTATCCAAAACTCCCTATGAATTATGGAATAACAAAAAACCAAACATCTCCTATTTTAAAGTTTTTGGTTGTAAATGCTTTATTTTAAATGAAAGGGATGCTTTAGGAAAATTTGATGCTAAATCCGATGAAAGCATCTTTCTTGGTTACTCTTCCGTTTCTAAAGCTTTTCGGGTTTTTAATAAAAGAACTTTAGTAATTGAAGAGTCTATTCATGTAGTTTCTAATGAAATTTCCGATTTAAAGAAAAATGATTTTGATGATGATCTTGGTTTTGATAATTTGAATTTAAATGAACCCTCTCCTCAAAATAGCCTTTTGAATGCATCTTCTTCCGAAATTTCTTTACCAAAAGAATGGAAGTATGTAGATGCTCATCCAAAAGAGCAAATTATAGGAGATACATCAAAAGGGGTTCAAACTCGTTCTTCTTTCAAAAATTTCTGTGCTAACGCCGCTTTCCTTTCTCAAATTGAACCTAAATGCATTGACGAAGCCTTAAAAGATGATTTTTGGATCATTGCAATGCAAGAAGAATTGAACCAATTTGAGAGGAATGAGGTATGGAAGCTTGTTCCTAGACCAAGTGACCACTTAGTCATAGGTACTAAGTGGGTCTTTAGAAACAAGCAAGACGAAAATGGTATCGTGGTTAGAAACAAGGCTAGATTAGTGGCCAAAGGTTTCAACCAAGAAGAAGGTATCGATTACGATGAAACCTTCGCTCCCGTGGCTCGATTAGAAGTCATAAGGATGCTCCTTGCCTATGCTAGTAGTAATAATTTTAAACTATTTCAAATGGATGTTAAAAGTGCTTTCTTGAATGGTTTTATTTCCGAAGAAGTATTTGTCGAACAACCTCCCGGATTTGAAAATTCTCTTCTTCCTAATCATGTATTCAAATTGACTAAAGCTCTCTATGGCTTAAAACAAGCTCCTAGAGCTTGGTATGAAAGGCTTAGTTCCTTTCTTATTTTAAATAATTTTACCAAAGGCAAGGTTGATACTACATTGTTTATTAAACATTTTGAAAATAATTTTCTTATTGTGCAAATTTATGTTGACGATATTGTGTTTGGCTCTTCGGATGAATCACTATGTGAATCATTTGCCAAATGTATGAGTCTTGAATTTGAAATGAGTTTAATGGGTGAATTAACTTTCTTTTTGGGATTACAAATCAAACAACTTAGTGATGGTATATTTCTTAACCAATCGAAATATACATTAGAATTGTTAAAACGATTTAACATGGATAATTCAAAAGCAATAAACACCCCTATGAGTACTACGACTAAGTTAGATATGGATGAAAATGGTGAAAGTTTCGATCAAAAAACATATAGGGGAATGATAGGTAGTCTACTCTACCTCACTGCGACTAGACCGGATATTATGTTTAGTGTAGGACTTTGCGCTAGGTTTCAATCTAATCCTAAATTATCTCATCTTAAGAGTGTTAAAAGAATATTTAGGTATCTTAAAGGAACTCCAAATTTAGGATTGTGGTATCCAAAATCTGAAAAATTTGATCTAATAGCTTATGCAGATGCCGATTTTGGCGGATGCAGGATAGATAGAAAAAGTACATCCGGAACATGCCAATTTTTAGGACATGCACTTGTTTCTTGGACTTCCAAGAAACAAAATTCAGTTGCACTATCTACGGCGGAAGCCGAATACATTGCTGCAAGTGCATGTTGTGCACAAGTAATTTGGATGAAAAATACATTAGAAGACTATGGAATTCACCTTGAAAATATTCCCATAAAATGCGATAATACTAGTGCCATATGCCTTACTAAAAATCCAATTCAGCATTCTAGAACTAAGCACATCGACGTTAGGCATCATTTCATACGCGATCATGTCCTTAACAATAATGTTGTTCTAGAATTCATTGACACAAAGCATCAATTAGCAGATATATTCACAAAAGCCTTGAATGAAGACCAATTTGAATTCATTAGAAGGGAATTAGGTATGTTAAATTGTCCCTAAACAATAAACTTGTTTGATTGGATTTTCCGTAAAGTTTTTCATCTTCTTTCCATCTCTCATTCTCCTTCAAATTCCATATGACATGTTGTGAAATCTCGAAATCGACTTTGATGACTTGATTATGAATTTCAAGTTAGCGATTTGATTTAAATAAGTTTTATCTAAATCATAATCTTGATCTTGCAAAATTGGAATCACAAATAATATCTCTTGGCATTCATGAATTGATACTTACAAATATGAAAGTATTGGCATTCATGACTTGAATTTGATTGAAACATTGTATGCTTAAATTCATCATTCTCCTATGTTTCAAAAATTCTTTAAATGCCTTATGTGATGATTAAAAAGTAATGTTGAGATTTTCATGAATTTGACGATTTGAATGAGTTTGTATTCGAATTATGATCTTGACTTCGTGAAATTACTACTTGAATTTTTTATCCCAATCTCTCTCTTATACATCTACAATTTCTATTATTCATAGAAAGAAGAGATTAGATAATATGAATGCATGCTGAATTTTCCTCTAAAATGAACTCTGCGTAAATATTTTTGCATACTTAATTTTCAATGATAAAATCGTTGTATGACAAAATTTGTGCTTCAAGTCTCATTTTCCTTTTTGTTGATGACAAAGGGGGAGAAGTGATGACTTATATGACATGACTAATATGAATTACAAAAACTTGTGTGATATGAATGTCTTATATGACTTGCAAATCCTTGAAAATATCACAAGATTGATATCATGAAATTTATATTGAAAATCTTTATTTTCTGTGTGATATGAATGTCTTATATGACTTGCAAATCCTTGAAAATATCACAAGATTGATATCATGAAATTTATATTGAAAATCTTTATCTTCTGTCGTAGCAAAATTCGTCCCGTATCATTTAACTTATGATTTTCATCGAAGTTTCGTACTTACTATTGTTTAATGAGGATAACGATAAAGTTCTACGATTAGAACTTATCGGGTTATGCTTGAATCCAATGGGATGGAATTCAAGTGTTTTTTATCTTCTCATAATATGGCATATAGATAGGGGGAGTTATGTTTAACTCCGTCATCAATTGATTGTCATCATCAAAAAGGGGGAGATTGTTGAATCTTGGATTTTGATGATATAATCAATTGGTGGGTTAATTGATCTAATCCATATTATTGAGTTAAGTGCGCAGGATTAACTACGATAACCAGAAAACATAAAGCAAGGATACCGGAGTCGAGCTCGATGGACGTTTAAGAGACCGAAGAATCATCGGAGATGCTGCCGGAACCATCCGAGAAGAAATCGGGAACGTGTCGGAAGTTCGCCGAAGAAATCGTCGGAGGCTCGCGGAGATCACCGAGAAGGCTCGGCTACTCGTTAAAAGTCATCACAAAGATTGGGAGCTTGCAGGGAGTCCGTCGGAAGAAGTTCGTCGGAAAGCTCGCCGGAACAATACTCGACGTTCGCGGTTGAAAATTTGCTTAGGATGTGTTTTGGTTATGTAGTCCACTTGTAATTAGGATTAGGATTAAGAGATAATCCTATATCCTGGTTAGGGGCCAACTGGGCCCAAAGTCAGAGTTGGTTTAGGCTAAAAATTAAGCTAAACCAGCGAACTAGAGAGCCAAGATTGAAGCCCAACTAGTGGCTGAAAACACTGTAGTTGGGCTGAAAACACTGTAGGCGGTGGCACCGCCTAGTTGGGCGGTGGAACCGCCCAGCACCCGAGTGCTGGGCGGTGACACCTCCTTGGCTGGGCGGTTGCACCGTCCAGTACCCGAGTGCTGGGCGGTGGAACCTCCAGCACCGAGAACCCTAAAAGAATTCAAATTTTGAAACCCAAAATTTGAATCCTCTTGAGGCCTATAAATACCCCTCAAATCTCAACTGAGGTTACAACTTTTGAGAAGCATTTTGATTGAGAAAAAAGTCTTAGAAAGTCTTAGCAAGTCTTGTTTTCAATTTGCTAGAGAGTTCTCCTCCTTCTTTCTTATTGAAAATTTGTAAGAGGTTGAGCTGCTTGTAAAAGGTTGTAAGAGGGGTGTTTACCCTTCCATTTCAAGAGACTTGCTAGTGGAAGGTGGGAGCCTCATCGAAGAGGGGCCTCGCAAGTGGAGTAGGTCGTTTGACCGAACCACTCTAAAAATCGGCGTAATCTCTGGTTTGCTTTTTATTGTTGTCATTTACATTACTGCAAATCTTCTTACTGCTTTAGTTTGTATTACTCTTGCTGCGCAACTTTAAGAATACGCCTTCAAGTTAAATTTCTCAAGTTTCGTTCTTAACGTACGAAAGATTTTGATTAAAATCGAAGTTTTAATCCGCTGCACTAATTCACCCCCCCCCCTCTTAGTGCCGCTCCGATCCTAACAGCAACAGTTGCTGCCCTTTTTCTCTTTTGCATCAATGATTTTGACGTCAAAAGTTTCTCCAAAACAAAACACACGCAGTTCAAAACCAATCTATCACACGAACAGCCTGGCTCTAATATCACTGTCGGGAAATCTTGGGGGCGACATCACATTTGCAGCGGAAGAATAAGAAAATAAAATCCCCGATTCCCAAAGAGATGTTCATCGTCGTGCGAAGATTGGTGCGCAAAATCCACAAAACTTAAAACTACGTATAGAGTATATTGTGTTAACTAAGGAGATTGTATATCTCTATTTCCCTGTAGATCTTTAGGAGAGGGTGAAAGAGGTCAAGCGTCCTCCTCTCTAGCGGTGATCCACATAGCAGGGCTGCGACGACGCTCCTCAAAACTCCAAGCCTGCTATGAGGTGGAGAGGGGAACGAGAATAGGAGAGGCAAGCAAATGCTCTAGCCTATGAGGTTCTGAATCCCTCCCATTTATAGAGGTTCCCTATCAAAACCTAATGGATCCTCCCCTAGTGGGTATTGGATCTGCATCCAATAACCTAAGCCTTTTAGATTAGTGGATCTCTATCCAATAATCTCTCATGGGCTCTTATTGGATCTCGTCCATGGGATCCAATAATTCAGGGCCTCATTGGATATCCAATAAGATAAGGGCTTCGTTTGATATCTCATATCCAAACCTCTATTTATCACAATGTCTACCATATGTGTGTGACCCTCTAGGCCCAATATCGAGTTGGTCGTGAGTCACACCTGTCAGAAATCTTTCTAACTCAGTGAATTATTATCTCTGTAATAACTCACTCGACTCATCGACTACGGACGTATTAGGCCACTACGCGGTAGTCCCCAGACGATACAGGGGAATCCAATCCATTGGACCTATCTGTCCTCAATTACCGTGTACCTATAGTCCCTCATCTATCTAATATCCCAAAGACCGTATATCGAGCATGGTGCTATCAGACCCATACGATTTCTACTCGAGTCTCGCTCTAATCAGATTTTCCCGGAGAACTCTATTCTCTCTCAACCCGAATGACCCTGGCTAAGGATTTGTTTGAGCAAGAACACATGGGATATTTCTCTCATGACACCGAGAGTGGATGATCCTCTATTGATACTCAATAGCCCTCGTAAGGTCGACTACCACTCCTAATGACCAGTTGTACTAGATCTGAGACAGCCAAACCTATAAGTCTGATCTTAAAGAGTGGAGCACTCATACAGGACATCCTTGGTATCTCAAGTCTAAGGACCAAATATACCACTAGGACTACGGAATCGCTATATGACAATAAGGCATCATCAACCATCCAACATTTCGTAGCGGATCAATCAGTGAACTCATTCTCCAATGAGCACCTCTACTGTATCCCTAGTGTCCCTACACGAGCAGCTGTGAGACCAGCTTCATCCATCATATGGATGGGTATACAGCATACCAGTCTGTCCGGTTATCACGATGTCTCTCTCGAGTAACCTATGACCGGGATTATTTAGGATATGTGTTTAAAGGTGAATCGATCTCATTTTCGTGATCTCATCATGCTCCGATTCCCATTGCACAAATCCAAGGACGTCACAATATATATATGCATATATGCAATAGTTATAAAGTGATATATGCCAAAATATAATAAGCAAAAAGATTTTTTATCAAGTCACACGTGCCATCACTCACGTGATTGGCTTGCTGGGCACCTATGACTAGTACGAAGCCTTTTGCCGACATGTCAACCGATCCTCCGACCCGACGTCAAATCTTTTGACATGTTCAACTCCGACCCAATATCTGATTCTTCCTGCTTCAATCAATTTGCCTCTCCTTAATCAAAGCTAATCATCATCAAAACACAGATTAGATCATAACATTATCAATTGGTTTCATCATCAAATTTCGAGATTCAACAATATCATGATATCTGAGTAAATTATAAGTTATGTACTTAATTCCACCACTTTTATTTCATCCATTAAATTTGTGCAATGACTATTGTTCCTTTGGATTGCACAATGATATGTCTTTATGCAATAACATTTGTTTTTTAACTACTATCTGTTAGGAATGAGTTGACACTAACAGGGGCGGGGGGGGGGGGGGGTTTGAATTAGTGCAGCGGTAAAATCATCGGTTTCGAAAAATTCTTCATTTTATAAATCTTTCGTACATTGAAACCAATTCGTAAAGATAACTTGAAAGCATATGGAAGAGCATAGGTGTAGTAAAAGCACAGTAAGGAGTAGAGACAGTTTGTTATAAAAGTAAATTGCTCAAAGTAAATACAAACCAAGTTTATAGTGGTTCGGTCATTATGACCTACATCGACTCCCGATTTCTCCTCTGGTGAGGCCACCAACATCCACTATCGATCTTCCTTCAATAGGCAAAGATCAACCACCTTTTACAACTCGATTCTTCTTTTACCGGGTTTAGGAGATAACCCTTACACCCCCACTTACTCCTCTCTCAAACTATTCTAACACTTAGAATTTTGAGAGGAGTTTCACACACAATTGCAATAGAGTTTTCTTTCTTTTTTGCTCTCAGTTGTGTGTTGTTTAACTAGGGATGAGAGGAGTATTTATAAGCTTCAAGTTGATTCAAACTTAGAGCCTAAAACGGTCTCATCCCAGGTTTCCTTGGTACTAGCGGTACCACCACCGTTCTTGGGCGGTATTACCACCGCAGGATCTACCACTGGGTGGTACCACCGCTGGCAGCATTACTGCCTACAGTACCATCGCCTAGCCTAGATGGTACCATTGCCCAGAATACCTGGGGTGCTGTTCCCCAAGCGGTGCCACCGTCGGCCCTAGCGGTGCCATCGTCGGCCAGGGTTTCAGCACCCTAGTTGGGCCTTGAATTTGGCCCAAACCAGCCCAACTTTGGGCCTAGTTAGCCCCTAACAGAGTTGATGGGATTACCTCCCAATCCCAACTCCAATTATGTGCTAACTATGATTCCTAAAACATAATCTAAGCAAGATAAGTTCGGTTTCTTCCGGTGAGCTTTTGGTAAACTTCCGACGATCTCTCGGCAATGTTCCGGTGGTCTCCTGGCAAGCTCCTGGACTTCACGATGATCTTCTTGGTGAGTTTCGATGAGCTTCTTTGGCAAGCTCCTAGACTTCTTGGTTAGTTCTGACAGAACTTCTAACGAACGTTCGGAGTTCCAACGAACTCTCGAACTCCCAACGAAATTGCGTTCTTGATTATGGGACTTCATTTTACTTTATGCCTTGCTATCATAGTTAATCCTGCACATACAAAAACAAACTTTGATCTAGACAATAATTACTAAGCATGAATCATGTTGTCCGACATGTCATTGGTCCATCGATGCTTCGTCTGATTCTTCGGTGCATCGTCCGATCTTGCGGCCTATTGCCCAATCGGCCAGTTGATCTCCGTAACTCCAATATCTTTAGTGCAATATCAGCTCTTCTTAGCCCGATGCCCGAATCCATGGCCCGAAACCTTCTATCGATACGTCGACTAATCCATGGCCCGACGTCCAATCTTTTGACACGTTTTCCTCTAGCCCAACATGATTCTTCCTGCTTTAATTGTCTCTCCTTGATCGAAGCATCCTACATCACTCAAAACGCATATCAAATCATAAATACTTATCAATTGGTTTCATCATCAAAATCCGAGATTCAACACTATCATCATAATGGGATTAGAGCAGAAAATGAGTTCAAATTTAAATTACTAATATATATGTAGTAACTCAACTGAAATGTTATTAAAGTACCAAAATTGATTATAACTTCAAAACTTGACTAGCCCTATGCTTGAATTTGCTTAATATTTGGATTTATATATTAAATCTAATTTGATTTGTAGAGAATATTAGTATTTGAGCATAGAACGAGTCTTTGACAGAAGAAATTTAAGTTTTTAGAATAACTGATCATTCCATATAAATATTTTTAATTCCAAAAATAGAGAAAACTATATTAACAAACTAAGCTAGTTGGGAATAACTATTACAGCATAATAATTCTTTTTCCTGTATCAAAATGAGATCTTCATCAAAATACTAACTTGATATCGAAAACAAATATTAACCAGAGCAATATAAATAGTACAATAATGAATCAATCACAAAGTGAGACACCAAATTTTTACGTGGAAACCCAAATGCGAGAAAAATCATGGGATTGTAGTCCACTTCAAAACTTCGCTATCACCAATAATAATAATAATAGGTTTATAATAAGTCTTCTTTAGAATAACTAGAGGATCATAATAATATCAAGAACACAAATATGTGCTCAACAATAATATATCATCATCATCATAGATCGATTTCATCAAAGGAAAGATTTAGGTCTCACTAAGTGGGTATATCAGAAAAGTATCTCAATGAGAATAAATCATATATTGGCACTATTATGATTATAGAGCTTGTTAGAAGGATTCTCCACATAAAATTTGGGTCAAAGTCGAAAAAATTTAGCCACTTGATTGCTTAGCAAAAGTCTAAAAACCCTAGCTTTCTCTCTCCTCTCTCTCTCTCTCTCTCTTGTTTGCTGTATCGTTCTTCTTTTTCGTTCACACATCTCTCATACCGTGCATGACCCTGTTTTGATGATGAAATCAATTAGTAAATTAATGATCTAATCCATGTGTTGAGATAAGTGATGCATGACTAACTACGATCGTGAGATAAGCAATATGATTAAAGAGGAATCTAATGTTGGGCCAAAGTCAATGATTGGACATCAGGCAGGATAAATCGGATGATACACCAAAGGATTAGATGATGCAGTGAAAGGTCATCGGAAGTTCATCGAAAGCTCATCGGAAGTTTGCTGGGAGTTCGCCGAAAGCTCACTGGAAGATCGTCGGGAGTTTGCCAAAAGTTCACCGAGAGTTCGATTGAACAATTGACATGTCGGGCAACATAGATTCCTTGTATCACAATTATTTTAGCCTTAGATATTGTAGTTAGGGTTTCAAATTGAGTTAGTTTTAGGAAAAATCCTAATAACTTAATTAGGGGCCAATTGGGCTCGAATTAGAACTAAATTGGGCCTATTGTTTGGCCTATTCAGTGATCCTTAGTTGGCCCAATTAGTGACACCACTTGAGGCTCAACCTCCCAAGTGGTCTGGGCGATGGTACCGCCCAGACTGAGTGATGGTACCGTTGACAGTTAATACTGCCAAGCAATGGTACTGCCCTATCAGGTGGCGGTATCGCTAGAGCCTAGTCTCCGAGGCTCTGTTAGGTGGTGGTACCGCCTAGATTGGGCGGTGATACCACCCAGTGTCAGTCTGCAGGCGGTGGTACGACCCAATAATTTTGGTAGTATTGTTAATACCCTAGAAACCTAGGATGAGACACTTTTTGGTTCCATTTTTGAAGACATTGGTGCCTATAAATACCCCACTCTTTCCTGCATGAAAGAGCACGAAAAGGAGGTGTGAGGCTTATAAGAGTTGTAATCATTCTAATTTTGGGTTATAAAATTACTAAGTGTCCTCCGCCCTTTCTAGTTTTGTAATCATTCAAGAAAAGGTGTGAGGCTTATAAGAGTTGTTTCCTAAACCCGTAAAAAGGAAAAAGTGTTGTAAGAGGGTGGTTGACCTTCACCTATTGAAGGAAGATCGTTAATGTGTTAGGATCAAGAGCACTAAGAGGGGGGGGGTGAATTAGTGCAGCGGAAATCTTATAATAAATTAAAAACCAAAAGCTGCGTTCGTTCAAAAACTATTATGATGCAAAAGCAAATTCTCAGTTTGTATCTAAGTGCAGTTTGCGTCTAAGCGCAGATTGCGTCTAAGCGCAGTTTTGCGTCTAAGCGCAGATTGCGTCTAAGCGCAGATTGCGTCTAAGCGCAGTTTTACGTCTAAACGTAGTTTTACATCTAAACGCAGATTTACGTCTAAACGCAGTTTTACGTCTAAACGCAGATTTACGTCTAAACGCAGTTTTACGTCTAAACGTAGTTTTACGTCTAAACGCAGATTTACGTCTAAACGCAGATTTACGTCTAAACGCAGTTTTACGTCTAAACGCAGTTTTACGTCTAAACGCAGATTTACGTCTAAACGCAGTTAGACGCAGATTTACGTCTAAACTTTGAAACTCGTTTGTATACTCGCAGAAGGCAGTATGCAGTTCAAACCAAGACGTAAACGTGAACTGAAATCTGATGATTGAGCGAAGAAAGCCGATTTACGTCTGAATGCAGTTTTACGTCTAAATGTTGAAACTCATTCGTAAAATCGTAGAGGACAGATTGCAGTTATTAATAGGATTAAAATGTGAGCGTAAACTGCAAGGAAGCTCGTTCGTAAAAGCACGGAAAACAGTTCTGCAGAATCAAACGTAAACGTAAACTGTAATGTATGAAAATACGAGTTTACGTCTGAATGCAGATTTGGAAGAACAGCACTTAGAACTTGTTCGTGAAAGCGCAGAGAGCAGTAGTGATGAGGGAGGTTTGCAGTAATGATAAAGTGCTCGAAAATAAACGCAAACCAGAGATTTAGAGTGGTTCGGTCAGCCTTGACCTACTCCACTTTTGGCTTCCTCCACCGATGAGGTTGCCGACGTCAACTAGGTGCCTTCCTTCAATGGGCGAAGGCCAAACTTCCCTCTTACAGTTTCTCTCCTTTTGACAGGCTTAGGAGACAACCTTTACAGACCTTTCTCTCCTCACTTTACAATTGAAAACTTGAAGAACAGAAGGAGGAGACTTAAAGGCTTTACAACACTTTTGAGCTCTTTAGAATCACAGAAAAGATCACAATTTCGGTATGGGTCTGTATCTTTTCAGTGCTGAATGGGTGGGGTATTTATAGGCCCCAACCCAATTCAAAATTCGAGCTCAAAACGATCAAATCGATCAAATCCCAGAATTCTGGGATCAGGCGGTTGCACCTCTCGACTGGAGAGGTGGCACCGCCTGGCAGAGCTCGAAGACTGAGCTCTGCCAATTGCTCCTCTCTGCCAGAGCTCGAAGACTGAGCTCGATGGTTGCATCACCTGGCAGAGCTCGAAGACTGAGCTTGGTGATTGCATCACCTGGCAGAGCTCGAAACAGAGCTCGGTGGTTGCATCACCTGGCAGAGCTCCAAGCTGAGCTCAGGCTGATCCACCTCTCTACCAGAGCTCGAAGACTGAGCTTGGTGAATGCATCACCTGGCAGAGCTCGAG
Source organism: Musa acuminata AAA Group (assembly GCF_036884655.1). Taxonomy (NCBI): domain Eukaryota; kingdom Viridiplantae; phylum Streptophyta; class Magnoliopsida; order Zingiberales; family Musaceae; genus Musa; species Musa acuminata. The sequence goes on along the minus strand of NC_088331.1, from coordinate 37,190,245 downwards.
ACTGAGCTCAGGCTGATGCACCTCTCTGCCAAAGCTCGAAGACTGAGCTTGGTGGTTGCATCGCCTGGCAGAGCTCGGAACTTGAGCTCTGGCGGTGCAACCTCTTGGCTGGGGCGGTTGCACCTCCCAGCCGTGCAGCCCTGGCGGTTGCACCTCCTGGCTGGGGCGGTTGCACCTCCCAGCCCCACAGCCCAGGCGGTTGCACCTCCTGGCTGGGGCGGTTGCACCTCTCAACCCCACAGCCCAGGCGGTTGCACCTCCTGGCTGGGGCGGTTGCACCTCCTGGTGCAATCAGGGTCCGAATGGCTCACTCCATTCGACCCACTTTGAATCTTTTCAGGGGCCCAATTGCCCCAAGATTAAGCTAATGGGATCACCTCCCATTTTCATGCTTAATCATCGTGCTAACTACGATTATCTCTAAGACAACTTCTGCAGCTTGCTCCGATGCGTCAATCGCTTCTTCCGGCGAGTTTCCGGCCAACTTCCGTCGATCAACCGATAACCCTCGGTGATCCTTCTGCAGACATCCGGCATACTCCTGGACTTTGCGACGATCCATTTGGCGAGTTCCGACGAGCTTCGCTTGGCAAGCTTCTGGACTTCTCGGATCTGTTCTCTCTGAACCTCCGACGACCGTCCGAACTTCCGTCGAACTCTCGAACTCCCAACGTGATCATGATCTTGACTCCGGCGCAACTCCTGCTGCTTGTCTTACTCTCATCGTAGTTAATCCTGCACACTTATCTCAACACATAGATTAGATAACAAATGACAATTGACTTCATCATCAAAATCTGAGATTCAACAATCTCCCCCTTTTTGATGATGACAATCAATTGATAAAGGAGTTATCCTTAACTCCCCCTATCTATATGCCATAGTTGAGATAAGTCAACCTTGAATTCAAGACCTAAGAATTCAAGTGACGTATTGATAAGTTAGAACAGTTAAACTTATCAATGCTCCCATCATGATGCCTATCATGATGTATCTCTTCAAGAATTATGTCAAGGCATGACATACATCATCAAGTTTGTATGATTGTGTTTGTAACCATTCATCATGTAATCATATAAAGCTACGAAGGACTTTTTACATGATGCTTACATTTGAGATTTTCTAGTAAGTTTGCATTTTCTTCACAATATCAAATCAAGATATGATGCAAACTATAGTACATGTTCACATATCTCTTGGTGATGCAAGGATGGCATAACATTGTTTATAGCATCACTCAAGTATTTGCAACTATGACATAGATATGATTATGGCAGTTCAGCTATGACATAGTGTTTATCAATTCATATTTTTCTCCCCCTTTGTCATCAACAAAAAGCATGATAGCATTATCAAGCATATAAAGGAAGTCATGACACATATATCACTTTATTGTTTTTGCTTGACGGAGGAAAGTCATTTTCCAAGGAGTTTTCATAAGAGTGTACGGGAACATCCCATTTTTAGCATACAACCCGAAAAATGAACTTCTTACATGCATTTGGTTAAAAATATTTGTCACATAATTTGCAACATGTTATTTGATCAAGCGTTGTCAAGGCATGTAATAGTAATGACATTTGAAAAATAAATTTAAGTATTTGGACACATCAACATTCCTAATTCTTTTCTTATGTAATCAAATTGTTCTTCACATAGGGGTTTTGTGAAGATATCAGCTAGTTGATGTTTGGTATCAATAAACTCTATGGTTACATCATGATTAGTGACATGATCTCGTATAAAGTGATGTCTAATATCAATGTGTTTTGTTCTTGAGTGTTGTATAGGATTTTTAGTTAAGCATATTGCACTCGTGTTATCACATTTAATGGGAATATCTTTAAGATTTACTTTGTAATCTTCTAAAGTGTTTTTCATCCATACAACTTGTGCACAGCATGCACTTGCTGCGATGTATTCAGCTTCGGTTGTTGATAGGGCAACCGAGTTTTGTTTCTTAGATGACCAGGATACAAGGGCATGTCCTAAAAATTGACATGATCCTGATGTGCTTTTTCTGTCTAGTTTACAGCCAGCGAAGTCCGCATCAGCATAGGCTGTTAATTCAAAATTTTCTGATTTTGGGTACCATAATCCTAGATTGGTAGTTCCATTAAGATATCTGAGTATTCTTTTGACTGCTTTGAGATGAGATATCTTAGGGTCTGATTGAAATCTAGCACAAAGTCCTACACTGAACATGATGTCTGGTCTGGTGGCAGTGAGGTAAAGTAAACTTCCTATCATACCCCTATAGGTTTTTTGATCGAAGCTTTCTCCATTCTCATCAATTTCTAACTTAGTGGAGGTGCTCATAGGGGTGTCAATGGCTTTTGAGTTATTCATTTTGAACTTCTTTAGCAAACTCACAGCATATTTGGTTTGACTAATAAAGATGCCATTGCTTAGTTGTTTGATTTGTAGGCCTAAGAAGAATGTTAACTCTCCCATTAGACTCATTTCGAATTCATGACTCATAGTTTTCGCAAAGGATTTACAAAGAGATTCATTTTAGAACCAAAGATAATGTCATCAACATAAATCTGAACAATGAGAAAATCATTTTCAAAATTCTTGATAAACAATGTAGTATCAACCTTGCCTTTTATGAAATTATTTTCAATAAGAAAAGAGCTAAGTCTCTCATACCAAGCCCTTGGGGCTTGTTTTAAACCATAGAGAGCTTTAGTTAATCTAAACACATGATTAGGGTAGCCATTATTTTCAAATCCAGGAGGTTGTTCAACATAAACTTCTTCGGAAATGAAACCATTTAGAAAAGCGCTTTTAACATCCATTTGAAATAACTTAAAATTATTGCAACTAGCGTAGGCAAGGAGCATCCTTATGGCTTCCAATCGAGCCACAGGTGCGAAGGTTTCTTCGTAATCGATACCTTCTTCTTGGTTGAAACCTTTGGCCACTAATCTAACCTTGTTTCTAACCACGATACCATTTTCATCTTGCTTGTTTCTAAAGACCCATTTAGTACCAATTACTAAATGGTCATTTGGCCTAGGAACAAGCGTCCACACCTCATTTCTCTCAAATTGATTTAATTCATCTTGCATTGCGATAATCCATGAATCATCTTTCATGGCTTCATCAACACATTTGGGTTCAATTTGGGAGAGAAAAGCGGCGTTGGCACAAAAGTTTTTAAAAGAAGATCGTGTTTGAACCCCCTTTGATGTGTCTCCTAGGATTAGCTCCTTAGGATGAGCATCTATATACTTCCAATCCTTGGGTAAGGATGTTTTGGAAGTGGATGCAACCAAGTTGCTAGTTGGAGACGGGGTTTCGTTTAAATTCAAGGAATCAAAATTAATATCATCATCAAGATCATTTTTCTTAATTTCTGAAATCTCATTGAAAACAACATGGATGGATTCTTCAATAATTAAGGTTCTTTTATTGAAGATGCGAAAAGCTTTAGAAACCGAAGAATAACCAAGAAAGATTCCTTCATCAGATTTAGCATCGAATTTTCCTAAGTTATCCTTTTCATTCAAGATAAAACACTTACACCCAAAGACTTTAAAATATGAGACATTGGGTTTTTTGTTATTCCATAACTCATAAGGAGTTTTGGTGAGTAAGGGTCTTACTAGGACTCTATTTAAAATATAACATGCAGTGTTTACAGCTTCGGCCCAAAAATATTTGGGTAGGCTATGTTCATTCAACATGGTTCTTGCCATTTCTTGCAAATTTCGATTTTTTCTTTCTACTACCCCATTTTGTTGAGGATTTCTTGGAGTAGAGAAGTTATGGTTGTATCCGTTGAGTTCACAGAATTCTTGGAAGTCATGGTTTTGAAATTCTCCACCGTGATCACTTCTAATTGACGAAATCATAGATTCCTTCTCATTTTGAACAAGTTTACAAAACTTGGTAAAATGTCTAAAGCATTCATTTTTTTGTTTTAAGAAGTAGGTCCATGTATATCTGCTGTAGTCATCAATAATGACAAAGGCGTATTTGCTACCTCCTAGACTCGATGTAGAGATTGGTCCGAACAAGTCCATATGGATCAATTGTAAGGGCCTAGAGGTGCTTATTTGATTCTTAGCTTTGAAGCTACCCCTTATTTGCTTACCTAATTGGCAAGCATCACATACATGAACTTGATATGAGGAATTCCTCTTACAAGTTCTCTAGATGATACTTGATTGATTAGTTTCATGCTAGCATGACCTAATCTTCTATGCCATAGCCAAGCATCCTCATTCATAACGGCAAAGCACATTTCATCACATAAGTCATTGATGTCAATAGTGTATACGTTGTTTTGTTTTACTGCAATCATAGATATATTTTTGTGTGGTTTTTCAATGATGCAGGCATTAGATTCAAATCTTATAATATATCCTTTATCACATAATTGACTAATGCTCAAGAGGTTATGTTTTAAACCATCAACGAGTAAAACATCTTCAATAGAGAGGTTGGATTTGTTACCTATGGTTCCTTTGCCAATGATTTTACCCTTGTTGTTGTCTCCGAAGGTGACATATCCTTCGTCTATGCTAGAGAGCTTAGAGAATTGAGATGGATCTCCGGTCATATGCCTTGAGCATCCACTATCAAGGTACCATTTCTTGCTCCTAGCTTGCGATTGTTTAGTTTTCTACAAGAAAGGATGACGTTTAGGTACCCATTTGCTTTTGGGTGCCTCATAAATAGATCTACATTTTCTATCATGTTGCATAGAGTTTATCATGGTTCCTTTAGGAACCCAAATCAATTTGTTTGGACTTATTTTCTTGAATGGACAACAATGTGTCTTGTGTCCAGATTTGCAACAAAAGTTGCACTTGGTTTGGTTTTGAACATGTAAGATGGGACCTTTTACAAAGGTAGTTGGATTTCGGTGAGGACTCCTCACAAATCCAATCCCACTTCTTTTGGGAGCATGACCCTTGTTTGTAAGGATCATGTTTAATGACTTGCTACCAACCTCGAATTTCTTCAAGGTGTCCTTAAGCAGCAAGTTTTCTTTTTGTATAGTTTCTAAATCATGACATTTGATACATGAGTTTAAACTATCATGATGTTCGACTTTTAACTTATCAAACTCACAAGTAAGATTATCATGTACCCTTTTTAGCAACTTGTATTTTCTATTTATAACTTTGCATTCATCAAATAAATCATGGAAGGCATTTAATAATTCATCGAAAGATAAATCAGCATCTAATAAATCCGTTACCTCCTCTTCGATGGCCATAAAGGCGTAATGAGCAACTTGCTCGGTGTTGGATTCTTCTTCCTCGGATGCGCTCGAATCATCCCATGTTGCTTGGAGCGCCTTCTTCTTTGTTGTTCTTTTCTTGACTTGGGGACAATCACTTTTGTAATGTCCCGGCTTTTTACATTCATAGCAGATCACTTGGTCCTTCTTAGGTTCAAGTTTATTTTTCACATCGTTTTTAAACTTGTTTCTTTTGAAGAATTTTTTAAACTTTCTTGTCAAAAGTGCCAAGTCATCGTCACAATCCTCATCACTTGAGTTTTCTCTCAAGTGGCATTCAGAAGTTTTAAGTGCCATATCCTTCCTGTTCTTTGGAAGGATGTCTTCTTGCTCTTCATGAGCTTTGCAGGTCATTTCGTAGGTCATTAATGACCCGATTAGTTCTTCAAGAGGGAAATTTTGCAGATCTTTTGCCTCTTGAATGGCGGTGACTTTAGGATCCCAACTCTTAGGAAGGGATCTTAGTATCTTATTAACAAGCTCAAAATCCGAAAAGCTCTTTCCGAGTCCTTTTAGACCGTTGACGACATCCGTGAAACGGGTAAACATGTCGCCAATGGTTTCACTCGGTTTCATTCGGAAAAGTTCAAAAGAATGCAGCAACAGATTGATTTTTGACTCTTTCACTCTACTTGTGCCCTCGTGGGTCACTTCAAGTGTGTGCCAAATATCAAAAGCAGTTTCGCAAGTTGAAACACGATTAAACTCGTTTTTATCAAGAGCGCAAAATAAGGCATTCATAGCCTTTGCATTAAGAGCGAAAGCCTTCTTCTCCAAATCGTTCCAATCGATCATTGGAAGAGAAGATTTTGAAAATCCATTTTCAACAAGGTTCCACAGTTCTAAATCCATAGAAATAAGAAAGATCCTCATTCGGGTCTTCCAGTAAGTGTAGTCCGTTCCACTGAACATGGGTGGACGTGTAATTGAATGCCCCTCTTGGTTTCCGGCGTAAGCCATCTCTCTTGGGTTTTAATCCTTTAGAGAGTTAACCTTGCTCTGATACCAATTGTTAGGATCAAGAGCACTAAGAGGGGGGGGGGTGAATTAGTGCAGCGGAAATCTTATAATAAATTAAAAACCAAAAGCTGCGTTCGTTCAAAAACTATTATGATGCAAAAGCAAATTCTCAGTTTGTATCTAAGTGCAGTTTGCGTCTAAGCGCAGATTGCGTCTAAGCGCAGTTTTGCGTCTAAGCGCAGATTGCGTCTAAGCGCAGATTGCGTCTAAGCGCAGATTGCGTCTAAGCGCAGTTTTACGTCTAAACGTAGTTTTACGTCTAAACGCAGATTTACGTCTAAACGCAGTTTTACGTCTAAACGCAGATTTACGTCTAAACGCAGTTTTACGTCTAAACGTAGTTTTACGTCTAAACGCAGTTTTACGTCTAAACGCAGTTTTACGTCTAAACGCAGTTTTACGTCTAAACGCAGATTTACGTCTAAACGCAGTTAGACGCAGATTTACGTCTAAACTTTGAAACTCGTTTGTATACTCGCAGAAGGCAGTATGCAGTTCAAACCAAGACGTAAACGTGAACTGAAATCTGATGATTGAGCGAAGAAAGCCGATTTACGTCTGAATGCAGTTTTACGTCTAAATGTTGAAACTCATTCGTAAAATCATAGAGGACAGATTGCAGTTATTAATAGGATTAAAATGTGAGCGTAAACTGCAAGGAAGCTCGTTCGTAAAAGCACGGAAAACAGTTCTGCAGAATCAAACGTAAACGTAAACTGTAATGTATGAAAATACGAGTTTACGTCTGAATGCAGATTTGGAAGAACAGCACTTAGAACTTGTTCGTGAAAGCGCAGAGAGCAGTAGTGATGAGGGAGGTTTGCAGTAATGATAAAGTGCTCGAAAATAAACGCAAACCAGAGATTTAGAGTGGTTCGGTCAGCCTTGACCTACTCCACTTTTGGCTTCCTCCACCGATGAGGTTGCCGACGTCAACTAGGTGCCTTCCTTCAATGGGCGAAGGCCAAACTTCCCTCTTACAGTTTCTCTCCTTTTGACAGGCTTAGGAGACAACCTTTACAGACCTTTCTCTCCTCACTTTACAATTGAAAACTTGAAGAACAGAAGGAGGAGACTTAAAGGCTTTACAACACTTTTGAGCTCTTTAGAATCACAGAAAAGATCACAATTTCGGTATGGGTCTGTATCTTTTCAGTGCTGAATGGGTGGGGTATTTATAGGCCCCAACCCAATTCAAAATTCGAGCTCAAAACGATCAAATCGATCAAATCCCAGAATTCTGGGATCAGGCGGTTGCACCTCTCGACTGGAGAGGTGGCACCGCCTGGCAGAGCTCGAAGACTGAGCTCTGCCAATTGCTCCTCTCTGCCAGAGCTCGAAGACTGAGCTCGATGGTTGCATCACCTGGCAGAGCTCGAAGACTGAGCTTGGTGATTGCATCACCTGGCAGAGCTCGAAACAGAGCTCGGTGGTTGCATCACCTGGCAGAGCTCCAAGCTGAGCTCAGGCTGATCCACCTCTCTGCCAGAGCTCGAAGACTGAGCTTGGTGAATGCATCACCTGGCAGAGCTCGAGACTGAGCTCAGGCTGATGCACCTCTCTGCCAAAGCTCGAAGACTGAGCTTGGTGGTTGCATCGCCTGGCAGAGCTCGGAACTTGAGCTCTGGCGGTGCAACCTCTTGGCTGGGGCGGTTGCACCTCCCAGCCGTGCAGCCTTGGCGGTTGCACCTCCTGGCTGGGGCGGTTGCACCTCCCAGCCCCACAGCCCAGGCGGTTGCACCTCCTGGCTGGGGCGGTTGCACCTCTCAACCCCACAGCCCAGGCGGTTGCACCTCCTGGCTGGGGCGGTTGCACCTCCTGGTGCAATCAGGGTCCGAATGGCTCACTCCATTCGACCCACTTTGAATCTTTTCAGGGGCCCAATTGCCCCAAGATTAAGCTAATGGGATCACCTCCCATTTTCATGCTTAATCATCGTGCTAACTACGATTATCTCTAAGACAACTTCTGTAGCTTGCTCCGATGCGTCAATCGCTTCTTCCGGCGAGTTTCCGGCCAACTTCCGTCGATCAACCGATAACCCTCGGTGATCCTTCTGCGGACATCCGGCATACTCCTGGACTTTGCGACGATCCACTTGGCGAGTTCCGACGAGCTTCGCTTGGCAAGCTTCTGGACTTCTCGGATCTGTTCTCTCTGAACCTCCGACGACCGTCCGAACTTCCGTCGAACTCTCGAACTCCCAACGTGATCATGATCTTGACTCCGGCGCAACTCCTGCTGCTTGTCTTACTCTCATCGTAGTTAATCCTGCACACTTATCTCAACACATAGATTAGATAACAAATGACAATTGACTTCATCATCAAAATCCGAGATTCAACATAATGGACACTGGTGGCTTCAATGGAGGAGTAATCGAGAGTGGATGTAGGTCACGATGATCAAACCGCTATAAATTTAGTGTACACTCTTTTTTTGCTATTTATTACTGTTATTCTTTGTTTTTAATTGCTTATTACATTTACTTTAAGTGAAACATACTTTCGAAATCAATTCCGATACAAGTTTCATCGAATCAAGCTTTTCAAAATCATTGAAGTTTTCTAGATTGACGAAATTTTTATCGTAAGCACTAATTCACCCTCCCTCTTAGTGTCGACTCGATCCTAACAATTAGTATCAAAGCAAGGTTTATCTCTTTTTGGTTTAATACCCAAGAGAGATGGCTTTTGTTAGCAACCAAAAGGGTCTTCCCATCACTTGTCCTCCTATATTCAATGGGATGAACTACACATATTGGAAAACTAGAATGAGAATCTTCTTACTTTCTATAAATTTTAATTTATGAAACATTGTTGAAAGTGGTTTTGAGAAGCCTTCCAAACCAATGAATGAATGAATGATTTGGAAAAGAAGACTCTCTTTGAATGCTAAAGCGATTAATGTTTTATTTTGTGCTCTTGATAAGAATGAATTTAATCGGGTTTCTATATGGAGATATAAGATTTGACACCCACTTGAAGTCACACACAAATGCACAAGTAGGGTTAAAAAGTTAAAAATTAATCTTTTGGTTCATAACTATGAGTTGCTTCGTATGAAACCAATTGAGACAAATGGAGATATATACACTTATTTTATGGATGTCATCAATAGTCTAAAAGCACTTGGTAAAAGTTTTTCTAATTTTAAACTTGTTAACAAGATATTAAGATCCCTTCTAAAAAGTTAAGATCATAAATTAACGACAATACAAGATGCAAAAGATCTTAATAACTTTCCGCTTGAAGAATTTATCGGGTCCTTGATGATATATGAAATGACTTGTATAGCACATGATGAATTTGAGAACAACCTTCCAAAGAATAGGAAGAACATGACACTTAGAACCAAAGAAGGCCACTTGGGTGAAAACTCAAGTGATGACGATGATAATGATGATGACTTGACACTTCTTACAAGAAGGTTTAAAAAAATCTTAAAAGGAATAAAACAAAACAAGACACTAAGAACAAAAGTGAACTAAAAAATGACCAAGTAATTTACTGTGAATGCAAGAAGCCAGGGCACTTAAAAAATAAATGTCCCCAAGTGAAGAAGAAGCAAAAAAAAAAAAGAAAGGTGCTCAAAGCAACTTGGGAGAATTTAAGTGCATCCGAAGATAAGGAGCCAACCAACAAGAAAGAAGTTGCTAACTATGCTCTAATAGCGCTCAATGACGAAGTAAGCGACTCAATCGAATCTTATTTAGCTTATGATGATTTACTTATCACTTTCAATGATCTATATGATGAATGTAAGCTAGTTGGTAAAAAATATAATTTGTTAAAAAAGGAGCATGCTTCTCTTTTGGTGAATTTGATAAATTAGAAAATGAGCATGATGATAGTATGCCAGCTTCTTGCACTAAGTGTGATGAGATGGATTCACTTAAGAAAGAAAATGCTTTACTACAAGGAATGTTAGAAAAATTTAAAATAGAAAATAAATCTCTAAACATGATCCTTGCTAACGAAGGTTATGTTCATATAAAGGAAGGAATTGGCTTTGTGAGTAACAATCAACAAAAACTAACTATCTTCATTAAATGACCTATATTACATGTCTCACCTGAAGAAAAATATATTTTTTGTGAAAAATATGGTCATTTTGCCTACAAATATTCATTTAAATGGTATAGTCCACACAAATTAGTTTGAGTTCCTAAAGAAACCATAAATCACTCAATGATAAGTAGATCTATTTATGAGGTACCGAAGCTTAAATGGGTACCTAAAAAAAATCACATTTCTTGTAGATATGTCTACAATCACAAGCTAGGAGCAAGAGATAGTACTTTGATAGTGGATGCTCAAGGCACATGACCAGAAATCCAATACATTTCTCTAAGCTCACTAGCCAAGATGAATGATTTGTCACATTTGGAGACAACAATAAAAGAAAAATTATTGGGAAAGGAAATATAGGTAACAAATCAAACCTTTTAATTGAAGATGTGTTATTAGTAGATGGTTTAAAATATAATCTACTAACCAATAGTTAATTGTGTGATAAAGAATATATTATCAAATTTGAATCTAATACTTGTATAATTGAAATGGCACACAAAAATAGATCTATTATTGCCTTAAAAAATAATAATATGTATACTATTGATATTGATGATTTTTACGATGAAACGTGTTTTTCGGCTTTAGACAATGATGCTTGGCTTTAGCATAGGAGATTAGGTCATGCTAGCATGAAACTAATCTCTCAAATTTCAGCTAGAGAACTTATAAGAGGAATACCTAGCATCAAGTTTGTCAAAGACAAAGTTTGTGATGCATGTCAATTAGGAAAACAAATAAAAAATAGTTTCAAATCAAAAAATCAAATAAGCACCTCTATGTTGAATCTCATATTTTGATGATAAAATTAATTGATAAATTAATAATCTAATCCATGTGTTGAGATAAGTGATGTAGGACTAATTACGTGGAAAAATGCAAAACAATTATGGAAGAATAAGATGATGGGCCAAAGTTAAAGATCGGACATCGAGACGGAAGAATCGGAGTATGCACCGAGAACGGATGTTACAGGAGTCAACATGCCGAAGGATCGAGCGATACACCGAATATCTGAACGATGTGCCAGAAGTTCACTAGAAGCTCGCAAGGAGTTCACCGAAAGTGCACCAAAAGTTTCGCCTAGAGTTCGGATGAACAATTGACGTGCGAGACAATTGTATTACTTGATTGTAATTGTTTTAGCCTTAATTGATGTAGTTAGGTCTTAATTTGAGTTGGGTTTTAGAAAAATCCTACTAAATCAGTTAGGGGCCAACTAGGCCCAAATTAGGACTGAATTGGGCCTGTTGTTTGGCCCATTCAGTGACTCAAAGCCACGTCAAGCGGTGGCACAGCTAGGGCTAGCGGTGGCATCGCCTGAGGCTCAGCCTCCCAAATAGTTTGGATTGTGGTATCGTTGATAATTAATGCTACTAGGTGGTGGTACCGTCAGAGACTAGTCTTTGAGGCTCTATCAAGTAGTAGTACCACTAGATTAGGCGCTGGTACCACCTAGTGTCAGAGTATTAAGCGGTAGAATCGCCTAGTATTGGCGGTGGTTCCGCTAATACCCTAAAAACCCGAGATAACACACTTTGTGGCTCCATTTTTGAAGTCATTGGGGCCTATAAATACCCCACTCTTTCCTGCATGAAAGAGTAACAAAGTATGAACAAAATCTTGAAATGTTGGAGTGTGAAAGTATTGTCAAAGTATTAAGTGTCCTCCTCCTTTTTCTATAGATTTGTGATCATTCTAAGAGAGGTGTGAGGTTTGAAAGAGTTGTCTCCTAAATCCGAAAAAGGAAAAAATGTTGTAAGAAGGTGGTTGGTCTTCGCCTATTGAAGGAAGACCATTAGTGGATGCCGGTAGCCTCAACAAAGAGGAATCGAGAGTGGATGTAGGTCACAACGACCGAACCACTATAAATCCAGTGTGATCTCTACTTTATCATTCCTATTCTGATTTTTCTTCATATTGCTTATTGACTGGGCTGCTTACTCCCCTTCACAACTTCTTTACGATTAATGCATTTTCGATATGGGTTTAAATTGAAATGAAATTTTTTATTCGATGTAATTTTTATCGTAAGCACTAATTCACCCCCTCTCTTAGTGCCCACTTCATCCTACCAATTGGTATCAGAGTAAAGCTATTCTCAATTTGGTTTAAAACCCAAGAGAGATGGCTTTTGTCACCAATCAAGTGGGTCATTCTATCACACATTCTCCCATGTTCAATGGAACAAATTACACATAATGGAAAAATAGAACGAGGATTTTCTTGATTTTTATGGATTTCGAGTTATAGAATATTATTGAAAATGGACTTCAAAAGTCTTCTCTTTCAATGAACAAATGGAATAATTTGGAGAATAAGACTTTCTATTTGAATGCCAAAGTTATGAATGCTTTGTATTGTGCTTTGGATAAAAATGAATTCAATCGAGTTTCTATTTGCAAAATGGTTTATGAGATTTCACACACACTTGAAATCACACACGAAGACATAAGTAGGGTTAAGGAGTTAAAAATCAATCTTTTTGTTCATAGTTATGAATTGTTTCGCATAAAACCAAGCGAGACCATTGGAGATATGTACACCCGGTTTACGGATGTCATTAATAGTCTAACAACACTTGGTATAAATTTTTTAATTTTGAACTTATTAACAAGATATTAAGATCCATTCCAAAGAGTTGAGATCCTAAAGTAATTGCAATTCAAGAAGCCAAAGACTTAAACAAATTTTCACTCAAAGAACTTATCGGGTCTTTGATGACCTACGAAATGACATGCAATGTACATGAAGAACTTGAGAACAACCTTCAAAAGAACATGAATGATTTGTCACTTAGAAATCAAGAAGACCACTTGAGAGAAAAATCAAGTGACGGCGATGATGATGATGACTTGACACTTCTAACAAGAAAATTTAAAAATTTCATAAAAAGAAACAAAACTAAATATGACACTAAAAAAAAAAAAACTTAAAAAGGACCAAATAACTTGCTAAAAATATAAGAAGCCGAGGCACTTCAAAAGTGAATGTCTCTAAGTGAAGAAGAAGCAACCGAAGAAAAAGAAAGTGCTAAAAGATACTTGAGATGATTCGAGCGCATTCGAAGATGAGGAGCTAACCAACAAAGAAGTTGCTAACTATGTTTTAATGGCATTGGCGACAAGGTAAGTAACTCAATCGAAGCCCATTTATCCTTTAATGAATTGTTGAAAGTTTTTCATGATTTATTTGATGAATATGAATTATTAAAAAAGGAGTATGTCTATCTTGTTAATGAATTTGATAGAATAAAGATTGAGCATGATAATGAAATATTGCCTCCTTGCACAAAATGTGAAATATTAGAGAGGCTTAAAAAGGAAAATTTATCACTACATGAAACATTAAAAAAATTTGAAATAGGAAGCAAACCCTTAAATATGATCCTTGCTAATAAAGATTATGTTTATAAAAGAGATGGAATCGGCTTTGTGAGTAACACTCACTAAAAACCAACCATCTTTGTTAAAGGACCAACTTTACATATTTCACCCCGAAACAAATGCAACATTAGACATTATGCTTATAAATATCCATTTAAGAGATATAGTCCACATAAGTTAATTTGGGTTCCTAAAGGAACCTTAAAAGACTTAATACAAAATGATAAGTTACGTATATCTATTTATGAGGAACCCAAGGTTAAATGTGTACTTAAAAGAAAATCCTCTTTCTTGTAGATATGTTTACAATCACAAGCTAGGAGCAAGAGATGGTACTTTGATAGTGGATGCTCAAATCACATGATCGGAGATCCAACACATTTCTCTAAGCTCACTAGCCAAGACGAAGGATTTGTCACCTTCGGAGATAACAAAAAAAGAAAAAATTATTGGAAAAGGAAATATAAGTAACAAATCAAACATTTTGATTAAAAATATTTTATTAGTAGATGGTTTAAAGCATAACTTGCTAAGCATTAGTCAATTATGTAATAAAGATTATAACATCAATTTTGAATCTAATGCTTGCATTATAGAAATACTACACATTAATAGATTCTTCTTCCAAAGAATCTTTACATGAGGATTGGAAGTTTGTAGATGCTCATCATAAGGAATTAATCATTGGAGATACATCAAAAGGTGTTCAAACTCGTTCTTCTCTTAAAATTTTTTATGGAAATGCAGCCTTTTTATCTCAAATTGAACCTAAATCCATTGACGAAGCCCTAAAAGATGATTATTGGGTCCTTGCAATGCATGAGGAATTAAATCAATTTGAGAGAAATGAAATGTGGAAGCTTGTTCCTAGACCTAGTGACCATTTGGTAATTGGTACTAAATGGGTCTTTAGAAATAAGCAAGATGAACTTGGTATCGTGGTTAGAAACAAGGCTAGACTAGTGGCCAAAGGTTTCAACTAAGAAGATTATGAAGAAACTTTCGCTCTTGCGGCTAGACTTGAAGCCATAAGGATTCTCCTTACCTATGCTAGTTGTAATAATTTTAAGTTATTTCAAATGGATGTTAAAAGTGCTTTTCTTAATGGTTTTATTTCTGAAGAAGTTTATGTGGAATAACCATCCGGATTTGAGAATATTACTTTTCCGAATCATGTTTTTAAATTATTTAATGCTCTATATGGTTTGAAACAGATCCCAAGGGTTTGGTATGAGAGACTTAGTTTCTTTTTAATTAAGAATAATTTTATGAAAGGTAAGGTCGATACTACATTATTTGTTAAATATTTTAAAAATAATTTTCTTATAGTTCAAATTTATATTGATGATATCATTTTCGGTTCTTTAAATGAGTCTTTATGTGAGTCTTTTGCGAAGTGTATGAGCCAAGAGTTCGAAATGAGTTTAATGGGGGAATTAACCTTTTTCTTAGATTTATAAATCAAACAACTTAGTGATAAAACTTTTGTTAGTTAAACTAAGTATACGTTAGATCTATTAAAACAGTTTAATATGGATAGTGCTAAGGCTATAAATACACTAATGATCACTTCTACAAAATTAGATGTGAACATTAATGGAGAATGTTTTGATCAAAATAATTATAGGGATATGATAGGTAGTTTATTATATCTCATAGCAACTAGACCTGATATTATGTTTTGTGTTGGACTATGTGGTAGATTTTAGCCAAATCCCAAGCAATCTCACTTAAAAGTTATTAAAAAGACTTTTAGATACCTAAAAGAAACTCATAGTTTGGGATTATGGTATCCAAAAACTAAAAATCATGAATTGATTGCTTATACCGATGCTGATTTTGCTGGTTATAAAATAGATAGAAAAAGCATATCTGAAACATATCAACTCTTAGGTCATGAACTTATCTCTTAGGCTTCCAAGAAACAAAACTCGGTTGCATTATTTACAACTGAAGCTAAATATATAGTAGCAGGTGCATATTGTGCACAAGTTATATAGGTGAAAAACACTTTAGAAGAATATGAAATTTATTTAAAAAATATCCATATAAAATACGATAACACCAGTGCAATATGTTTAATCAAGAATCCTATTCAACACCCTAGAATTGAACATATTGACAATAGGCATCATTTTATTAGAGATCATGTTAATAATCATAATATATTTTTAGAATTTATTGATACTAAATATCAATTAGTAGATATTTTTATAAAACCATTGAATAAGTAATAATTTGATTTTATTAAAAGAGAATTAGGCATGTTAAATCTTCAAAATGCATGAATTCCTTTATATATTTTTTGGATTTCTCGACTTTTAGAAATTGAGTTTTCTTTTTATCAAAATCATTTCCTATCACCTTCTTGAAGTTTTATGGATTTTTGCTATACTTGATTCTTTATGCGATAATCATTTCTGATAAATCCTTCTTCTTTCAATTTACAAGAAAATAGATTTGATTCATGAATTTTTAAGTATGCACATTTTGATCCTTTATGGTGAATCATTTCTCTTTGCAAAAGTAGAAGCTTGATTCAATGAAACTTATTTTTTCATGGATTTGATTTGGTTCAAATCATTTCATAAATTCAATTCTTGATTTTTCTTATGAAGAATGAATTCTTCTCTTACTCTTCTTCTTATTCTTATGACAAAAGGAAGAAAAAAACTTGCACCAAAAAGTGCTTGCACATCCAAAGCTAAAATGCTAGCTTGCCCATTTCAAGAAGCAAAAGTTGAATGATTCTCCTTGAATATTTAAAATACTTACATAAATTGGTATAAAACTTACTTGAATAATTTAAAATACTTGCATAAATTATTTAATTATTCTCTTTTTTGTTGATGACAAAGGGGGAGAGACGATAAACGTTTGGTATCATGAAATGATGAATGTTACAATGATCAAAATGTTGATTATGCATGTTACACGAAGTGATGTTGATTTATTTTTGGTATCATGCACACGAAGTGATGATGAAATGTAATGGTTTGAAATTATGCATGTTACATTTTTTATAATTTGAAACTATAATGATGCACAACATATGAAATTTTGATTTGATATATTACATTCGATTGTAGTGATCAAAATTGTTTCACTTGAATTCAAAGGTCATGATTCCTTTTAAATTCATGTTTGCTTATATGACATATATATAGGGGGAGTTAAGGTTAACTACATTATCAATTGGTTGTATGATGATAATGTAGTTAAGGTTAACTACATTATCATCATAAAAAACAGGGAGATAATTGAATCTCGAATTTTAATAATGAAATCAATTGATGAAGTTATGATATAATGTGTGTTTGAGTGATGCAGGACTAACTTTGATCATGAAACGACAAATCGATTGAAGTAGGAAGAATTAGATGTTGGGTCGGGGTGGAACATGTCAAAAGATTGAATGTTAGGCTAGAGGATTGATCGACGTGCTGGAAGGACTTTGTGCCATGAGTTCGGGCATTGGGCCGAAGGATTGGATATTGCGCCGAGGAGATCGGATATTGTAGAAGGTCAACATGCCGATTGGGCAATATGCCGAAGGAGAGGATGATGCGTTGAAGGATTAGACAAAGCGTCGGATGAACCAATGACATGTCGGACAATATATGATTCATACTTATAATTATGTGTGTCTAGATTGAAGTAGTCTAGGTATAATTGAGTTAGTTTCAAGTGTAATCAGACTAATCTAATTAGGGGCCCATTGGGCTTGATTTGAGGATGAGTTGGGCCCATTTGGATGCCCATTCAATGACCCATAGATGGGTCAGGCAGTAGCACTACCAAAATAGGCGGTGGTACTATCCAAAGTGTTAGGTGATGGTACTACCAGTGTCAGGTAGTGGTACCACCCAATGTTAGTTTGGCAGGCAGTAGTACCGCCCACTACTAGTACCCTAGAAATTTGGAATGAGATATTTTTTAGCTCTATTTTTGAAGCTATTTGGGGCCTATAAATATCCTCATCTTTCCTACTTGCCAAAACACAAAAAGTGAACAAAAATATTGAGATCTTGAGTTGTAAAAGTCTTGAAAAAGTGCGAAGTGTCATCCTCCTTAAGATTTGTGATCATTCTAAGAGAGGTGTGAGGCTTGTAAAGGTTGTCTCCTAAACATGTGAAAAGAAGAAAGAGTTATAAGAGAGTAGTTGATCTTCACTCATTAAAAGAAGATTGTTAGTGATCACCGATGGCCTCGACGGAAGAGGAATCGAAAGTGGATGTAGGTCACGATGACCAAACCACTATAAATTTGGTGTGCTCTTTTCCTTTGCTATTTACTACTTACTGATTTTATTGCTCACTCCATTTTAGATTTACTCTAAGCCAAGCTCACTTTACATATCTGCTTTTATCGAGTGTAATTTTTTAAAATCTTTAAAAGTTTTTGATGGCACTAATTCACCCCCTCCCGCCCCCTAGTGTCATTCATGATCCTAATAGTTAGTATCAGAGCTATGTTTCTCTTCGTTTAGTTTAACACCCAAGAGAGATTGCTTTTGTTGGTAATCTAGAGGGTCATTTTATCACTTATCCTCCTATGTTCAATGAAACGAACTACATATATTAGAAAACTTGCATGAGGATTTTTTTTTTTTTTTTTATAGATTTTGAGTTATGGAATATCATTAAAAGTTATTTTCAAATGTCTTATAAACTAATGAACAAATAGAATGATTTGGAGAAGAAGACTTTCTCTATGAATGCTAAAGCGATGAACGCTTTGTTTTGTGCTCTAGATAAAAATAAATTTAATCATGTTTCTTTATACAAAACTACACATGATATTTGACACACACTCAAAGTCACACACAAAGGCACAAGTAGAGTTAAAGAGTCAAAAATTAATATCTTGGTGCATAGTTATGAGTTATTTTGAATGAAACCAAGTGAAACAATTGGAGATATGTACATCCATTTCACGGATGTCATCGCTGGTTTAAAAGTACTTGATAAAAGTTTTTCTAACTTTAAAATTATAAATAAAATACTAAGATCTCTTCCAGAAAGTTAGGATCCAAAAGTAATAGCAATACAAGAAGCAAAGGACTTAAATAATGTTTTGCTTGAAGAACTCATTAATTCATTGATGACATATGAAATGACTTATTTGGCACATGACGAACATGAAAATAACCTTCCAAAGTACATGAAAGATTTGACACTTAGAACAAAAGAAGATCACTCGAGCGAAATCTCAAGTGATCATAACTTTAAACTCCTCACAAGACAATTTAAAAAGTTTATAAAATAAGAATCTAAGAATAAAAATGAACTTAAAATGAAGAGGTTGCTAAAGAAAAAGAAAGTATTCAAGGCGACATGGGACGAATCGAGTACATTCGAAGATGAAGAGCAAATCAATGAAGGCGAGGTGGTGAACTACGCTCTAATGGCACTCAATAACAAGGTAAGTGACTCAAAAAAATCCTTTTTATCTTATAATAAATTATTTGATGCATTTCATAATTTTTATGATGAGCTTAAAATACTTGGTAAAACTATAAATTATTAGAAAAAGGATCATGTTTCTCTTTCTAATAAATTTAAAAATTTTAAAAATGAGTATGATAAATACTTACTAACTCCTTGCATTAAGTATAAAGAGTTAGATTCATATAAAAATGAAAAATATGATATTAGAATAAGAATTAGAAAATTTTGAAATTGGAAACAAATCTTTAAACATGATCCTTGCTAATAAGGGTCATGTTCGTAGAAAGGAAGAAATCAACTTTATGAGTAACACTCAATAATAGCTATCTACCTTTGTTAACGGACCCATAACAAGAGAAAGAGTTCTCTAGGAGAATCCGATTAGAGTGAGACTCGAGTAGAAACCGTATGAGTCTGACAACACCATGCTCAGTATACAATCTTTGGGGTATTAGATGGATGAGGGACTATAGGTACATGATAACTAAGGATAAATAGGTCATAAGGATTGGATTCCCCTATATCATCTAGGGACTATGGCGTAGTAGCATTGTATGTCCGTAGTCGATGAATCGAGCGAATTATTATAGAGATAATAATTTTCTAAGCCAGAAGGAGTTCTAACAGGTATGACTCATGGCCAGCTCGATATTGGGCATAGAAGATCATACACATATGGTAGGTGTTGCGACGAGTAGAGGTTTAAATATGAGATATTCGTTGGAGCCCCTATTTTATTGGATATCTAATAAGCCCATGAATTATTGGATCCTATGGATAAGATCCAATAGGAGCCAATGAGATTATTGGGTAGAGACCTACTAATCTAAGAGGCGTGGGTAGTTGGATGGAGATCCAGTACCCAATAGGGTTGGATCCATTAGGGTTAAGTTGATAGGGGACCTCTATAAATCGGAGGGTGTAGGGAAATCTAGATGTGATATCACATACACAGCAAAAGAATAGAAAACAAAAACCCCAAATTTTCTAAAAAGGTATTTATCATCGTGCGAACATTGATACGTAAAAATCTACGAAACTTAAATCCACGTGTGAGATAGTTGTACTATATAGGAAGATCATATGTCCCTGAATCCCTATAGATCATAGAAGAGGATGAAGGAGGTCAAACGCCCTCCTCTCTAGTGGTGATCCACATAGTAGGGCTATAATGATGCTCCTCAAATCACTGTCTAAATCTTCACACTTGTTGTTTGAGAAGGAGAAGGGAAGAGGAGAATAGGAGGTGGTAACCAAGAAGCCTCTAGCCTATGGGTCTTTGGTTCCCTCCTATTTATAGAGGCCCCCTATCATCATATCGGTGTGTAAATAATATAATTAGTAAAAAGAATGTATATCATGCCACACATACCATCACTCACATGATTGGCTTGTAGGAAACCTATGACTAGTAATCTCCCACTTGACCTAAAGCAAAACACCTATGTGTTTGATTCCCATCATATCTTATGTTTCAACTTCGGGAAGCTTGCTTCAGTCCATAAATGTCCCTAAGTGACCTACACACCCTATTTGGGTAGTCCTTGGACATGAATCTCTCAAGCTATGTCATATACACCTCATCTTCGAGATTGCCATTGAGGAACACAATTTTTATATCCATCTATCAGATCTTATAATCATAGTGTGCTACAATAGTCAATAGAATTCAGATGGATTTTAGTATGGCTACGGGTGAGAAGGTTTCGTCATAGTCATCACCTTGCCTTTGACGATACCCCTTAGCCACTAGCCTTGCTTTATAGGTCTCTACCTTTCCATCTACTCCGATCTTCTTCTTGAAGATCCACTTACAATCGATGGGTACAATACCCTCGGGTGTATCAACTAGGTTTCAAACCTTGTTGAGTACATAGAATCAATCTCAAAATTCATGACTTCTTACTACTTCCTGGAGTCTATACTTGTAATAGCCTCCTCGTAGGTTTGAGTATCGATATCCTCAACATCCTCTCCTCTAATATGTTTCATATATCTCTCTCAAGAGGATGAGATACTCTACCGGACCTACGTAAAGTCGAGACTTGTGTGCTAAGTACCTGAATAGACTTGGGCCGTGGAGTGGTGCTTGAGCTAAGTTCTCCATCATCATTTAACTCTATCATGCTCCTATTGTCTTCGCTAAG
Organism: Musa acuminata AAA Group; assembly: GCF_036884655.1. Classification (NCBI taxonomy): domain Eukaryota; kingdom Viridiplantae; phylum Streptophyta; class Magnoliopsida; order Zingiberales; family Musaceae; genus Musa; species Musa acuminata. The sequence continues at coordinate 37,168,912 of NC_088331.1, read as the reverse complement.
AATGTGTTCCTTCTTAAGGAACACTGCTCCATTGGCTACAAAGACCTTTTGGTCCTTCGGATGATAAAAATAATACCCATAAGTCTCCTTAGGTTATCCTACAAACTTGCATCACTCCATTCTGGATTCCAACTTATTGGGGTTGTGTCTTTTAACGTGGGCAAGGTAGTCCCAAATTTTAATAATCTTAAGATCAATCTTCTTACCCTTTTCATATCTCATATGGTTTAGACACTATCGACTTAGTTGGAACTCTATTCAGAAGGTAAGCTACTGTCTCTAGGGCGTATCCCCAGAATGAGATGAGTAGATCGGTGAGACTCATCATGGACCGCACTATGTCTAATAGTGTATAATTCATTCTTTCAGATATACTATTGAGTTGAGATGTAAAAGGAGGTTTCCATTGGGATAGAATCCCATGGTCCTTGAGGAATTAGGCGAACTCTATACTCAAGTACTCACCTCCTTAATCTGATCGAAAAGTCTTGATACCAGTTTGGTTCTCCACTTCATTCTTATACTATCTGAATTTCTTAACGGCTTCAAACTTATACTTCATCAAGTACATATGTCCTTACCTTAAGAAATCATCAGTAAAAGTAATAAAGTAGGAGTAACCATCTATGACATGAGTTGGCATGGGTCCATATACATCACTGTGTATGAGTTCCAACAGCCCAGTGGCTCTCTCTCCAATTCCACTAAAAGGAGAGTTGGTTAGTTTTCATGAAGGCAAGGCTTGCAAGTTGTATATGACTCATAATCGAATGGATCTAGATATCTATCTTTTAGCAACTTTTGAATCCTTCCCTCATGGACATGACCTAGCCTACAATGCTACAGGTATGCTCTATTTACATCATATCATTTTCTCTTGGACACACTTGCATTCATGATATGTTAAGCAGTGTCTAGCATAAATAAACCATTATACAATTTTCCTCTTATGATGATCTCATCATCTAATAGTATTGAATAATAATTTTCTCAAAAACTAATTTATATCTACTAACTATCAAACATAAAATGAAAATAATATTTTTGATAATAGAAGGAATAAAATAACATACATCCAATACAATAATAGCTCCACCAAGAAAATATAGGGTGACCTCGCTAATAGCTACTACAATAACTTTTGCTCAATTGCCCATCTTGAGGTCCATCTCGCCTCTCGCTAATCTCCTAGGTCTTGCTAGAACCTATAATAAATTGTAAATATGATAAGCACTACCAATATTCAATTCCAATGTGTTATCATAAGAGTTTGACAAATGGAGACTGATCATGAATATACTTGAAGCTTCTCCAAGCTTCTATTTTGTCCTCTCTATAAGGTACTCTTTATAGTTCCTCCAGGCCTTTATCCTTTGCCAGGTCCTTTTTAGCAACATTTGCTTTACCTAGTCTACCCTTGCCCTTGCCCTTCTTAAGGGACTCTTCTGCTTTCCTTTTCTTTCTGGTCTCACTAGTATAGAGAACTGACTTCTCTTTCTTGATAGTGCTCTCTACCTCCCTCAACACATTAAGGAGCTTAGGGAGAGTCACCTCAAGCTTGTTCATATTAAAATTTATTGTGAACTATGAAAATGAATCTAGTAGGGACTAAAGCATAAGGACCATACAGAAGTTATTCTCTAGGACCATTCATAGACCTATAAGTTTCTCTATTCACTCAATCATCTTTAGGACATGGCTCTGAACGGTGTCCCCTCAGTCATCCTAGTGTGGAAGAGGCTCTTGGATATTTCATATCGTTAAGTCCTTCCCTGTTTCTCAAACAGTTTGTGGACATGTAGAAGAATGGATCTGGCATCCATATTTTCATGCTATCTCCATAACTCAAGAGTCATGGAGCCTAACATATAACATTGAGCAAGAGTGGAGTCATCTATATACTTCACGTAGCGAGCGATCTCATCCTCACTAGCCCCTTCCTCGGGCATAGATATCACTGTATCAAGGACATACATGATTTTCTCCGTCGTGAGAATAATTTTCAAGTTGCCGAGCCAATCCGTATAATTCAGACCAGTGAGGTGGTTGATATCAAGTATGCCACGTAAGGGATTTGAAAGAGAAATTTTCTGAAAATAAAGATGCAACAGAAATAAATAACATGCAGATTTCGCATAAAAATAAATAAGATATGAACTTCTATCTTAACCTACTCCCATTATTTTTCTAGTGAGTCATGTGACACCCTCAGCACGTGAAACGAAAGTCTCCGGCATATTTCTAGTGGGGATCGACCAATCAGCGTCTTAGTGTAACCTTGAGGTACTCGACCAATCACACTAGGCCTAAAAGGTAGGCAACTATTGCCGATTATAACTTCTTATAATTCCCATCCTTTCCGGTCTCTAAACCACCATGGTCTCGAGGGACTCGACCAACCATGATGTTCGGTTAAGTCAACACCATCATTACTAGATTAGTCTAATTCGATGATATACTCTCGAGGGACTCGACCAAGCATAGTATGTCCTTAGGTCACCGATGACATTTCTATATCATAGGCAAGATAGTGATTCGTGATATAGGTGAGCCTTGAGAGACTCGACCAACTCAACCTACATCGAGAATTGGTCCCTACTTATAACGATAAAAGGCCACGTGGGTCAATTTAATCGCCTCACATTTACCGATTCAATATTACCAAGGGAGGGGATCTTGATTTGGTCTCCTAATATGACATGCTGCACACATACATACTTAATATATATCTATATCGCATGTAGATATATATACATATTTAGTAGATGTATAAGCAATCACACATCATATAACCAATCATATTAGATGATCATGGACAAAAACCTAATGTGATTAGGCTTGAGCTAGTGGGCCTAATCACTCACATCAAGATCTATATATGTAGTAGAGCATCTCCATGTCTTGTGATCGTCCATCTCATCCTCATCGGTTTCGTCGGCATCTCGATGCATCTCCTTATGTCGCGATGATCCGTCTCAGTCTCGTGGGTCCCGCTATCGCTTCCACGCTCTTGTTGCGCCTTCTCGTGTAATTACAACTTAATCATAGGCACGCAAGCCCGACAATAAATGAGAAATAAAGTAGTGGCTCGCAAGCCCCAATAATAATAATAAACACATCACATATACATACATCATACGGCCCATGATCATCCGTTCACATCATACATCACATATACACATCATCATCATGTAAGACTACAAGATAATAATAATAGTTAATTAAACTATTTAATTAACTAATATTTTTATGAAATTAAGGATATACAGGGAATTTTTTTGAATTGTGAGGGGTATTTTTATAATTGAGATAAAATGATATAACTTGGAATTTCTTAAATTTAGAGGGGCAAAATTATCCTTTTGCCCAAAATGCCCTAACCCCATCCCTGTTGCTATGTTGTGGCCACCGCCACCTTGCCGACGACAACCACAACGCCGGGGGGATGGGGCGCCGCCCCTGCTTGCGGGCGGCTTGCTCGGGGGTGGCTTAGTCGGGGGCAGTGTGCCTGCAGGCGGCACTGCCCTTGTAGGTGGGCGCCCTCGCGGGCGTAGCGCCTGCAAGCGCCACTACCCCCGCGGTTGCCTTTGCTCGCGGGCATAACTCCTGCAAGCACCACTACCCCCGCGACTACCTTTGCTTGCGGGCACAATGCCCGTAGGCACTACTGCCCCTATGCTTGCCTTTCTGTGGCTCGCATGCTGTTGGCTGCAAGCGACCGACTACTGCTCGCTGGCCACTTGCACGCAAGTAGCCAGGCCTCAGCCAAGGCTACAAGAAGCCATTGGCCAACCTTTTAGGGTAGCAATAGTTGCTGCCCTCTCTCACCTTTTGCGTCAACGATTTTGATGACAAAAGTCTTCCTAAATAACAACATACGCAATTCAAAACTAATCTTTTGCATGAACAATTCAGCTATGATACCATTGTGGAGAAATCTTTGGGCGACATCACATGTGCAGCCGAAGAATAGAAAAAAAAATCTCCAAATTTCCAAAAAATTATGTTTACCATCGTAAGAAGATTGGTGCGCAAAATCTACAAAATCGAAAACTACGTATATGAAAGATTGTGTTACCTAGGGAGATCGTATATTCTTGAATCCCTATAAATCTATAGGAGAGGGTGGAGGTCAAGTGTCCTCCTCTCTAATGGTCATCCACATAATAGGGCTACAACGACCCTCCTCAAATCTCCAGCCTGCTATCTTAGGAGGAGAAGGAGAGAAGAGAATAGGAGATGGCAACCAAAAGAAGCTCTAGCATATGAACATTTAGTTTCCTTATATTTATAGAGGTCCCTTGTCAACTTAACCCTAATAGATCCTGCTTTATTGGGTATTAGATCTCCATCCAACTATCCAAGCCTCTTAGATTAATAGATTTATATCCAATAATCTCTTAGTGGCTCTTATTGGATCTCATACGGATCCAATAATTCATGGGCTTATTGGATATCCAATAAGATAGGGGCTCCGACGGATATCTCATATCTGAACCTCTACTCGTCGCAATACCTACCATATGTTTATGACCCTCTAGGTCCAATATCGAGTTGGCCGTGAGTCATACTTGTCAAAACTCTTTCTGGCATAGTGAATTATTATCTCCATAATAATTCACTCGACTCATCGACTACGGACGTACTAGGCCACTACTACACTACAGTTCCTAAACGATACAAGAGAATCTAATCCGTTGGACCTATTTGACCTCAGTTACCGTGTACCTATAGTCCCTCATCAATCTAATATCTATTGAATCTCATATTTTGATGATGAAACCAATTATTATCTCCATAATAATTCACTTGACTCATCGACTACGGACTTACTAGGCCACTACTACACTACGGTCCCCAAACGATACAAGAGAATCTAATCCGTTGGACCTGTTTGACCTTAGTTACCGTGTACCTATAGTCCCTCATCAATCTAATATCTATTGAATCTTATATTTTGATGATGAAACTAATTGATAGTGTTTATGATCTGATCTATGTTTTGAGTGACGTAGAAAGCTTCGATCAGGGAGAGACAATTAAAATAGGAAGAATCATGTTGGGCCGGAGCGAAACATATTAGAAGATTGGACATCGAGCCAGAGGATTGATCGACGTATCAACAGAAGACTTCAGGCCATGGGTTCGGGCATTGGGCCAAGAAGAGCGAAAATTAAGCTAAGGAAATCGGAGTTACGAAGGTCAACTAGCTGATTGGGTAATAGGCTGCAAGAGAGGATGATACGCCGAAGAATTGAACTAGGTGTCGATGAACCAATGATATGCTAGACAAAATTTAATTTAGCTTTATAATAATTATCTAGATCAAAGTAGGTTTTAGGTGTAATTGGGTTAAAATTGGGCCAACTCAATTACGGGCCAATTGGGCCCAAGTTTAGGCTGTGTTAGGCCAAGTGAAAGGCCCAAACAGTGACCCAACAGGTGGTACAGAGAAGACAGAGTTTCCGATACTATGTGAGGCGGTGGTACCGCCAGACTGGGCAGTGATACCGCCTAGTGGCAAGGTATCAAGCTATGGTACCGCCTAGTGTCAGTGTTGTAGGCGGTGGTACCGCCAGTACCCGGAAGACCCAGGATAAGGCTAGTTTTGGCTCCAAGTTTGAATCCATTTGGAGCCTATAAATACCCCTCTCATTCTTGGTTAATACACACAAGCATAGAGAACTTAAAAGTGGGAAAATGATGTAGCAATCACTTGAGAAATACCCTCATATAGTTCTAAAGTTTAGAATTCTATTAGGGAGGAGTGAGTGCTTGTAAAAGGTTGTCTCCTAAACCTATAAAAAGGTGAAGAGGGGTGTAAAAGGGTAGTTAATCTTCGCCCATTGAAAGAAGATTGGTAGTGGAAGTCGATGGCCTCGAGTGAAGAGGAATTAAGAGTGGATATAGGTCACGACGACTAAACCACTATAAAAATCTGGTTTGGATTTCTATTTTACTCTTTACTTTCATTGCAAAATGCTTTACTTTCACTACGCTTCCATACACTTTTAAGTTTAATATCTTTTCAAAACGATTTTATTGGACAAGATTTTTGACTCAACATATTTTTTATCATTGCACTAATTCACCCCCTCTCTTAGTCCTAACTCGATCCTAATAATATCCTAAAGATCATATACCAAGTATGGTACTGTCAGACCCATACGGTTTCTACTCGAGTCTCGCTCTAATCAGATTCTCCTAGAGAACTCTTTCTCTCTCAATCTGAACGACCCTGGTGTTAAGACCCTTTTTCTAAGCTTTTGAATAATGTTTGTCAAGTCTGTTTAGTTCAGTTGTTTATTGAGTCGGTTTGGTTCAGTTAGAGTCAAGTAGAGGTTTCTTTAATATTTATTTATTATTAAAGTTCAAGTCCTGATGGACTCTGGGTGAAACTCTATAAATAGTGATGTAACCATTTCTTTAATCAATCAATCAATGAAATGTTATTCCACTCTGTGGACAAACCCTAGGAGGCCAATCCCCTCGAAGTGATCAAGGAGGGCCGATCCTCTCGAAGCGATCAAGGAGGTCGATCCCCTCGAAGCGATCATTATCATTCCCTTTTCTCCCCTTTCTTCCACGATAAGACATTAGGGTCTTATCAATCGGTATCAGAGCGACAATAAGACTTTAGGGTCTTATATCAGAGCCTTATCATTTCTTTCATTTCTTTTACGATAAGATTTTAGAGTCTTATCAATTGGTATCAGAGCAATGATCCTCGGCGTTTCACTGTTCTCGCTGCAGTTATCATCATCTTAAAAAAAAAAAGAGGGGGGGGGGGAAGAGATCAGAGAAAAAAAAGAGGAAAGAGATCATGTAAGAAAGGGTGAAGCCGGCGGCCACTGACCACCACTGCCTTCTCAACAGAGAAGGAAACTCTGCTTCCGGCCACCACTCTCCACCACCGCCGCTGCCAATTGATGTAATCTTCTCCTCGTCGATCCTAGCCCTCGGCGAGGCAACCACCATCGCTGCCTCCTTCTTCACCGCTGCCCCCTCCCCTTGGATCGCAGCCGTAGCCACTCGACCTCTCCTCCTCGGCGATCGTTGGTGATGCTGCTCCCAGCCGCGCCACCACCGCTGCCTCCTTCTTCACCACCGCACTGCCATTGCCAACATCGCCAGCAGCTCCGACTATGGTGTGATAGAAACAGAGCACCCTATTTCCCCTCTCTAGCATCGCAACTTCTCGGCCAGCAATGACCCTTGCTGCCTCTTTCTCCACCGTCGCCGTTGCTTCCCGACTACTCAATCACCGCTGCCCGCCTCCCAGCTACAACCCTAGCCGTGCCTCCCCCCTCTTGGGTCGCAGTCGCAGCCATCGGTTGCCGTAGCCCTCGTTGCAATGGTTGCAGAAACAAAGCTTCCTCTATTGCTGCAACCCCGTCGATCGCTACTGTGACCCTCGCTGCCTCCTTCTCCATCACCGCCGCTACACTCCAGCTAGTGACCACCGCTGCTGCCAGGCACCATAGCCTTCTCCTCAACCGTTCATGATCCTTCCGGCCAACCCATTCTTTGGTGCGACAAAAACAGAGCACGCAGCAACCACTGCCGCACCCAATAACAAAAAACAATGGCACCCTCTTCTGCCGCAGCCGCTGATTGTAACCACCACCGCCATTGCTCCTGGCTAACGACCAACCCCTCGTTCTGCAACAACCACCCTCCAATAGCGAACACAGCAACCGCAGCAAGTATGCTGCCCTGCCTCAACCCCAGCAGTGCACGCAACACCGATTCCTCTTCTCAACCTTGGCCGCTTCAATGCCGCCTCCCCCTTGCTTAGCATATTCTGCCACAACCACAGGTTGCCATCACCACAAGTTGCCATCACCGCAGTCTCAACCCCGTTGCTTGGTGATTGCCCCTTGGGTCGCAGCAGCTGCAGCCACATCAACGTAGTCGCCTTCCAACCCCGGTGCTCTCACCCCATATAGTGATAGAAACAGGGTAGCAACTCTTCCTCCAATGTAGCGACCGCAGCACTGCCCTCGGCGTCCACCTCCTCGGCAACTTTGCATCGACAGTGTTGATGCCCTTGACCGATACCAAAACCAGGAGTTGAGATTACAAATTTGCAGTCTTACGCAATAGCCACTGATAACTCGGTGAAAGCACAAATGGAAGCATTGGAAATCAGAATTGAGAACCGACTGCAAGAAACACTTAATGATTTCAAAAAGAGCCTACTGGAGAGCCTCAGTAAATTTCAACAAAATGGGGGCTTAAGTTCTACGTTGCACAGATATGAAAATACAAGAAAAAGGCCCCAAGATTGTGACACAAACTACTTACACATGAAGGTGGAATTTTTGAGATGGAAAGATGGAGAACTGACTAGTTGGATCTCTAGGGCAGAAATTTTTTTTCATTTTCACAGAACTCCAGAAGAATCCAAGGTGGAAATAGCCTCAATCCAACTCGATGGAGATGCATTCCAATGGTACGATTGGTATGAAACTATTTACGGAGTTCCTTCGTGGGAGAAGTTCAAAAGAGGGCTTCTTGTTCGATTTGGCCCATCCAAATATGAGAATGTTGATGGCCAGCTCGTCAAATTTTTTTAAACTTCTACAGTGTTAGAATATCAGAGTAGGTTTTAAAGATTGTCAAATCAAGCTAGAGATTGGTCGGAACGATAGCTTTTGGATATATTTATTGAAGGGCTTAATCCGGAGATCCGGTGTGAAGTTAAGGCTCGTCAACCCCGCACTATGATAGCTGCGATCTCATTTGCACATCTACATAAGAAAAAAATTAGCAAGGAAAGATCAGCAAGGGGTTTGCACTACGTTGAAAAGTATAGTATGGAGCACCAATATAAACAAGGGCAACATCTAATGATTAAGCCAATTAGAGAGGAACCGAAAGTAGAAGAGTTGGACTCCGATTATGAAAGTGTGAAAACTAATGAAGATATTGAAGCCATCACACATACAGTGCATGCATTGGCTGGCTATGCTAACCCACAAACTATGAAAATCAGAGGAACTTTGAAGTATCAACCTATCACTATTTTGATTGATTCATGCAGCACTAATAATTTTATGAACAGGAAAATTGCAGCCCGATTAGCTTACCACATTGAAGGCTGTGACAGATTCAAAGTAAAGATTATTGATGGACGAATTTTAACTTATGATAGCAAAGGCTGGGAGTTTCTTGCAACGATTACTACACTGAAAGACTTAATTGTTGCTTACGTTGTCAAAAAGTGGAGACCATACTTACTTGATCAACGGATTGTGATGCATTGCAGATAGACTATGATTGAAGTGCTGAAAGAGAAGCTCCCCGAGATTGATGTTGCTCAGCCTTGAGGATAAGGCTGATTTGAAGAGGGAGGAATTGTTAGGACCATTTTTCTAAGCTTTTGAATAATGTTTATCGAGTATGTTTAGTTCAGTTGTTTATTGAGTCGGTTTGATTCAATTAGAGTCAAGTAGAAGTTTATTTAATATTTATTTATTATTAGAGTTCAAGTCCTAATAGACTCTAGGTGGAACTCTATAAATAGTGATGTAACCCTTTCTTTAATCAATCAATCAATGAAATGTTATTCCACTCTATGGACAAACTCTAGGAGGCTGATCCCCCCGAAGTAATCAAGGAGGCCCGATCCCCTCGAAGTGATCAAGGAGGGCCGATCCTCTCAAAGCGATCAAAGAGGCTGATCCCCTCGAAGCGATCATTATAATTCCCTTTTCTCCCATTTCTTCCACGATAAGACCTTAGGGTCTTATCAATTGGTATCAGAGCGACGATAAGACTTTAGGGTCTTATCACTTGGCCAGGGATTTGTTTAAGCAAGAATATATGGGATATTTTTCTCATGACACCGAGAGCGGATAATCATTTATCGATACTCAATAGCCATCGTAAAATTAGCTACTACTCCTAATGATCGGCTGTGCTAGATCTAAAACTTCTAGACCTATAAATCCAGTATCAAAGAGTGGAGCACTCATATATGACATCCTTGGTGTCTCGAGTCTAAGGACAAGATACACCATTGGGACAACGGAATCACTGTCTAACAATGATGTTTCATTAACCATCCAGCATTTCGTGAGTGGATCAATTAGTGAACTCACTCTCCAATGAGCACCTGCATTGTAGCCTTAGTGTCCCCACACAAGTAACTATGAGACCAACCGCCTCCATCATATGTATGGGTATATAGTACACCAATCTGTTCGGTTATCTCGATGTCCCTCTCGAGTAATCTATGACTGGGATTGTTTAGGATCTGTGATTAAAGGCAAATTAGTCTCATTATCATGATCTCATCACGATCCGATTCCCATTGAATAGATCCATGGACATCACAATATATATATCTACATATATGCAATAAGCAATATAAAGTGATAAAATGTCAAATAATATAATGAGAAAAAAAAATGCATATCATGTCACACATGCTATCACTCACGTGATTGGCTTGTAAGGCACCTATGACTAGTAGATAGTATATTAGCTACTTGCACTAAGTGTGAAGAGATAGATTCCGCTAAAAAAGAAAATATTTTACTAAAAAAATATTTAAAAAAATTAAAATAAGTAATAAATCTCTAAACATGATCCTTACTAACAAGGGTCATGTTCATATAAAGGAAAGAATTGGCTTCATGAGTGACACTCAATAAAAGCCAACGATCTTCGTTAAAGGACCCACATTACATGTTTCACCTAGAATTAAATATAATTTTTGTGGTAGATTTGGACATTATGCCTATAAATATTCGTTTAAAAAGTATAGTCCACACTAAATAGTTTGGGTTCCTAAAAGAACCATGAATAACTCAATACTAATTGTTAAGATAGGTAGATCTATTAATGAGGGACCCAAAGTTAAATGAGTACCTAAAAAAAAACTCCCTTCTTTTAGATATATTTAAAATCAAAAGCTAAGGGCAAGAGATGGTACCTTAATAGTGGATGCTCAAGTCACATGACCGGAGATCCAACACACTTCTCTAAGCTCACTAGCCAAGACGAAGGATATGTCACCTTCGAAGATGTAAGGACTTTAGCTAGGAGAGTCCTAATTGAGTTTCATTGAAAGGGACATTCATGTAAAACCTACCTAGCTGACTCCTATTAAAGAAGTGAAGAGGCTGGCTAGGTATCACGGACTTAGCTGGTTTTGCCTAAGTCGTGCAGCACCCTAGCGTGTCCGTCTGCAAAGGTCAGCATCTTTAGAACCTCCTATGGTCCCTTAGGACCTACAAAAGAGAAAACGGGTTAGAGAAAGTGCCTCACTCGGGATCCACAAGCAAACATTCCAGGAAACACTTCATAGACAATGCAAATTACAAACAGACTTTATAAGCTCTGAACAGTTGCACAACAAAGGGTTAAAATGATCCAATATAGACCGAAAATCTCTCATAAGTGTCCACATGACACAACCTTTATTTACAAGCCTAAAGTGGCCACCAAACCCAACTAAAATGGGACTATTAAACCTTTAACCATCCCTCTACATGCTGTGGAAAGCATGAACATACCAAAAGACATGGACATACAAAAACATTACATCAAACATCTTGTTTAGAAGTTTGTCCATGACATTCTCCCCATCGACGTCCTCATTGAAGCCTTTGTTGACATTGCAACTGCTTGCCTTTATTGAGTCTTTAATCTTCTGCTCTAGTTGTAATGTGCCTCTTAGCTCCCAATTGCTCCTCGCTGTGATTTTTGAGTAGTCGAACCTTTGATCTGCCATGCTGCTTCAACTCACCAATGACTCTGACTCTAGTGTGGGGTTGGCTGAGTTGTGTTGTTCTATGTTGGTTCTTGTGAATCCTCTAGATGAAGGAAAAGACCATCCTTACTATACACCAATCTCTCAACTACCATATGCTACTTGAACTGGGTGGATGCTTGTTGGAGCTTTAACGAGCATCACCTCGCAAACTTTCGAAGTTTTGGGTCCTTCCTCCATAAAATGTCCACCGACTCTTCTTTCATTTAGTTGTCACTTCTAAGTAGATTCGCATCACTTCCACTTTCGATGGACATTCTGTTGGGAAATGAAGCGGATAGTCTACTCTCAGTAGTACTGATCACCATTGGTGAGGATTTGATAACTATTGTCTTCTATTATCTTCGAAGGGTCTTTGAACCTGTACAGAGCTCCTCTGCTGGATAGATAAGAGAATTTGGGTACTCGGTTTCGCCCATTCTCTTAAGAGTTGAGAAGGAAAAGGTTATTTGACTTCGCTTGCCTCCTCGAGGTTGTACTCCATGCATCGAGCTGGTTACTAGCCTTCGCTTGCTCTTTGCTCACACTTCTGAAGCACTTGAAGTATTTGCACTCCTTGCATTGAGTTAGTTACTATGATTCACCTTCTCAATGCCATCAAACTTCTAGAATGCAAGAAGTTTTCACCCCAACTTGGAGTAAGTCTCTAATAGTTTTGGTTGCCTCTGGGATTGTACCGTCTTCTCAATCAACCCGACCGCCTACTCTACTGAGTAGCAGAGGTACAACACTGCATACTTCTTGCTTCATTCCTTGGTCGTGCACTCTTGCATGACCCGAAGTCCTTCACTTTCGGCTATCTTGATGAGAAGCTTGTTGACATTGGTCTTACGAAGTTTCTTGGCCTCTGCCCTTCAGCCTTGTCTCGGTACTTGGAGTTTGCCTCTACATGCTCCACCTCCTCAACCCCTTTCACAACTAAGCACTCTCCCTCCATGAGAGCAAGGGATAAATGATTTTCACAGAAGTCCCGCCTCTGTGGTATTATGGCGCTGCCATGCCCATGGCCCTACTATCCGTTACCTCGCATCTGCATCCTTTTTCTTCACAATCAGTAGATATGTCTTTGTGGCACTCCTCCAAGTCCACCTCCATTCTAATTGATGCTTGATTTTGGGTAGCTAAGTCCCTCTAGACTCATCGTCGCTTCCTCGCCCCTTTCGACCCCCTACTTCAACACCTCGGTATTCTTCAAGCAGATCCCTTTGGTCGATAGAAAGACAGACTGCAACTCCCATGCATGGCCTTTGCCATCACATTGTAGGATTTGCACCGATTATGTTCTCCTTAGCTTTCTTAGTAGCAACATTCGCTTACTCGACCTTGTCCTCTGACTTTCCGGGCTCCCTTAAGCGAATATAGGCTCTGGAGTAGTCCAACTCTCTAGTTGCTTCGATCATACCTCTGCATGATCAAGTCCCTCCCTTGGGACTCACTTGTACTTGCATTCGAACTTTTCCCTTAGTGGAGCACAGCCCTCATATGCTGATGATTAAGGCTTTCATCCGATGCAAAATTCGATGCATGCATAGAAGACCCACCTCTACGGTACCATGGCCTTTACTCCTTGAATCCATAGCCCTTCTTGTCTTCATATTGTTCACCGAAGTGGAGCTTCCAGAAGCTCCCAAACATACCTCCATATGATCTAGTCCCTCATGGGACTATGTCATGTGTATCGCATTGCCACGAATTGTTCCACCATGATCTGCTGCACCATGTCACCTCTTGGTGACATCTCCATTGCATTCTGATCCTTGTGGGATGAACTCGAATTATGATCCCTCCATGTGTGGCCTTTGCCAATACATCATAGGGTCTCTTCCACCTTCGATTTTGTTTGTTTCTTTGGCAATCGACCTTCATCCACTCGCTCTTGGGTCACACCTAGATGAAGCACCGCTCTAGGATAGTCCATCGCCTAGTAGCTCTCGAAGTCCATCGACTTCGCTGAAAATGGTGCACCATTGTTTGGATCCTGGGCTTTTGCCCCTACTAGCATAATCTCCGCTGCGTACCGCTTCCTTTATGGCAACACTGTGGCATATTCTTCAAGAGTACCCGCCTTTGCATCCTCTTGCCCCATGCCAAGGCCTTCTGAACCCAACTTCGCCTTCGCAAGTTGAGTCGCCTTAGTTCCTCTATCAAATGCTTCTCCGAGATAAGATGCATATGCCTAGAAGCTTCCTTCGTCTTTGGCACCATGCAAGATGAGTTCGCTCCGTCAGAATGAAGGACCCATGGAACAACATGATCCTGCTCTTGCCTTTGCAAGAGTTTATGTCATTAACCTCTGTTCAAGAAAAGCACTATGCCTCCGCTCCATGTTCCATCTTCTATGCTGGCTCCCTTCATGCGGCTTGGGTACTTCGCCAAGTTACACCCAAGTTGCTCCACTCCTTATTTTTGCATTGAGTTGATGGTGGCCCTCATGCCCACCATTCCATGGGTGAGCCCTCCCTTGAGTCTGATCTTCATATCGACTCTAAGCGTGCCTTCATTTGTGTTTCTTTGGGTCGCTCCCCACTTGATCTCGTAATGCATCCACTAATGCATTCTCTCAAGAGAGATAATGTGACGACTCCTCGCCGCTCGCTCGGTCCATTGAGCTTCGTGGAGTTGTTGTTTGTTGAGGTACTCCTCCTCAACATGTGCGATCTATTGCACATGATTCTTCCTTTGGAGAAATCGGGATCTATCCCTCCTAGATAATTGTCTCGTTGGAATAACATCTCTCTTCGTTTCGGAGACCACCATCCCCTTCAGACTACTCCAATTTGTTGAACAAACTATGCATTGTTCTGCCTCTTGCAAATGCACTTGCTAGATTGTGACTCCATGTCAATACAGCCTCCACTGCACCACTCAAGGCCTAGCAACATGCTGAACTCGCTGCACACTTTAGCCTCCTACGGACGTATCCTTCACATGCCGAAGAGAAAGTTTCAATGCTCTATGGCACTGAGTTTCGGTTGCCTTGGGATGGCCACGAAGATTCCATCGTCCACATACAAGCCCATGCATGAGTACCAAAATTTTCGAGTTAGCAATTCCCCTCACCTCTGTGAGCTTTGCATAACTCTTTCCATCGCTGAGTAACTCATTCCACCTAACATTGTCATATCATTTACTAAACGCCTCACTTGCCTTGAGCACCATCAAGTATAGTTGTCAACGTTGAGCCGTAGCTCAAACTCAGCCATCCCAAACTTTGTGTGCTCTACATTCTTCCAAGCTTGCTTGTTCTCATGGTGCCTCTTGCGCAAAGGGTTGGCCATTCCTCTGAATGCCAATCTCAAATGCCCGCTCCTCCGAGTGACTCATTTTTCCTACATCTCCATGTTTGTTTTCCCCCAAACGGTCGTGTGTGTGCTGACTACCCTCAACGCAGCCTCGCTAGGTCCCCCATGTTTGCATGCCAAGTGTTTCTATGAGTGCTTGTCCCGCTCTGATACCATTTGTCACGGACTTAGCTGGTTTTGCCTAAGTCATGCGGCACCCTTGTATGTCCCTCCGCAAAGGTCGGCCTCCCTAGAACCTCCCATGGTCCCTTAGGACCTACAAAAGAGAAAATGGGTTAGAGAAAGTGCCTCACTTGGGATTCACAAGCAAACATTCCAAGAAACACTTCATAGACAATGCAAATTACAAATAGACTTTACAAGCTCTGAACAAACAACAAAGGGTCAAAATGGTTCACTATAGATCGAAAATCTCTCACAAGTGTCCACATGACACAACCTTTATTTTAAAGCCTAAAGCGGCCACCAAACCCAACTAAAATGGGACTTAAACCTTCGGTCGTCTCTCTACATACTGTGCAAAGCATGAACATACCAAAAGACATGGACATACAAAAGCATTACATCAAACATCCTGTTTAGAAGTTTATCCGTGATATAGGGTTAGGATTAGTTTGGAGGTTGCTTCTTAGAGAAGCATTAGGAGTTTGTTAGAAGTAGGAGTTTTGAGTATGAGTCCTATTAGGAGTCAGGGTTTAGAAGCCCCATAAATAATTATATATTCATCCTCTTTTCTTAAAGAATAGATAAATCTTTTTAGTAGCCTTTGAGCAGCAACCTGGAGGAAGGAACCCCTATAGAGTTCTAAGGAGGCTGATCCCCTAAAGAGATCAACCCCAAGCTTAGAATCTGTTAGGGTTCTATCACTTGGTATTAGAGCAGCGTTCTTGGTGTCTTGTTGCCCTTCCATAGCTATCTATCAGCCCGCCACAGCCACCCAAAGCAATTCCCACAATTTCTTAAAAGATCATCGTCGAATTCTACCGTCATCTCCACCACCGCGGATCATCCTTAGATCTTCCCGTGAATTGCAATAGATTTTGGTTTCCTACCTTACTACTGCTGCAATTTAGTTATCCTTATTCTAAAAAAAAAAAAACATTGTTCCTATATTGCTGCATAAACTTTTTGTTTCAAAGTTTTTCTCTATGACGAAAGATGCACTGCAGAATTCCAGCCGCATAGCACAGTTTGTTTGATCTTGCTACTATATTTTTTCTATCCAAATCTCTACAAAATTATTACGACAGCTTTGAAACTTTTTAATAGCAGATTTTCCATTGGTTTTGTCAAAAAATTCTCAATATAAACTACTAACCTTTTACGTCCAAACTGCTACACTTTAGATGTAAAAATCTACTGTAGTACCTTTCCGTGATCCTCAATTTTTCTGAATCTTCCACCACCCCATGCCATTAACCCATCAATAAAAAAAAGACAGGGACATCAATGATCTACATGCATATGCTATGGCTTCTCAAGATTCAATTGATGCCAAATTTAAAGCATTGGAATTTCGGATTGAATTGCGGCTTGAATCGCGCTTGGAGGACAAATTGCGCGCTTTGTTTGCAGAATTCAGAATTGGACAACCGTTGAGTCCAATCAAATTTCAGTGAGGAGAGAGTTCAGAGAGGCCTCCAGAGAAGGAGGGATAGCCCTCGGACATGCTTTAGCTACGCATGAGGGTAGACTTCCCGCGATGGGAAGAAGGAGACCCGGCGGGGTGGATTTCGTGTGTTGAACATTACTTTTGCTACTACCGAACGTCGGATGATGCTACAGTGGAAATTACTATCATCCACCTTGAAGGAGATGCTATTCAATAGTACAATTGGCTGGAATATAATCATGGGCTCCGACATGGAATCAATTTAAGAATACACTACTGAATCATTTCGGACTTACGGAGTATGAAAATATCGATGGCCAACTCGCAAAGATTCGAAAAACCTCTATAATTCAAGAGTACCAAACCAGGTTTGAGAAGGTATCCTACCTTGCTCGTGATTGGACTGATCATCAATTGTTAGGAATATTCATTGAAGGACTCAAGCCAGAGATAAAAGGTGAGGTTAAGGCATGGCAACCCCATACTGTAACAGTTGTGATTTCTTTCGCTCGAATATAAGAATAGCAGCTCAACCAAGATGCTCGAAGGATGAGAACCTCTCCTAGGCCTATCGTATATAAACTGCCTTCTGCTCCCAGTTGTGGAACCATGATCATCGCTGCAAAAGGGGCCACCTCCTACTGATTAAACCATTTCAAGACATGGAGGAGGAGGTCCATGAGCATGAGGAAGAGGTCATGGATGAAGAACAGCAGCCGGTTGATATTATGATGCATGCACTTACCGGTTATGCGAACTCGCAAATGATGAAAATGGGAGGACTTCTGAAGCAACAACCTATCACCATTCTTATTGACACCAGGAGCACTAATAATTTTACGAACATTAAGGTTGCTGTCCAGATGGCCTTATTTATTGAGAATTGAAGCAGATTTGACATTAAGGTCGCCGACGGACGAATTTTGAAGTGTGATCATAGGTGCCCACAGGTGAAACTATTGCTGTAGGACCAAGAGATAATTGCATATTTCTTCCTCCTCCCTCTTGATGATTATGAGCCTGTGCAAGACATTGAATGACTGATGACATTAGGTGATATTTTTTGAAATTTTATGAAACTAATTATAAAATTTTAAAGTAAGGGGAAACATGTAATACTGCACGGGAAACGTGGGGGCGACGTAATGACGATTTGTACACAACGAATGGAGAAGGTTTTGCACAAAGTATGTAGTAGCTTTTTGGTACAACTTGAGTAGCAAACTAAGGGAGAGCCAACATAATTTGAAGATCTAAACCTACTTCCTTTGCTTGCCGAATTTTCAGATATATTTGATGAACCGCGCAACCTACCTCCTACCCATTGACATGATCATTGTATACTGATTCTTCCGGGCAAGCCTCCAACAAATACTCGGCCATATCGATGTCCACATCTCAAAAGGATGAAATAGAAAGGATTGTAAAAGAGATGCTCGATATAGGAGTTATTCGGCCAAGTTGCAGCCCCTACTCTTTACCGGTGCTCCCCGTATGAAAGAAGGACGGAAAATAGTGAATGTACATTAATTACCGAGCTCTCAATGGCATAACCATCAAGGAAAAATACCCTATTCTAGTAGTAGATGAATTGCTTGATGAATTAAATAGAGCATGAGTTTTTACAAAGCTGGACCTTCGATCTGGGTATCATCAAATACAAGTGTACGAAGAAAACATACCAAAACCCGCCTTTCGAAAACACAACGACCACTACGAATTTTTGGTCATGCCCTTTGGTCTCACCAATGCTCCCTCCACCTTTCAAGGCCTTATGAATAATATTTTTTGAAATTATCTTCGTAAGTTTGTGATGGTTTTCTTTGACGATATCCTTATTTACAACACTTCTCTTTGTTAGGATCGAGAGCACTAAGAGGGGGGGTGAATTAGTGCAGCAGAAATCTTTTAGCGATTTAAAAACGAAAGCTCCGTTCGTCCGATAGAAACGATTTCGATGTAAAAGCCGATTCTAAGATTACTTAAGATTAAGCGCAGTTTACGTTTAAGCACAGTTTATGTCTAAACTCAGTTTGCGTCTAAATACAGTTTGCGTCTAAACGCAGTTTTGCGTCTAAACACAGTTTTACGTCTAAACGCAGTTTTGCGTCTAAACTCAGTTTACGTCTTAAACGCAGTTTTACGTCTAAACGCAGTTTGCGTCTAAAAGTAGTTTACGTCTAAAACATAGTTTTATGTCTAAACACAGTTTGCGCAGTTTGCGTCTAAACACAGTTTTGCATCTAAACTCAGTTTACGTCTAAACGCAGTTTTATGTCTAAACGCAGTTTGCGTCTAAACGCAGTTTTACGTCTAATCGTAGTTTTACATTTAAAAGAAGTTTACGTCTAAAACACAATTTTATGTTTAAACACAGTTTGCGCAGTTTACGTTTAAACGCAGTTTTACGTCTAAACGCAGTTTGCGTCTAAACGCAGTTTTACGTCTAAACGCAGTTTTACGTCTAAACGTAGTTTGCGTCTAAAACAGTTTCAAAGGGATCTAAACTCAGAAGCTAGTTCATAAAAGCGCAGAAGAAAGTTTTGCAGAATCAAAACACAAACGTAAGCTGATCGTACGAAAAACACAGATTTACGTCCGAATGCAGATTCGAAAAGATCAGCACTTAGAACTTGTTCGTAAAGGCGCAGAGAGCAGTAGTTATATAGGAGGTTTGCAGTAATGATAAGGTACTCGAAATAAAAGCAAACCAGAGATTTAGAGTGGTTCGGTCAGTCTTGACCTACTCCACTTTTGGCTTCCTCCTCCGACGAGGTCACCGACGTCAACTAGCTGCCTTCCTTCAATGGGTGAAGGCCAACTGCCCTTTTACAGTTTCACTCCTTTTGATGGGCTCAGGAGACAACCCTTACAGATCCTTTCTCTCCTCTCTTTACAACTCAAGACTTGAAGAACAAAAAGAGGAGAACTTTTGGACTTTACACAAATTTGAGCTCTTAGAATCACAGAAAAGATCAAGAATTCGGTGTGGATCTGTTGCTCTTTCTGTGCTGAATGGGTGGGGTATTTATAGGCCCCAACCCAGTTCAAATTTGGAGCTTAAAACGATCAAATCCCGGAATTCCGGGATCAGGCGGTTGCACCTCCTGACTGGAGAGGTTGCACCGCCTGGCAGAGCTCGGAGACTGAGCCCAGGCGGTTGCACCTCTCTGTCAGGGGCGTTTGCACCGCCTGAGTCTGGCTCGGAGACTGAGCCCCAAGCGGTGCCACCTCTTGACTGAGGCGGTTGCACCTCTCTGCCAGAGCTCGAAGACCGAGCTCAGGCGGTGCTACCTCTGTCAGGAGAGGTTGCACCGCCTAGTCTCGCTCGGAGACTGAGCCTAGGCGGTGCCACCTCCTACCTGGGGCGGTTGCACCGCCCAGCTTCGCTGGGAGATCCTCTCCTGGGCGGTGCCACCTCCAACCCTGGCGGTGCCACCTCTTTCACTATTTCAGCTCACTTGGTTTGGCTCCAAACTTGGCCCAAACCAGTCCGAACTTGAGCCTAATTGGCCCCTACTTGGGTTATAGGATTAACACCTAATCCTAACCCTAATTAACGTGCTAACTATTAATTTAAAGACATTTTCTAAGCTATTACAAAGTCCGAAGTCAAGACTTCTTCTAGCGAGCTTCCGGCAAACTTCCGGCGGTCTTCCGATGAACTCTCGGAAACCATTCTGCGGACTCCCGGCAAGCTCCTAGACTTCACGATTTGATCTTAGCGAGTTCCAATGAGCTTCTTCGGCAAGCTCCGATCTTTCTCGGCGAACCTTCGGACTTCCGTCGAACTCTCGAACTCGCAACAAATCCTTCGCGCTTGACTCCGACACTTTGTTTCGCTTTATGTCTTCATCGTTATCATAGTTAATCCTGCACAACAAAAACAAAACTTTGATCGAGACAATTAATCCTAAGCAATTAACCAAGTTGTCCGACATGTCATTGGTCCCTCGACACTTCGTCCGATTCTTCGGCGCATCGTCCTCTTCTGCAGCCTATTGCCCAATCGGCTAGTTGACTCCGTAACTCCGATATCCTTGGCATAATACCCGCTCTTCTTGGCCCGATGCCCGATTCCACGGCCTGAAGCCTTCTGTCGATACGTCGACCGATCCACCGGCCCGACGTCCAATCTTCTGACATGTTCCTTCGGCACAACATGATTTTCCTGCTTTAATTGTCTCATCCTGATCGAAGCATCATGCATCACTCAAAACGCAGATTAAATCAAAAACATATATCAAGTAGTTTCATCATCAAAATACGAGATTCAACAATCTCCCCCTTTTTGATGATGACAACCACTTGATGACGGAGTTAAACTTAACTCCCGGAGTTTAAACAAACTCCCCCTATCAATATGCCATATTGATAGAACCTTGAATTCAAACTGAATTCAAGTCATTGCAATATTCATCATGAATACTTGCAACATGAACATATGCATAAACTTATGCATCACATGTCATGTCATCAACATACTTCTCCCCCTTTATCATCAACAAAAAGGAGAAGTATCACAATTAATCGTTTGTGTGTGATATTGGTTCAACTCATTGCATGAAAATCATAATATCAAGTTTTATCATCATGCAATCTTGTAGCTAGAAGATTTAGCAAGTGTTACATCATGCTTAGAACATTCATGCTATCAAGTTTTAGATATGCAAGTTTTATAGCATATAAGATAGCACTTTTGGTAATGTTCAAGATAGCAAGTTCTACATCATGCAAGCTAGCAAATTAGAGATGTTCAAGAAGGCAACACTTGCTTCTTGAAAATTTTGCTCACTTTGCTAGATGCGCAAGTTAGCATTTTTGCCTCTTGAGATAGGCAAGATAGCACATTTGCTTCTTTTGAGATAGCAACTTTTTGCTTCTCTTTAGACCAACAAGCTAGCAATTTTTACGATATACAAGTTTCACAATATATAAGCTAGCAAAAATTTCGAAAGCAAATGCAAGATAGCTTTCTTGTGTAAGCTCATGATTCTTGCTTCCTATTGCAATGTGCAAATTGCAAGTTTTGCTTCTTGAGATATTCAAGATAGTGATGTTCAAGAAGACAATTTTTCTTCTTGAAATAAGCAAGTTAGCAATCTTTGCTACTTAAAATAGGCAAGCTAGCAATCAAGTTTTTGCATCTTCTTGACTCGTACAAGCTAGCTATCTCCCCCTTTGTCATTGTAAAAAAGAAAGAGAGAATACAGTTTTGTAGTTCTCTTTTCCTTTTACAACGATTTCAAAATCATGACAAATGATGAATAATCAAGTTATGAATGTCAAGACAATTTTTCATCATGAATATTTTATCATTGCATGCATCATTATCATAAATTGAAGTATTACATGCATGATATCATATCACCATTCATAATTACATTAATGTTTCAATATAACAATTTCTTCTCAAAATATGTAACTCGGCACTCATAGCATTTTAAATCATGATTTACATTATATGCAATACATCACATCATAATTAGAAAGCACAAGTATTGCATGCATAATTGCACATCATAAATGTTTCATATCATGATGGTATCAATTTTGTCAAATTATATCCTACCATGCATGATCAAAACTTCTCCCCATTTTATCATTGAAAATAAGAAGAAAGTAGGGGGAAGAGCATAAAAGTGTTAAATATTTCAATCATTTCAAGGCATTTACATCATAGATCAAGTCATGATTCGTGATTCATCATAAAGCAAGTTAGTTTTCAATCATCACATAAGGCTTTTAAGGAATTTTTGAAACATAGGAGAATGATTAATTTAAGCATACAATGTTTCAATCCATGAATACCACAAGATATTATTTGTGACTTCAATTTTGCAAGATCAAGATTATGATTTAGATAAAACTTATTCAAATCAAATCATTAACTTGAAATTCATAATCAAGTCATTAAAATTAATTTCGAGATTCACAAAATATCATGAAATCATTAATCTCGATCAGATGGGAAAAGCATTTTTTAAGAGATTCTTTTTCATCTAAGCATGCCTTAGTCTTTATATGCCAAATTAAGATAAGCATGAAAGTTCAAGACATAAGGCAAATAAATCTTGTATTATGAAATATATGATATCAAGGCTCATGATTCATTCGAAAAGATATAATACAAAGAGCAACTTGAAACATTCTTATCAAGATCACATTTTAAAATATTCCAAGTTTCAAGATATCAATACGACACTTCATTGAATTGCATTTCATTTGAAGAACTCCTTTTTGATAAATGTAGGGAGCATAATGAACGATCTTGATTTATAAAGAGATTCATGTTATAATTACCAAGATCATGATTTTAATAATTATTCTCTTTAGCAAAGAATCACAAAAGTACTTTATTTTTGCATAAGAAATCTCATTGTATTATGATTTATAAATTCTTTTTCTTCACATGAATCATAGGAGATATGAATGTGAAACAAATCTTTGCAAGCAAAAACACTATCATTCATATTTCAAGATGAAATTTATAAGCAGGAATCATTTCATCAAATCCATTTTAGAAAAATATTTTTCATAAGTGTATGAGAAAATCCGATTGTTAGGATACCAATTGTTAAGTGAATCCGAAAATGAAATTAACACTTTCATATATTCAGACATGATTTTTGTTATAGATCTTGAAATTAAATCAAGAAGATCAAACAAGCTCATGATCATGGATAACTTAAAGTCTCATGCATAAAATTGTTAATAACCATTTAATATTACATCTTTATACATTACTTTAAATCAAACGTGATTTCATTCAACAATGTTAATCAAACATGATACACATTATTACTTCTTAACCATGATCAAAATCATTTTGTTTGTTTATCATGCAATATTATCATTTTCGAAATTATTAGCATGATCATAATTTTTGTATTTTTATTTTTAAACATGTAATTTTCAAGAAAATTAATTCTAAACTAAAAAAGAAAATATATCATGAAAGCATCAAGTAATTTTAAAATAAACCAAAGGCATTTTAATTACCTCAATGTCGTAGGCTGGTAAGGCGTAGTTTGCCGCCTCGCTTTTGTTGACTTTCTCGTCTTCAGAGGAGCTCGATTCATCCCAATTTTTATTCTTCTTCTTGCGTTTAAAGCAAGTAGTTCCATTCTTTTTGCTTTTTAATTTTCGTTTTATTTGTAGTTTAAGTTCACCATCACTTGAGCTTACGCTTCGAGTGGTCTTCAAATCATTCATTTGTCCAGAGTTCCAAATCCTTCCTGTTCTTTGGAAGGTGATTGTATTCAACATGTTCATCATGTGCATTGTGCACCATTTCATATGTCATCAATGAACCAATTAGTTCTTCAAGTGGTAAGTTGTTTAGATTTTTAGCTTCTTGTATTGCAGTTACTTTTGAATCCCACTTTTTAGAAAGAGAACACAAAATCTTGTTTACAAGTTCAAAATCCGAAAAACATTTTCCAAGAGCTCTTAAACTAATGACGACATCCGTGAAACGGGTGTACATGTCGCCTATAGTCTCGCTTGGTTGCATTTGAAAAAACTCAAAATCATGCAATAAAAAGTTAACTTTCGAGTTTCTGACTCTACTAGTTCCCTCGTGCGTGATTTCAAGAATTCGCCAAATGTCAAAAGCCGTTTCACACGTAGAAATCCGATTGAACTCATTTTTGTCTAATGCGCAAAATAAGGCATTCATAGCCTTTGCGTTTAAAGAAAAAATCTTCTTCTCCAAATCCGACCATTCGTTCATCAGTTTGGAGGGAAGTTGAAAACCGTTTTCAATGATACTCCATAAGTCTAAATTCGTAGAAATCAAGAAAACTCTCATTCAAGTTTTCCAATAAGTGTAGTCCAATCCATTAAACAACGGTGGACGAAAGACCGAAAAGCCCTCTTGAAGAGCCATTTCTCTCAAGTGTAAATCCGAAATGAGAAATACCCCGCTCTGATACCAATTGTTATGATCGAGAGCACTAAGAGGGGGGGTGAATTAGTGCAGCGGAAATCTTTTAGCGATTTAAAAACGAAAGCTGCGTTCGTCCGATAGAAACGATTTCGATGTAAAAGTCGATTCTAAGATTACTTAAGATTAAGCGCAGTTTACGTTTAAGCACAGTTTATGTCTAAACTTAGTTTGCGTCTAAATAAAGTTTGCATCTAAACGCAGTTTTACGTCTAAACACAGTTTTACGTCTAAACGCAGTTTTGCGTCTAAACTCAGTTTACGTCTTAAACGCAGTTTTACGTCTTAAACTCAGTTTGCGTCTAAAAGTAGTTTACGTCTAAAACACAGTTTTATGTCTAAACACAGTTTGCGCAGTTTGCGTCTAAACACAGTTTTGCGTCTAAACTCAGTTTACGTCTAAACGCAGTTTTATGTCTAAACGCAGTTTTACGTCTAAACGTAGTTTTACGTTTAAAAGAAGTTTACGTCTAAAACACAGTTTTATGTTTAAACACAGTTTGCGCAATTTACGTTTAAACGCAGTTTTACGTCTAAACGCAGTTTGCGTCTAAACGCAGTTTTACGTCTAAACGCAGTTTTACGTCTAAACGTAGTTTGCGTCTAAAACAGTTTCAAAGGGATCTAAACTCAGAAGCTAGTTCATAAAAGCGCAGAAGACAGTTTTGCAGAATCAAAACACAAACGTAAGCTGATCGTACGAAAAACACAGATTTACGTCCGAATGCAGATTCGAAAAGATCAGCACTTAGAACTTGTTCGTAAAGGCGCAGAGAGCAGTAGTTATGTAGGAGGTTTGTAGTAATGATAAGGTACTCGAAATAAAAGCAAACCAGAGATTTAGAGTGGTTCGGTCAGTCTTAACCTACTCCACTTTTGGCTTCCTCCTCCGACGAGGTCACCGACGTCAACTAGCTGCCTTCCTTCAATGGGCAACTGCCCTTTTACAGTTTCACTCCTTTTGATGGGCTCAGGAGACAACCCTTACAGATCCTTTCTCTCCTCTCTTTACAACTCAAGACTTGAAGAACAGAAAGAGGAGAACTTTTGGACTTTACACAAATTTGAGCTCTTAGAATCATAGAAAAGATCAAGAATTCGGTGTGGATCTGTTGCTCTTTCTATGCTGAATGGGTGGGGTATTTATAGGCCCTAACCCAGTTCAAATTTGGAGCTCAAAACGATCAAATCCCGGAATTCCGGGATCAAGCGATTGCACCTCCTGACTGGAGAGATTGCACCGCCTGGCAGAGCTCGGAGACTGAGCCCAGGCGGTTGCACCTCTCTGTCAGGGGCGGTTGCACCGCCTGAGTCTGGCTCGGAGACTGAGCCCCAGGCGGTGCCACCTCTTGACTGAGGCGGTTGCACCTCTCTGCTAGAGCTCGAAGACCAAGCTCAGGCGGTGCTACCTCTGTCAGGAGAGGTTGCACCACCCAGTCTCGCTCGGAGACTGAGCCCAGGCGGTGCCACCTCCTGCCTGGGGCGGTTGCACCGCCCAGCTTCGTTGGGAGATCCTCTCCTGGGCAGTGCCACCTCTTTCACTATTTCAGCTCACTTGGTTTGGCTCCAAACTTGGCCCAAACCAGTCCGAACTTGAGCCTAATTGGCCCCTACTTGGGTTATAGGATTAACACCTAATCCTAACCCTAATTAACGTGCTAACTATTAATTTAAAGACATTTTCTAAGCTATTACAAAGTCCGCAAGTCAAGACTTCTTCTAGCGAGCTTCCGGCAAACTTCCGGCGGTCTTCCGATGAACTCTCGGAAACCATTTTGCGGACTCCCGGCAAGCTCCTAGACTTCACGATTTGATCTTAGCGAGTTCCAATGAGCTTCTTCAGCAAGCTCCGATCTTTCTCGGCGAACCTTCGGACTTCCGTCGAACTCTCGAACTCGCAACAAATCCTTCGCGCTTGAATCCGACACTTTGTTTCGCTTTATGTCTTCATCGTTATCATAGTTAATCCTGCACAACAAAAACAAAACTTCGATCGAGACAATTAATCCTAAGCAATTAACTAAGTCCTCTTCACTTCGTCCGATTCTTCGGCGCATCGTCCTCTTCTGCAGCCTATTGCCCAATCGGCCAGTTGACTCCCCAACTCCGATATCCTTGGCACAATACCCGCTCTTCTTGGCCCGATGCCCGATTCCACGGCCTGAAGCCTTCTGTCGATACGTCGACCGATCCACCGGCCCGACGTCCAATCTTCTGACATGTTCCTTCGGCACAACATGATTTTCCTGCTTTAATTGTCTCATCCTAATCGAAGCATCCTACATCACTCAAAATGCAGATTAAATCAAAAACATATATCAAGTAGTTTCATCATCAAAATACGAGATTTAACACTCTTGAAAGTCATTTTCAGCACTTACGACTTGTTTTGATGATTTTATGAGAACATGTTCTTTTTGTCAAAAAATTGAAGTGCAGCTTTTGTCAATAGAAGGTGGAATATCTTGGGTATATCATATCAGTGGAAGGTGTGCTGGTGGACCCCTCTAAAATTAAAGCAATGCAGAACTGGCTGATCCCGAGGAACATAAAATCGCTTCGCGGCTTTCTCAGTTTAACTGACTACTACCGTAAGTTCATGAAAAACTATAGAAAGATCAGTGCACCCCTTGCTTCCTTGCTGAAAAAAGATGCTTTCTAATGGTCGGACAAAGCCACCACCGCCTTCGATGAACTTAAAGCCGCAATGATGACAATGCCCGTACTAGCGCTACCCGACTTCGACAAGACTTTTATTTTTGAAGTCAATACCTCCGGAGTCAGAATTAGTGCTATACTAATGCAAGATGGCCGCCCCCTCGCTTATGCTAATGAGGCATTATCTCCTTCACATCTCAAGATGACTATTTATGACAAGGAGATGCTCGCGATTGTGCATGCAGTGACAAAATGGATATCGTACTTGATCGGGCGACGTTTTCAAATCAAGACCGACCATAAAAGCCTAAAATATTTCTTAGAGTAGAAGATATCTTCCCCTGACCAGCAAAAATAGGTAACAAAGCCTCTTGGATATGATTATGAAATAATTTATGAAAAGGGAAAAGAGAATGTTGTTGTAGATATGCTTTCGCGGCTACCCGAGCAAGCTGAATTTTCAGCCATTTCACTTTCGACCAGCAACTTCCTTGAGGATATTAAAAGGGAATGGTAGGAAGATCCAGAGACCAGTAAGATCTTAAAAAAATTGGAGGAAGCACCAAGCTCTATGGCTCATTATAGTTGGGACTAAAAAGAATTGCGCTATAAGAGACGCATCGTGCTTATGCCAAATTATACTTGCATAAAGACCATCCTTCAAGAGATGCATTCCACACCTGTGGCCAAGCACTCCGGGTTCCTTAGAACCTATAAGAGAATTAAGCAAAATATATATTGGGTAAGGATGAAAAATATTATTGCTAAATTTGTGGCACAATGTGATGTATGTCAACGACATAAAGGTGAGATAGTGGCAAGTCCCGAAAAGCTGCAACCTCTACCCATCCCAGACTCAATATGAACTGATATATCAATGGTCTTCATCAAAGGGCTTCCCTCATCACAAGGAAAAGGTATAATTCTTATCGTGGTTGATCGCCTTACAAAGTATGCTCACTTTTGCACTACTCGAAATCCCTACACTACTTCTAGTATTGCTCGAATCTTTATGGAGAATATTGTAAAATTGCATGGGATGCCGAGATCTATTATAAGTGATCGTGATGTTAAATCTCAGATTTTGATGATAAAATCAATTGATGGATTAATTGATCTAATCCATATTATTGAGTTAAGTGTGCAGGATTAACTACGATAACCAGAAAACATAAAGCAAGAATACCGGAGTCAAGTTCGATGGACGTTTAAGAGTCCGAAGAATCGTCGAAAATGCTACCGGAACCAACCGAGAAGAAATCGGGAACCTATCGAAATTTTCGGAAGTTCGCCGAAGAGATCGTCGGAGGTTCGCGGAGATCACCGAGAAAGCTCGGCTACTCATTGAAGTCGTCACAAGATCGGGAGCTTGCTGGGAGTCCGTCGGAAGAAACCCGAGAGCATATCGGAAGTCCGCTAGAAGTTCGTCAGAAAGCTCGCCGGAACAAGACTCGCGGTTGAAAACTTGCTTGGGATGTTTTTAGTTATGTAGTTCACATGTAATTAGGATTATGATTAAAAGATAATCCTATATCCTAGTTAGGGGCCAACTGGGCCCAAAATTAGACTTGGTTTGGGCTAAATTTAAAGCCCAACTAGTGAAACAAAGGGTCTGGCAATGGCACCGCCAGATTGGGCGGTGGCACTGCCCAGCACCCGAGAGCCAGGCGGTGGCACCGCCTGTACACTGTTAGTGTCAGACACTAACAGGCGGTGGCACCGCCACTGACAGGCGGTGGCACCGTCAACATCGGGAACCAAAGAGAATTCAAATTTTGGAGCCCAAATTTGAATCCTCTTGAGGCCTATAAATACCCCTCAAATCTCAGCTGAGATTACAACTTTTTGATAAGCAATTGATTGAGATAAAGGTCTTAGAAAAGTCTTAGCAAGTCTTGTTTTCAATTTGCTAGAGTGTTCACCTCCTTCTTTCTTGCTGAAAATTTGTAAGAGTGTGAACCGCTTATAAAAGGTTGTAAGAGGGGTATTTGCCCTTCCCCTTCAAGAGATTTGCTAGTGGAAGGTGGGAGCCTCATCGAAGAGGCCCTCGCAAGTGGATGTAGGTCATTTGACCGAACCACTCTAAAATCGGCGTGATCTCTGGTTTGCATTTTCTTATTGCTATTTACATTACTGCAAACCTTCTTAAGTGCTTTATTTCCTCATTACCTTTGCTGCATATCTTTACGAACACGCGTTCAAGTTAAGCTTTTCAAGTTCGGTTATTATCGTATCAAAAGATTTGTCGAAACGAAAGTTTTAATCTGTTGCCCTAATTCACCCCCCCCCCCCCCCCTCTTAGTGCCGCTCCGATCCTAACACGTGATAGGGTCTTCACGAGCAGATTTTGGACAAAGTTATTCCAGATGTAGGGTACTAAATTGAAAATGAGTACGGCATATCACCCACAAACCAATAGCCAGACTAAAGTGGTGAACAGGTGCTTGGAGACATACCTCAGATGCTTTAGTAGTGACCAGCTAACAGAGTGGACAAATTGGCTTCCCTAGGCAGAGTGGTGGTATAATATAATTTATTATTCATCCACAAAATGTACTCCCTATAAGGCTATGTATGACCTCCCTCTCTTTGTGATCCCAAAATATGTGTTGGGCACCTTTAAAGTAGAACAAGTAGATAAGGAACTACAAGATAGAGACAAAATGCTGAAGTTGCTAAAAAATAATCTCATTGCAGCTCAAGCAAGGATGAAACGACAATATGATCAATACAAAGGTGAAAGAGAATTTTCAATAGGAGATTGGGTCTTCCTATGACTCTAACCATACAAACAAACATAAATCAAAATTAGAGCATCTATGAAGTTTTCACCTCGGTTCTATAGACCCTACCAAATTTTGGAGCGCATCGGAGTGGTAGCATACAGATTGGACTTACCCGCCAGCTCCTGAATCCATCTAGTCTTCCATGTGTCATTTTTAAAGCTCAAGTTGGGACAAAACAAGATAGCCCAAAGTCATCTACTAAATATGTCTACCCAAGGAGAACTCTAGACCCAAACGAGTGCCATTATTGATCGACGAATCGTGACTCGACGACGATGACTCACTACTAAATTGCTAATACAATGAGTGAACCTATCAACAGAAGATGCCTCTTGGGAGAACTATGATGACTTGAAGATCAAATTCCTAGAATTCATGGATCATCAGCCTCGAGGACAAGGTTGATTTGAAGAGGGTGAGTCTGTTAGGACTCTAGCTTAGAGAGTCCTAATTGAGTTTCATTGAAAGGGGCATTTATGTAAAACCTACCTAGCCGACCCCTATTAAAGTGGTAAAGAGGCCGGCTAAGGTTAGGATTAGTTTGGAGGTTGCTTCTTAGAGAAACATTAGGAGTTAGTTAGAAGTATGGGTCTTGAGTAGGAGTCCTATTAGGAGTTGGTTAGAAGCAGGAGTCTTAAGTAGGAGTCCTATTAGGAGTTGGGGATTAGAAGCCTTATAAATAGTCATGTATTCATCATCTTTTCTCAAAGAATAGATGAATCTTTTTAGCAGCCTTTGAGTAATAACCTGGAGGAAGGAACCCCTATAGAGTTCCAAGGATGCCAATCCCCTAAAGAGATTAACCCTAAGCTTAAAATCCTCTAGGGTTCTATCGGGAGACAACAATAAGGAAAAAATTATTAGCAAAGGAACCATAGGTAACAAGTCAAACTTCTTGTTTAAAGATATATTATTAGTAGATGGTTTAAAATATAATCTACTAAGCATTAGTCAATTATGTGATCAAGGATATTGTTAAATCTCAAATTTTGATTATGAAATCAATTGATAAGTTAACGATCTAATATGTGTTTTAATTAATATAGGACTTGCTTCAATCAGGGAAAGACAAATATATTAAAGCAGTGAAATCAGATGTTAGGTCAGAACATGTCAGGAGATTAGACATCGAGCCGAAGGATCGGTCGACGTGTCGATAGAAGGCTTCATGTCATGAGTTCGGACATCGGGCTAGAAGGATCGGACATTACGACAAGGAGATTGGATGTTGTGGAGGTCAACATACCGATTGGGCAATATGCCATAAGAGAGGATGATGTGCCGAAAGGATCGGATGAAGCGTCAGATGAACCAATGACATGCCGAACAACATAGTATTATGTTTGTAATCGATTGTGTCTAGATTGAAGTAGTCATGATTGTAATTGAGTTTGTGTTAGGAGAAACCCTACTAACTCAATTAGGGGCCCATTGAGCCTGAGTTGGGACTATTTTGGGCTAAGTGGAAGGCTCATTCAGTGACCCAAGGTTAGGTTGAACCGCCTATGAGCTGAAAAAGTCAAGAGCATACTTTTCCAAGCTGTCAAGCGGTGGTACCGCTAGGCTAGATGGTAGTACCACATAGTGTCAATCTATCAGGCAGTGGTGCCACTAGATTGGGTGATGGTATCTCTCAAACATAGTCTCCTAGACTATGTCAGACGGTGGTACTGCCCAGTGGCAGTGCTACAAGCGATGGTACCGTCTAGTGGTAGTACTACAGGCAGTGGTATCACCCAGCACATGTGGTACCACCAGGACTCGGGAATCCTAGGATGAGATATTTTTTAGCTCTATTTTTAAGCCATTTGGGGTCTATAAATACCCTACTATTTCCTGCTTAAGAAAACAAAAAAAAAGAATAGAAAAGGGAAAAGAATCCTCGACGAAAAAGAGCTAGAAAAGCTTAAAAAATGTTGAGTGTTCCCCTCCACCTCTTAAGAGTTTAGAGTTCATTCTAAGAGATGTGTGAAGCTTGTAAAGGTTATCTGCTAAACCCGTGAAAAGGAGAAAAGGGTTATAAGAGGGTAGTTGATCTTTTTCCATTGAAAGAAGATCGATAGTGGAAGTCGGTGGCCTCGAATGAAGAGGAATCAAGAGTGGATGTAGGTCATAACGACCAAACCACTATAAATCTGGTTTGTATTTACTTTATACTTTTTATTCATATTGTAAACTGATTTACTTATTTGCTATGCATACGAATGCTTTCAAGTTAAATTTATCTTTCTGAGATGGGCTTTTATCGAATGAGTTTTAAACTGTCAAAGTTTTACGAAAGCACTAATTCAAACCCACCCCCCCCAGTACCGACTTGATCCTAATAAATTTATCATCAAATTTGATTCTAATGCTTATATAATTGAAATACTACATCAAAAGGTATTCAAACTCGCTCTTCGTTTAAAAATTTTTGTGCTAATACTGCCTTTTTGTCTCAAATTGAACCAAAATGCATTGACGAAGTCCTAAAATATGATTTATGGGTTATTGCAATGTAAGAGAAGTTAAATCAATTTAAGAGCAATAAGGTATGGAAGCTTGTTTCTAGACCTAGTGACCATTTAGTAATTGGTACTAAATGGGTCTTTAGAAACAAATAAGATGAACTTAGTAACGTGATTAGAAACAAGGCTAGATCAGTGGCCAAAAGTTTCAACTAAGAAGTGTTAGGATCGGAGCGGCACTAAGAGGGGGGGGGGGGTGAATTAGTGCAGCGGATTAAAACGTTGGTTTCGACAAATCTTTCGTACGATAAGAACGGAACTTGAAAAGCTTAACTTGAAAGCATATTCTTAAAGTTGTGCAGCAAAGGTAATAAGGAAATAAAGCATGTAAGAAGGTTTACAGTAATGTAAATAGCAATAATGAAATGCAAACCAGAGATCACGCCGATTTTAGAGTGTTTCGGTCAAATGACCTACATCCACTTGCGAGGCCCCTCTTCGATGAGGCTCCCACCTTCCACTAGCAAATCTCTTGAAATGGAAGGGTAAATACCCCTCTTACAACCTTTTACAAGCAATTCAACCTCTTACAAATTTTCAGCAAGAAAGAAGGAGGAGAACACTCTAGCAAATTGAAAACAAGACATACTAAGACTTTCTAAGACTTTTCTCTCAATCAATTGATTCTCAAAAAGTTGTAATCTCAGCTGAGATTTGAGGGGTATTTATAGGCCTCAAGAGGATTCAAATTTGGGCTCCAAAATTTGAATTCTCTTTGGGTTCCCGATGCTGCCGGTGCCACCGCCTGTCACTGTCAGACATTGACAGTGCTGGGCAATGCCACCGCCCAGCTCTCGGGTGTTGGGCGGTGCAACCGCCCAGTCTGGCGGTGCCACCGCCAGACTCTTCGGTTCACTGTTTGGGCTTCAAATTTAGCCCAAACCAAGTCTAATTTTGGGCCCAGTTGGCCCCTAACTAGGATATAGGATTATCTCTTAATCCTAATCCTAATTACAAGTGAACTACATAACAAAACACATCCTAAGCAAGCTTTCAACCGTGAACGTCGAGTCTTGTTTCGGCGAGCTTTCCGACAAACTTCTTCCGACGGACTCCCAGCAAGCTCCCGAACTTGTGATGACTTTAACGAGTAGCCGAGCCTTCTCGGTGATCTCCGCGAACCTCCGACGATCTCTTCGGCGAACTTCCAAAAATTTCGATAGGTTCCCGATTTCTTCTCGGTTGGTTCCGGCAGCATCTCCGATGATTCTTCGGACTCTTAAACGTCCATCGAACTTGACTCCGGTATTCTTGCTTTGTGTTTTCTGGTTATCGTAGTTAATCCTGCACACTTAACTCAATAATATGGATTAGATCAATTAACCCATCAATTGATTTTATCGTCAAAATCCGAGATTCAACAAGAAGAAGGTATCGATTACGAAGAAACCTTCGCTCCTATGGCTAGACTTGAAGTCATAAGGATTCTCCTTACCTATGCTAGTTGTAATAATTTTAAGTTATTTCAAATGGATGTTAAAAGTATTTTTCTTAATGACTTTATTTCTGAAAAAGTTTATATTGAACAACCACCTAGATTTAAAAATGTTCTCTTTCCTAACCA
The DNA here is from genome assembly GCF_036884655.1 of Musa acuminata AAA Group. Lineage (NCBI taxonomy): Eukaryota > Viridiplantae > Streptophyta > Magnoliopsida > Zingiberales > Musaceae > Musa > Musa acuminata. Next base: position 37,134,753 of record NC_088331.1, on the reverse strand, counting down.
TATTTTTAAGTTATCTAAGGCTCTTTATGGGTTAAAACAAGCCCCTAGGGCTTGGTATGAGAGGCTTAGCTCTTTCATTATTCAAAATAATTTTATGAAAGGCAAGGTCAATACTATATTATTTATTAGACATTTTGAAATTAATTTTCTTATTGTTTAAATTTATGTTGATGATATCATTTTTGGTTCTTCAAATGAATCCTTGTGTGAATCATTTGCCTATGAGCCAAGAATTTGAAATGAGCCTAATGGGTGAATTAACTTTCTTCTTAGGATTATAAATTACACAACTAAGTAATGAAACTTTTATTAGTCAAACTAAATATGCTTTAGATCTATTAAAACGATTTAATATGCATAGTGCTAAGGCTATTAATACACCAATGAGCACTTACACAAAGATAGATATAGATATTGATGGAGATTGTTTTGAGCAAAAAACTTATAGGAGTATGATAGGTAGTTTACTATACCTAACAACAACTTGATCTGATATTATATTTGGTATTAGATTATGTACTAGATTTCAATCTAATCCCAAGCAATCACACTTAAAAGCTATTAAAAGGAATTTTAGATACCTAAAAGGAACACCTAATCTAGGATTATGGTACCCAAAAAAAAAAATCTTAACTTGATTGCTTATGCCGATGTTAATTTTGCTGCATCTAGAATATAATTTGGTTATTCACTTGTCAACTTGTTTCACTTGAAACATGTCAACTCTTAGGTTATTCACTTGTTTCTTAGTCTTTCAAGAAATATAATTTGGTTTCGTTATCTACAACCGAGGTTGAATATGTAGCAGCAGGGCATGTTGTGCACTAGTTATTTGGATGAAATACACCTTAGAAGATTATGGACTATATTTAAAAAATATTCCTATAAAATATGATAATATTAGTGCAATATGTTTAACAAAAACTCTCATTCAACACTCTAAACCTAAATATATTAACATTAGGCATCATTTTATTAGGGATCATGTTAATAACCATGATATCTTTAGAATTTATTGAATGAAGAATAAAACCATTGAATGAAGAATAATTTGATTCTCTTAGAAGATAATTAGGCATATTAAATCTTTGTTAGGACTCTAGCTATGAGAGTCCTAATTGAGTTTCATTGAAAGGGGCATTTATATAAAACCTACCTAGCCGACCCCTATTAAAGAGGTGAAGAGGCCAGCTAAGGTTAGGATTAGTTTGAAGGTTGTTTCTTAGAGAAGCATTAGGAGTTGGTTAGAAGTAGGAGCCTTAAGTAGGAGTCCTATTAGGAGTTGGTTAGAAGTAGGAGTCTTGAGTAGGATTCCTATTAGGAGTTGGGGTTTAGAAGCCATATAAATAGTCATGTATTCATCCTCTTTTCTCAAGAAATATATAAATATTTTTAGCAGCCTTTGAGCAACAACTTGGAAGAAGGAACCCCTATAGAGTTCCAAGGAGGTCGATCCCCTAAAGAGATCAACCCCAAGCTTAGAATCTGCTAGGATTCAAACAATCTTCCTAATGCATAAGTTCCTCTTATACATTTTTCGTATTTCTTGGTTTTTATAACTTGAGTTTTTCTTTTTAAACCGAGATCGTTTGCTATCATTCATTTTGCAATTTATAAAAGAAGAAATTTTACTTTTGGACTTTTGGTATACTTGATCTTTTATGAGATGATCATTTTCATATGAATCCTTTCTATTTCTATTTACGAAAGTAGAATCTTGATTCATGGACTTTCGGTACTTATGACGATGTGATGAATGAATTCCTCCCTTCTTCTTCTTCTTCTTCTTCTTCTGATAAAGGGGGGAAAGAAACTTACTAGTATCTCAAAAAATGGTAAAATTCTAGCTTGCATATATTAAGAAGAACCAAAAGTGCTACATCTAAAGAGAAGTGCTAACTTACCTATTTCAAGATGCAAAAGTTACTATCTTGCACATCTCAAAAGTTGCTATTTTGCTCAACTTCACTTGCTAGCTTGCATGTTCTAAAGTGATATAAAACTTGCGTACATGGTCCAAATATTTGTTGAACGTTTCTCCTTTTTATTGATGACAAAGAGGGAGAAATGATGAATATTTGGTATCATGAAATGTGAATGGTATCATGCCCAAAATAATATTAATTTTGGTATCATGCATGAAGTGCTAAATGGTTAAAATTTTAATGTTTTAGTATCATGTATGTTATGCCTAAAATGATGTTAATTTTGGTATCATATATGAAATGATGAATACTTTAGTATCATGTATATTATACCCAAAGTGATATTAATTTTTTTTGGTATCATGCATAAAGTGATGGTGAATTTTTATGTTTTGAAATTGTGCATATTACAATTTGATAATTTGAAACTATAATGATACACAATGTATAAAATTTTGATATGATATTTGTTGAATCTCGAATTTTGATGATGAAACCAATTGATGGTATTTATGATTTGATCTATATTTTGAGTGATGTAGGATACTTCGATCAGGGATAGACAATTAAAGAAGGAAGAATCATGTTGGGCTGGAGGAAAACATGTCAGAAGATTGGACGTCAGGCCAGAGGATCGATCGACGTATCGACAGAAAGCTTCGGGCCATAGATTCAGGCATCGGGCCAAGAAGAGCTGATATTGCACCAAGGATATTGAAGTTGCAAAGGTCAACTGGCCGATTGGGCAATAGGTCACAAGAGAGGACGATACGCCGAAGAATCGGACGAGGAGTCGATGGACCAATGACATACCGGATGACATGATTGATACTTAGTAATAATTATCTAGATCGAAGTGTGTTTTTATATGTGCAGGATTAATTACGATAGCAAGGCATAAAGCAAAATAAAGTCCTAGAGTCAAGAACATGATTTTGTTGGGAGGTCGAGAGTTCGTTGGAAGTCCGGACGTTCGTCGAAAGTTCTGCCGGAATTGACCGAGAAGTCCTGGAGCTTGCTAAAGAAGCTCATCGAAACTTGCCAAGAAGATCGTCGTGAAGTCTAGGAGCTTGCTAGGAATCAGCTGGAACATTACCGAGAGATCGTCGGAAGTTCATCGGAAGATCGTTAGAAGCTCACCGGAAGAAACTAGACATATAAACTTGTTTAGCTTAGTAAATATCTTAGAATTCATAGTTAGCACATAATTGGGATTGGAATTGGACCAACCTAATTAAGGGCTAGTTAGGCCCATGTATGAACTATGTTGGGCCCAATAAAAAAGCCCAAATAGTGACCCAAGAGGTGACACCATTGTGGTATAGCCTTCGAGACTGTGTTAGGCAATGGTATACCACCGCCCAGATACAGTCTCTGAGAGGCTGCAGGCCATGGTACCGCCCAATGGTAGGGTGCCAGGCGGTGGTAGCGCCCAATGAGACCCGGGATGAGATGTTTTTAGGCTCCAAGTTTGAATCAAGTTATAAAAGATGGTTAGTCTTCGCCTATTGAAGGAAGACCAATAGTGGATGCCAGTGGCCTTGATGGAAGAGAAATCGGTAGAGTGGATGTAGGTCACGACGACCGAACCACTATAAAAATCTGGTTTGCATTTTTTCTTGAGCAATTTACTTTAATTGCAAAGCACTTTACTTGCTTACTGCTTTCAATACATTTACGAACATGTTTCAAGTTAAGATCTTTATGAAACGGTTTTCGTCGGAATTGGTTTTAATTGAAATGAAACAATTTGAATCCATGATTTTACCGCTGCACTAATTCACCCCTCCCTCTTAGTGCCGACTCGTTCCTAACAATATATTGCATTTGATCACTATGATCAAAATTATTTCACTTGAATTCAAAGGTTATGATTCCTTTTGAATACAAGTTTGCCTTATCTCAATATGACATATAGATAAGGGGAGTTTAGATTAACTCCGTCATCAATTGGTTGTCATCTTCAAAAAGGGAGAGACTATTGAATCTCTTTTTTTTATGATGTAATCAATTGATGAATTAATGATCTAATTCATGTATTGAGAAAAGTGATGTAGGACTAACTACAATTATGAAAAGGTAAAACAATTGAAGAAGAATCAAATATTATGTAGGAGTTAAAGATTGGGCATCGGGCCAGAAGAATCGGGAGATACGTCGAAGGTTCGGACGATGCATCGAAAACTCGCTAAGAGTTCACTAAAAGCTCATTGGAAGATCGTCGGGAGTGTGCCGGAAGTTTCATTGAGATTTCAAATGAATAATTGACGTGTCGTACAACTAAGATTGCTTGCATTTTAATTATTTAGCCTTAATTATCATAGTTAGGATTTTAATTTGAGTTAATTTTGAGAGAAATCCTACTAACTCAAATAGGGGCCAACTGGACTCAAATCAGGGCTGAATTGGGTTGGATGGATAGCCCATTTAGTGACTAGGAGCCACGTCAGCCAGTGGCACCGCTAGGGTTGGCGATGGAACCACCTAAGGCTCTGCCTTCGAAGTAGTTTAGGTGGTGGTACCACCCAAATACTGCTAGGCGATGGTACCACCCTACCAAGCAATGGTACTACAAGAGCCCAATCTCTAATGCTTTGTCAAGTAGTCATACCACCTAGATTGGATGGTGGTACTGCCCAATGTCAGTCTGCAAGCGATGGTACTACCCAGTAATGGTGGTGGTACTACTAGTACCCCGAAAAATCAGTATGAGATATTTTTTGGCTCCATTTTTGAAGTCATATGGGGCCTATAAATACCTCACTCTTTTCAGCATGAAAGAGCATGAAAAGTATATAAAAAACTTATGATCTAAGTGAGAAAACACTATTGTGATTCCTTGAGAGTTCCCCTCCTTATCCCTAAGTGTAAATTCTATTTAAGGGAAGGTTGAGAGAACTGTAAAGGTTATCTCTTGAACCTATGAAAAGGATAATAGAGCTATAAGAGGTTAGTTGATCTTCGCTCATTGAAAGAAGATCAATAATGGAAGCCGGTGACTTCAACATAGGAGAAATCGAGAGTGGACATAGGTCATAACAACCAAACCACTATAAAATTGGTGTGCCTTCTTTTCTTTACCTTTTCCCTTTATATTACTTACTGATTTGGCTGCTCACTCCATTTCATACTTTTTCTAAGTTTAAATGTATTTTTAATATGATTTTATCGAAATGGTTTTTCTAAATACTCGACGTTTTTACGTAAGCACTAATTCACCCCCCCTCTTAGTGCTGATTTTGGTCCTAACATCTAGGTACATAGACTCTATTGTCAAAAAGTTTGGCATGAAAAATTTCAAGAGAGATATCATACCAATGAGACATGGGATATCGCTTTCTAGGAGCATATCCCTAAAGACTTTTGAAGAAAGGGCAGACATAGATAAGATACCCTGAGCCTTAGTGATAGGATCTATCATGTAAGCTATGCTATGTACCAGGCCTGATATAGTATATACTCCGAGTGTCACGAGCAAGTATCAAGTGGATCCAGGCTTGAAGCATTGGAAAGCAGTAAAATATATCCTTAAGTACTTGAGAAGGACTAAGGATATTTTACTAATATATAGAAGTAATAGCCTCAAGGTTGAGGGCTACATGGACTCAAGTTTTTAGTCTAATGTCGATGACAACAAGTCTAATTCAGTATATGTGTTCACCTTGAATGGAGGAGCAATATGCTGGAAGAGTTTCGAGCAAGATACTACTATTGACTTGACCATAGAGGCAAAGTATATTGCTACAATAGAGGCAACAAAGGAGGGAATCTGGATGAAGAAGTTAATCATAGATCTGGGAGTCATGCCAAGTAGTAAGGAGTTGATTCCCTTATACTACGGGCGATTGCTTAAATGAGGAAACTCGGGTCTCATCAGAAGTGTTCTGAGGAGGTTCTAATTTATTAAAGACATCGTGGCTCGAGGAGATGTAGCGGTGGAAAGAGTTTCATTCAAAGATAACATCCCAGATCCACCAACAAAGCTATTGTCTTATATTATCTTTGAGTATCAATGGGGATCAAACACGTAGCTTATTGGCTTTAGGTGAAGTGGGAGATTGCTAGTAATAGTTGCCCTACAAGCCAATCACATGAGTGATAGCACGTGTGACAAGATACACATTCCTTTTGCTTATTATATTATTTAGCATTTTATCACTTTATCTTGTATGCTGCACATATTATGATATCCATGGATCCGTGCAATGGGAATCAGATTGTGATGAGATCATGATAATGAGATCGATTCATCTTTAAACACAGACCGTAAATAATCATGGTCATAGGTCATTCAAGAGGGACATTGAGATGACTAGATAGACTAGTGTACTGTATACCTATCCATATGATGAAAGCGACTGGTCTCATAGCTGCTCATGTGGGGACACTAGAGACACTATGTAGGTGCTCATTGGAGAATGAGTTCACTGATTGATTCGCTCACGAAATATTGGATAGTTGATGATACCTTATTATCAAACAGCGATTCCATCGTCTTAGTAGTATATATGTTCCTTAGACTTCAGATACCAAGGATGTCCTGTATGAGTACTCCGCTCTTTGACACTGGACTTATAGGTCCAAAAGTTCTAGATCTAGCACAACCGGTCATTGAGAGTGACAGCCAATCTTACAAGGGCTATTGAGTGTCGATAGAGGATCATTCTCTCTTAGTGTCATGAAAGGAATATCCCATATATTTTTGCTCAAACAAATCCCAAGCTAGGGTCATTCGGATTGAGAGAGAAATAGTTCTCTAGGAGAATCCGATTAGAGCGAGACTCGAGTAAAAACCATATAAGCCTAATAGCACCATGCCCGGTATACAGTCTTTGGGATATTAGATTGATGAGGGACTATAGGTACATAGTAACTAAGGACAGATATGTCCAAAGGATTAGATTCCCTTGTATTATCTAGGGACTACGACATAGTGGCTTAATACGTTTGTAGTCGATGGGTCGAGTGAATTATTATGGAGATAATAATTCACTAAACCAAAAGAAGTTCTAATAGGTATGACTCATGGCTAGCTCAATATTGGGCTTAGAGGGTCACACACATATGGTAGTTGTTGCGACGGGTAAATATTCATATATGAGATATCCGTTGGAGCCCCTATCTTATTGGATATCCAATAAGCCCCTGAATTATTGGATTTTATAGATGATATCTAATAAGAGCCAATGATAGATTATTAAATAGAGATCCACTAATATAATAAGCTTAGATAGTTAGATGGAAATTCAATACCCAATAGGGCAGGATCCATTAAGGTTAAGTTGATAGAGGGCCTCTATAAATTAGAAGGAACCAAAGGGCTATAGACTAGGCCTTTTTGGCTGTCATCTCCTAGTCTTCTCTCCCCTTCTCCTCCTCAGCTAGCAGTTCCTATTTGGGGCATGTGGAGATTTGGGCAACAATTCAAGGATAGGATTTTGGTTATATCTATGATTTAGTATTTTCGTACTTTTATTCATGACTCTATCTTAATGGATGGGATTTTTTAGTATGAGGTTCACTTGGTCCAAAAACTATGAAGGTTTGGCTAGAGTTTGAGTTAGATTGGATAGGGTTTTTTTGGTAATTCTCATTTGATTTAGTTGCTTTGTGATTCTTCAATTTGTCATATGGCGAGGTTATGTTCCAATCACTACCTTCTTCTATTTATAGTTAAAAGTATTCCTAATTGTACTAAATGCTTATTTCACTTTCAAAACTTTTAAATCGAGAATGAAGAATCCCATGAGGTTCTGAAAATTTGTATATTCAATTACATTTGTTCAATTACCTCTTTTTTTCCATAACTTTAATAAGCTCAAAGGAGGCCTTTCCTAGTGTAACAAGACTCACCTGGGGACCTTAATGCATAAGCTAGTTGTTGGAAAATCTGGAGGTGATATCACATATGTAGTAGAACAACGGAAAATGAAATCCTAGAATTTTCCGTAGAAAAAGGTTTCTTATCGTCATGCAAAGATTGGTATGCAAAAACCCACGAAATAGAAAAACTACATGTATAAGAAAGATTGTGTTACTTAGGGAGATCGTATATCCCTGAATTCCTATAGATCTATGAGAGAGACTGAAGGAGGTCAATTGTCCTCTTCTCTAGCGATGATCCACACGACAAGGGTTGTGAAGATGCTCCTGAAATCACTGCATAAATCTCCTCTTCGCGTACACCACATAATCAAGAAGGGGTTGCCCCTTCTTGTTATCCGCATTCCCCAAATAGGAGCTGCTAGCTAAAGAGGAGAAGGGGAGAGGAGTATAGGAGGTGGTAGCTAAAAAACCTAGCCCATGGCCCTTTGGTTCCCTCATATTTAGAAAGGCCCCTTATCAACTTAACTCTAATGGATCCCACCATATTGGGTATTGCTAGTCATAGGTGCCCCAGCAAGCCAATCACGTGAGTGATGACACATGTGACTTGATACAGAATCTTTTTGCTTATTATATTTTGACGTATATCACTTTATAACTATTGCATATATGCATATATATATTGTGATGCCCTTAGATTTGTGCAATGGGAATTAGATCGTGATGAGATCACGATAATGAGATCGATTCACCTTTAAACACAAATCCTAAATAAACCCGATCACAAGTTACTCGAGAGGGACATCGTGATAACCGGACACACTGGTGTGCTATATACCCGTCCATGTGATGGATACAACTGGTCTCACAACTGCTCATGTAGGGACACTAGGGATACAGTACAGGTGCTCATTGGAGAACGAGTTCACTGATTGATCCGCTTATAGAATGTAGGATGGTTGATGATGCCTTATTATCAAATAGCGATTCCGTAGTCCTAGTGGTGTATCTGGTCCTTAGACTTGAGATACCAAGGATGTCCTGTATGAGTGCTCCACTCTTTGATACTAGACTTATAGGTTTGGCTGTCCCAGATCTAGTACAGCTGGTCATTAGGAGTGGTAGTCGACCTTACGAGGGCTATTGAGTGTCGATAGAGGATCATCCACTCTCGACATCATGAGAGAAATATCCCATGTGTTCTTGCTCAGACAAATCTCTGGCCAGGGTCATTCGGGTTGAGAGAGAAAGAGTTCTCCGAGAGAATCCGATTAGAGCGAGACTCGAGTAAAAACCGTTTGGGTCTGACAGCACCATGCTCGATATATGGTCTCTGGGATATTAGATGGAAGAGGGACTATAAGTACACGGTAACTAAGGACAGATAGGTTCAATGGATTGGATTCCCCTATATCGTCTGGGGACTACGGCGTAATGGCCTAATACGTCCGTAGTCGATGAGTCGAGTGAATAATTATAGAGATAATAATTCACTGAGATAGAAGGAGTTCTGACATATATGACTCACAACCAGCTCGATATTGGGCCTAGAGGGTCACAAACATATGGTAGGCATTGCGATGAGTAGAGGTTCGGATATGAGATATCCGACGGAGCCCTTGTTTTATTGGATATCCAATAAGCCCCTGAATTATTGGATCCCATGAACGAGATCCAATAAGAGCCCATGAGAGATTATTGGATAGAGATTCACTAATCTAAAAGGCTTAGGTTATTGGATGCATATCCAATACCCACTAGGGGAGGATCCATTAGGGTTTGACAAGGGACCTCTATAAATAGGAGGTATTCAGAGCCTCATATGCTAGAGCCTTTGCTTGCCTCTCCTATTCTCCTCCCCCTCTCCACCTCAGAGCAGGCCTGGAGTTTTGAGGAGCGTCGTCGCAGCCCTGCTATGTGGATCACCGCTAGAGAGGAGGACGCTTGACCTCCTTCACCCTCTCCTAAAGATCTGAAAGGAAACAGGGATATACGATCTCCCTAGGTAACACAATCTTTATACGCAGTTTTAAGTTTCGCGGATTTTGCGCACCAATCTTCGCACAACGACAAACATCTCTTTGGGAATCGGGGATTTTGTTTTCTTGTTCTTCCGCTATGCATCTGATGTCGCCCCCCCAAGATTTCCCAATAGTGGTATCAGAGCCAGGTTGTTCGTGCGAATGATTGGTTTTGAACTGCATGTGTTGTGTTTAGGAAAAACTTTTGACGTCAAAATCGTTGACGCAAAAGCGAGAAAGGGCAGCAACAGTTGCTGCCCTTGATCTGCGTGCGTGCAGCGCAGCCGCAGGCAGGTAGCACAGGGGCTGCGTCTACAGCAGCCGGTCGGAGGCCTGCTTGCACTAAGCTTGCGTCCGGTGGGGCTGGCAACCCGCGGGCAGAGGCGCCTGCGGCCGCTTCTCCCACGGGGTGAGGCGCCGCAGTGTCACGACCTTAGCTGGTTTTGCCTAAGGCGTGCGGCACCCTCGCGCGTCCGTCCGCAAAAGGTCAGCCTCCCCGAAGCCTCCCATTGTCCCTTAGGACCAACAAAAGAGAGAACGGGTTAAAAGAACGCCTCAATCGGGATCCACAAGCAAACATGTCCGAAAAACACTTCATAGACAATGCAAATTACAAACAGATTTTACAAGCTCTGAATAGTGGCACAACAAAGGGTAAAATGGTCCATTACAGACCGAAAAGCTCTCGAACGTGTCCACATGACACAACCTTTATTTACAAGCCTAAAGAGGCCACCAACCCAACTAAAATGGGACTTATAAGCCTTCGGCCGCCCCTCTACCTGCTATACAAGGCATGAACATGCCAAAAGACAACGGACAGACATAAGCATTACATCTAACATCTTGTTTAGAAGTTTGTCCGTTACATTCTCCCCCATTTATCCCTTCGACGTCCTCGTCGAAGCCTTTGTGAACACTGCAACTCTTCGCCTTTGCTGAGTCTTCAATCTTCCGCTCCAGCTGCAATGCGCCTCTTGGCTCCCAACTGCTCTACGCTGCTGTTTTTGAGTAGTCGACCCTTTAATCCGCCATGCTGCTACAACTCACCAATGACTCTGACTCTGTTGGGGGGTTTGGCTAAGTTGTGTTGATCCATGTCGATTCTTGCGGATCCACCAAATGAAGGAAAAGACCATCTTTTCTGCGCCAGTCTCTCAAAATTTCCACATGCTGCTTGAACTGGGTGGATGCTTGTTGGAGCTTTAACGAGCATCGCCTCGCAAACTTCTGAAGTTTTGGATCCTTCCTCCACAAAATTTGCTCATTGACTCTTCTTTCAGTTAGTTGTCACATCCAAGTAGGTTCGCATCACTTCCGCTTTCGATTAGCATTTCGTTGGGAAATGAGGCGGACGATCTACTCTCAGTAGCACTGATCACCGTTGGTGAGGATTTGACAACTATTGTCTTCCATTATCTTCGAAGGGTCTTTGAACTTATGCAGAGCTCCTCTGCTGGATAGATAAGAGAACTGGGGTACTCGGTTTCGCCCATTCTCTTAAGAGTTGAGAAGGCAAAGGTTACTTTGACTTTGCCCGCCTCCTCGAGGTTGTACTTCATGCATCGAGCTGGTTACTAGTCTTCGCCTGCTCTTTGCTCACACTTCTGAAGCACTTGAAGTGTTTGCACTCCTTGCGTTGAGTTGGCTACTGTGATTCACCTTCTCAATGCCATCGAACTTCTGGAATGCGGGAAGTTTTCACCCCAACTTGGAGTAATTCTCTGATAGATGAGGTCGCCTCTGGGATTGTACCGTCTTCTCCATCAACCCTGCCGCCTACTCCACTGAGTAGTAAAGGTACAGCACCGTGTACTGCTTGCTTCGTTCCTTGGTCGTGCACCCTTGCATGACCTGAAGTCCTTCACTTACGGCTATCTTGATGAGAAACTTGTTGACACCGGTCTTACGAAGTTTCTTGGCCTCTGCCCTTCAGCCTTGTCTCGGTACTTGGAGATTGCCTCTGCATGCTCCACCTCCTCGGCCCCTTTCACGACCTAGCGCTCTCCCTCCATGAGAGCAAGGGATCAATGACTTGCACGGAAGTCCCGCCTCTGCGGTACCACGGCGCTGCCATGCCCATGGCCCTACTATCCGTCGCCTCGCCTCTGTATCCCTTTTCTTCACAATCAGTAGAGATGTCTCCGTGGCACTCCTCTGAGTCCACCTCCATTCTAACTGATGCTTGATTTTGGGTAGCTAAGTCCCTCTGGACTCGTCGTCGCTTCCTCGCCCCTTTCGACCCCCTGCTTCAACACCTCTGTGTTCTCCAAGCAGTCTGTTTGGTCGATGGAAAGACAGACTGCAACTCCCATGCATGGCCTCTGCCATCACGTTGTAGAGTTTGCACCGATTCTGTTCTCCTTAGCTTCCTTGGTAGCAACGTTCGCTTACTCGACCTTGTCCTCTGACTTATCGGGCTCCCTTAAGCGAATATGAGCTCTGGAGCAGTCCAACTCTCCAGCTGCTTCGATCATACCTCTGTATGATAAAGTCCCTCCCATGGAACTCACTGGTACTTGCATTCGAACTTTTCCCTTGGTGGAACACAGCCCCCATATGCTGATGACCAAGGCTTTCATCCGATGCAAAATTCGATGCACGCCCGGAAGACCCGCCTCTGCGGTACCATGGCCTTCACTCCTTGAATCCATAGCCCTTCTTGCCGTCGTGTTGTTCACCGAAGTGGAGCTTCCAGTAGCTCCCGATCATACCTCCATATGATCTCATCCCTCACGGGAATTATCGTGTGCGTCGCATTGCCACAAACTGTTCCACCACGATCCGCTGCGCCATGTCGCCTCCTGGTGACATCTCTATTGCATTCTGATCCATGTGGAATAAACTCGAATTGTGAACCCTCCATGTGTGGCCTCTACCAATACATCGCAGGGTCCCTTCCACCTTCGAATTTGTTCGCTCCTTTGGCAATCGACCTTCATCCACCCACTCTTGGGTCACACCTAGATGAAGCACCGCTCTAGGACAGTCCGTCGCCTAGTAGCTCCCGAAGTCCACCGACTCCACTGTAGTTTGTGCACCATTGTCTGGATCCTGGGCCTCTGCCCCTACCAGCACAATCTCCGCTGCGCACTGCTTCCTTCACAGCAACTCAAATGGCAACACTGTGGCATATTCTTCAAGAGTACCCGCCTCTGCGTCCTCTTGCCCCGTGCTAAGGCCTTCTGAACCCAACTTCGCCTCCGCAAATTGAGTCGCCTTAGTTCCTCCATCAAATGCTCCTCCGAGATAAGGTGCATGTGCCCAGAAGCTCCCTTCGTCTTTGGCACCATGCAAGATGAGTCCGCTCCGTCAGAATGAAGGACCCATGGAACAACATGATCCTACCCTTGCCTCTGCAAGAGTTCATGTCTTTGACCTCTGTCTAAGGAAAGCACTGTGCTTCTGCTCCATGTTCCAACTTCTCTGTTGGCTCCCTTCATGCGGCTTGGGTACTTCGCCAAGTTACACCCAAGTTGCTCCGCTCCTCGTTTTTGCATTGAGTCGATGGTGGCCCTCGCGCCCTCCATTCCACGGGTCAGCCCTCCCTTGAGTCCGATCTCCATATCGACTCTAAGTGTGCCTTCATTTAAGTTGCTTCAGGTTGCTCCCCCACTTGATCTCGCAATGCATCCACCAATGCATTCTCTCGAGCGAGATCAAGCGACAACTCCTCGCCGCTTGCTCGGTCCATCGAGCTTCGTGAAGTTGTTGTTTGTGAGGTACTCCTCCTCAACATGTGAAGTCCGTCTCACATGAGTCTCCCTCTGGAGTGCCGAGACTTATCCCTCCTGGATAACTGTCCCATTGGAGCAACATCTCTCTTCGTTTCGGAGACCACCATCCCCTTAGACTACTCCGATCTGCTGAACAAACTGTGCATTGTTCTGCCTCCTGCAGACGCACTTGCTAGATTGCGCCTCCACGTCAATACAACCACCGCTGCACCCCTCAAGGCCTAGCAACATGCTGAACTCATTGCACATTTCAGCCTCCTCCGGACGTATCCTTCACTTGCCGAAGAGAAAGTTTCAATGCTCCATGGCGCCGAGTCTCGGTCGCCTTGGGATGGCCACGAACATTCCATCGTCCGCATACAAGCCCATGCATGAGTACCAAATTCTTCGAGTTAGCAATTCCCCTCACCTCTGTGAGCTTTGCATAACTCTTTTGGTCGTTGAGCAACTCATTCCACCTTGGATGGTCTCATTCTTGCCAAGCGCCTCGCTTGCCTAGAGCACCATCAAGTATAGTTGTCAACGTTGAGCCGTAGCTCAAACTCAGCCATCCCAACCTTTGTGCGCTCCGAATTCTTCCAAGCTTGCCTGTTCTCGTGGTGCCTCTTGCGCGAAGGGTTGGCCATTCCTCAAAATGCCAATGTTAGATGCCCGCTCCTCTGAGCGACTCTTTTCCCTACATCTCCATGCCCGTTTTCCCTCAAACGGTCGCGCGTGTGCTGACTGCCCTCAACGCAGCCCCGCTAGGTCCCCCACGTTTGCATGTCAAGTGTTTCTACGAGTGCTTGTCCCGCTCTGATACCATAATGTCACGACCTTAGCTGGTTTTGCCTAAGGCGTGCGGCACCCTCGCGCGTCCGTCCACAAAAGGTCAGCCTCCCCGAAGCCTCCCATTGTCCCTTAGGACCAACAAAAGAGAGAACGGGTTAAAAGAACGCCTCAATCGGGATCCACAAGCAAACATGTCCGAAAAACACTTCATAGACAATGCAAATTACAAACAGACTTTACAAGCTCTGAATAGTGGCACAACAAAGGGTAAAATGGTCCATTACAGACCGAAAAGCTCTCGAACGTGTCCACATGACACAACCTTTATTTACAAGCCTAAAGAGGCCACCAACCCAACTAAAATGGGACTTATAAGCCTTCGGCCGCCCCTCTACCTGCTATACAAGGCATGAACATGCCAAAAGACAACGGACAGACATAAGCATTACATCCAACATCTTGTTTAGAAGTTTGTCCGTTACAGCAGGGCAGCGGCGCCTACCGCCGCTTCTCCCGCGGGCGAAACCCCCCCACAAGGGCGGTTGCCCGGCGGGACATCACTGCCTACGAGCATTGCCCCGCGGGCAGAACCGCCCGCGGAGGCGATAGCGCCCGTAGGGGCGCCAACCTGCAGGGGCAGCACCGCCTGCGGGCCTTGCCCCGTCGGCAAAACCGCCCGCGGAGGCGCCCACCTGCAGCGGCAGCGCCGCTAGCGGGCATGCCGCTTGTAGGCGACGGCAGCACCCTCACCCCGCCGCACAGGCCGCCGCCAGTAGGGTGGCGACAGCGACAGTAGCAAAGGGGAGTAGGGCATTAGTGTTTTCTGGGCAAAAGACAGTTTTGCTCCTCGGAATTTGAGAAATTTCAGTTTCTGTCTTTTGTCCAAATTATGAAAATACCCCTATTAAATAGGGGTATTTTTATAAAATAATAATCATATGTATAATTAGTATTTTATGAAATAAGGGACATACAAGAAATTCCCTATATGTCCCTGATTTTATAAAATACTAATTAATTAAAAGGTTTTGTTGATTATTATTTTTTATCATTATCTAGTAGTCCTACATGATGATGATTATTTATACATGTGATGTATGATGTGTGGACGGATGATCATGGACCGTGTGATTTGTGTACTTGTGATTATTATTATTGGGGTCTGCGAGCCTCCATTATATTTCTCGTTTATTGTCAGGCTTGCGTGCCTATGATTAAGTTGTAATCACATGAGGAGGCGTAGCGGGAGCATGGATGCAATAGTGGGACCCATGAGACGAACGATCGCGATGCATGAAGATGCATCAAGATGTCGACGGAACCAACGAGGACGAGATGGACGATCACAAGGCATGGAGATGTACCGTTGTACACATAGATCTTGATGTGAATGATTTGGCCTACTGACTCGGGCCTAATCACATTAGGTTATGCTCCATGATCATCTGGTGTGATTGCTTATACATATACTAGATATGTATATATATTTGCATGCGATGTAGATATATATTAAATATGTATATGTGTGACATGTCATATTAGGAGACCAAATCATAGAAACATCTCTCTCGATAATATTAAGTCGGTAAACGTGAGGCAATTAGATTGACTCACGTGGCCTTCCATCGTTATAGGTAGGAACCGATTCCCGGTATAGGTTGAGTTGGTCGAGTCCCTCGAGGCTCACCTATATCGCGATTCGCTATCTTGCTTACGATATAGAGATGTCACCGGTGACCTGAGGACATGGTATGCTTGGTCGAGTCCCTCGAGGGTATATCATCAAATCAAACTCATCTTGTAACGAAGGTGTTGACTTAACCGAGCATCATGGTTGGTCGAGTCCTTCGAGACCATGGTGATTCGATGGCCGAACCGGACGGGAATCACAAGAAGTTGTGATCGGTAAGAGTTGCCTACCTTTTAGGCTTAGTGTGATTGGTCGAGTCCCTCGAGGTTACACTAAGACGCTGATTGGATCCTGATCCCCACTAGAAGTCTGTCGTTGACTTCCGTTTCATGTGCTGAGGGTGTCGCGTGACTCATTAGTAAAATAGTGGGAGCATATTAAGATAGAAGTCAATATCTTGATAGTTTATTTCTTACAAAATCTACATGTTATTCATTTCTACTGCATCTTTATTTTTAGAAAATGTTGCTTACAAATCCCTTACGTGGCATACTTGATGTCAACCACCTCATTGGTCCAAATTATACGGATTGGCTCAGTAACTTGAGAATTGTTCTCACGGCGGAGAAAATTGTGTACGTCCTTTATACAGTGATGCCTTCGCCCGAAGAAGGGGCAAGTGAGGATGAGATCGCTCGCTACGTGAAGTACATTGATGACTCCACTCTTGCTCAGTGTTATATGTTGGGCTCTATGACTCCTGAGTTACAGAGACAACATGAAAAGATGGATGCCAGATTCATTCTCCTACATGTCCATAAATTGTTTGAGGAACAGGGAAGGACTCAGCAATATGAGATATCCAAGAGCCTCTTCTACGCTAGGATGACTAAGGGGACACCGGTTCAGAACCATGTCCTAAAGATGATTGAGTGGATAGAAAAACTCACAGGTCTAGGAATGGTCCTAAAGGATAACTTGTGTGTGGACATTGTGCTTCAATCCCTACCAAATTCCTTTTCACAGTTCATAATAAATTTTAATATGAACAAGCTTGAGGTGACTCTCCTAGAGCTCCTCAATATGTTGAGGGAGGTAGAGAGTACTATTAAGAAAGAAAAGCCAGTTCTCTATACTAGTAAGACCAGAAAGAAAAGGATAGCAGAAAGGTCCCTTAAGAAGGGAAAGGGCAAGGGCAGACTTGGTAAAGCAAAGGTTGCTAAGAAAAACCCAACAAAGGACAAAGGCTAGTGCTTCCACTATGGCAAAGATGGGCACTAGAAGAGGAACTACAAAGAGTACCTTGCAGAGAGGGGAAAATAGAAGCTTGGAGAAGCTTGAGGTACATTCATGATCAATCTCCAATTGTCAGATTTTTGTGATAGTGCATTGGTATTGGATATCAGTATTGCTTATCACATCTACAATTTATTGTAAATTCTAGCAAAGCCGAGGGGAGATTGACGAGAGGAATATTGCATAAAAGTTTGTTTATGCTAGACACTACTCCACATATCATGAATATAAATGTATCCAAGAGGAAACGAGATGAGATGAACAGTGCATACCTGTGGCATAATAGGCTAGGTCACATCCATGAATGAAGGATTCAAAAGTTACTAAATGATGGATATCTAGATCCATTCGACTATGTGTCATATGCAACTTACGAGCCTTGCCTTTGTGGAAAACTGACCAACTCTCCATTTAGTGGAACTAGAGAGAGAGCCACTGAGCTGTTGGAACTCATACATAGTGATGTATGTGGACCCATGTCAACTCATGCCATTGGTGGTTACTCCTACTTCATTACCTTTATTGATGATTTCTCAAGGTATGGATATGTGTACTTAATGAAGTACAAGTCCGAGGCTTTTGAGAAATTCAAATAGTATAAGAATGAGGTGGAGAACCAGACTAGAAAGAGTATCAAAACTCTTCGATCAGATCGAGGAGATGAGTACTTAAGTACAGAGTTTACTTGGTTCCTCAAGGACCATGGGATATTATCCCAATGGACACCTCCTTATACACCACAGCTCAATGGTGTCTCTGGAAGGAGGAATCGTACGCTATTAGATATGGTGCGGTCCATGATGAATTTCGTTGATCTACCCATCTTATTCTAGGGATATGCCCTAGAGACTACAACTTACCTTCTGAACAGAGTTCCAACTAAGTCGGTAGTGTCTACACCATATGAGATATGGAAAGGGAAGAAGCCTGATCTTAAGGTTGTTAAGATTTGGGGCTGCCCTACCCATGCTAAAAGACACAACCCCGATAAGTTAGAATCGAGGACAGAGCGATGCAAATTTATGGGATACCCCAAGGAAACTTGTGGGTATTATTTCTTTCATCTCGAGGACCAAAAGGTCTTTGTAGCTAAGAGAGCAGTGTTCCTTGAGAAGGAACACATTCTATGTGGAGATAGTGGCAGCATGATAGATTTGAGCGAGGTTGGAGAACCAAGCTCAAGCACCACTCTACAGCCCGAGTCTGTTCAGGTACCTAATACACAAGTTTCAACTTTACGTAGGTCTGATAGAGTATCCCATCCTCTTGAGAGATATGTGGCACATATTAGAGGAGAGGATGTTGAGGATATTAATCCTCAGACCTACGAGGAGGCTATTATAAGTATAGACTCCGGGAAGTGGCAAGAAACCATGAATTCTGAGATGGATTCTATGTACTCTAACAAGGTTTGGAACCTAGTTGATACGCCCGAAGGTATTGTACCCATCGGTTGCAAGTGGATCTTTAAGAAAAACATCGGAGTATATGGAAAGGTAGAGACCTATCAGCAAGGCTAATGGCTAAGGGGTATCGTCAAAGACAAGGTGTTGACTACGACGAAACCTTCTCACCCGTAGCAATGCTAAATTCCATCAGAATTCGATTGGCTATTGCAGCACACTATGATTATGAGATCTAGCAGATGGATATGAAAACTGCATTCCTCAATGAAAACCTTGAGGAGGAGGTGTATATGATGCAACCTGAGGGATTCGTATCCAAGAACTGCCCAGATAAGGTGTGTAGGTTGCTTAGATCCATTTATGAACTAAAGCAAGCTTCCTGAAGTTGGAACATAAGATTTGATGAGGCAATCAGATCTTATGACTTCGTTAAGAACGAAGATGAGCCTTGTGTGTACAGGAAGGTAAGTGGGAGCGCTATCACCTTTTTGGTGTTATATGTGGATGACATCCTAATCATTGGGAATGACGTAGAAATGCTATCTACAGTAAAGACTTGGTTATCTAGACACTTCTTCATGAAGGACTTAGGGGAAGCATCCTATATTTTGGGGATTCGAATCTATAGAGATAGATCCAAGAGGATGCTTGGCTTGTCCCAATCTAAGTACATAGAAACCATTGTCAAAAGGTTTGGCATGGAAAATTCCAAGAGAGGTCTCATACCGATGAGACATGGGATATCGCTTTCTACGAGTATATCCCCAAAGACTCTAGAAGAAATGGCGAACATGGATATAATACCTTATGCCTCAGCAATAGGGTCTATCATGTATGTCATGCTATGTACTAGGCCTGATATAGCGCATGCTCTGAGTGTTACGAGCAGGTATCAGGAGGATCTAGGCTGGGAGCACTGGAAAGCAGTAAAGTGTATTCTTAAGTACTTGAGAAGGACTAAGGATCTTTTACTAGTGTATGGAGGTAATAGCCTTAAGGTTGAAGGCTACACGGACTCAAGTTTTTAGTCTGATGTCAATGATAGCAAGTTGAATTTAGGGTATGTGTACACCTTGAATGGAGGAGCAGTGTGCTGGAAGAGTTCCAAGCAAGATACTACTGCTGACTCGACCATAGAGACGGAGTACATTGCTGCATCAGATGCAATAGAGGAGGGAGTCTGGGTGAAGAAGTTCATCACAGATTTGGGAGTCGTGCCGGGTAGCGAGAAGCCAACTTCCTTATATTGCGACAACTATGGGGCGATTACTCAAATAAGGGAACTTGGGTCTCATCAGAAGTGTTCTGAGGAGATTCCAACTTATCAAAGAGATTATAACCTGAGGAGATGTAGTAGTGGAAAGAGTTCTATCCGAAGATAACATTGTAGATCCATTGACAAAGTCGTTGTCTCAAATTGTCTTTAAGCGTCATAGGGGTCTGATGGGGATCAGACACATAGGTGATTGGCTTTAGGTCAAGTGGGAGATTGCTAGTCATAAGTGCCCAACAAGCCAATCACGTGAGTGATGGCACGTGTGACTTGATACAGAATCTTTTTGCTTATTATATTTTGGTGTATATCACTTTATAACTATTGCATATATGCATATATATATTGTGATGTCATTGGATTTGTACAATGGGAATCATATCATGATGAGATCACGATAATGAGATCGATTCACCTTTAAACACAGATCCTAAATAATCCCGGTCATAGGTTACTCGAGAGGGATATCGTGATCACCGGACAGACTGGTGTGTTGTATACCCGTCCATGTAATGGATACAACTGGTCTCATAGCTGCTCGTGTAGGGACACTAGGGATGCAGTACAGGTGCTCATTGGAGAATGAGTTCACTGATTGATCCGCTTACGGAATGTTGGATGGTTGATGATGCCTTATTGTCAAACAGCGATTCCGTAGTCCTAGTGGTGTATCTGGTCCTTAGACTTGAGACACCAAAGATGTCCTGTATGAGTGCTCCACTCTTTGATACCAGACTTATAGGTTTGGTTGTCCCAGATCTAGTACAGCTGGTTATTAGGAGCGGTAGTCGACCTTACGAGGGCTATTGAGTGTCAATAGAGGATCATCCACTCTCGGCGTCATGAGAGGAATATCCCATGTGTTCTTGCTCAGACAAATCCCTGGCTAGGGTCATTTGGGTTGAGAGAGAAAGAGTTCTCCGAGAGAATCCGATTAGAGCGAGACTCGAGTAGAAACCGTATGGGTCTAACAGCACCATGCTCGATATACGGTCTCTGGGATATTAGATGGATGAGAGACTATAGGTACACGATAACTAAGGATAGATAGGTCCAATGGATTGGATTCTCCTGTATCGTTTTGGGACTATGGCGTAGTGGCTTAGTACATCCATAGTCGATGAGTCGAGTGAATTATTACATAGATAATAATTCACTGAGTTAGAAGCAGTTCTGACATGTATGACTCACGACCAACTCGATATTGGGCCTAAAGGGTCACACACATATGGTAGGCATTGCGATGAGTAGAGGTTCGGATATGAGATATCCGATGGAGCCCTTGTCCTATTAGATATCCAATAAGCCCCTGAATTATTGGATCCCATGAACGAGATCCAATAAGAGCCCATGAGAGATTATTGGATAAAGATTCACTAATTTAAAAGGCTTAGGTTATTGGATGCATATCCAATACCCACTAGGGGAGGATCCATTAGGGTTTGACAGGGGACCTCTATAAATAGGAGGGATTTAGAGCCTCATAGGCTAGAGCCTTTGCTTGCCTCTCCTATTCTCCTCCCCCTCTCCACCTCAGAGCAGGCCTAGAGTTTTGAGGAGCGTCGTCGCAGCCCTGCTGTGTAGATCACCGCTAGAGAGGAGGACGCTTGACCTCCTTCACCCTCTCCTAAAGATCTGCAAGGAAATAGGGATATACGATCTCCCTAGGTAACATAATCTACTCTATACGCAGTTTTAAGTTTCGCGGATTTTGCGCACCAATCTTCGCACGATAATGAACATCTCTTTGGGAATCGGGGATTTTGTTTTCTTGTTCTTCCGCTACGCATCTGATGTCGCCCCCCCCAAGATTTCCTAACAGATATTGGATCTCCATCCAACTACCCAAGCCACTTAGATTAGTGGGTCTCTACCTAATAATCTCTCATTGGCTCTTATTGGACCTTATCCATAGGATCCAAAAATTCACGAGCTTATTGGATATCCAATAAGATAGGGGCTCCAACGGATATCTTATATCTAACCCTCTACTTATTGCAACACCTATCATATGTGTATGACCCTCTAGACCTAATCTCGCGCTGGCTATGAGTCATACCTGTTAGAACTCCTTCTAGCTCAGTGAATTATTATCTCAATAATAATTCACTTAACTCATCGACTACAAATGTACTATGCTACTACGTCGTAGTCCCTAGATAATATAGGGGAATCTAATCTATTGGACCTATCTACATCGCAATCCCTCCTTTATTGTCTCTACCATAGCAATATACTCCACATTTGTAGTCAAGTTAGTAGTAGTATCTTGCTTAGAACTCTTTCAGCATACAACTCCTCCATTCAAGATAAACACATACCCAAAATTTGACTTATTATCATTGATATCGGGCTAGAAGCTCGAGTTCGTGTAGCCCTCAACCCTAAGGCTATTTTCATCATATACTAGTAAAAAATCTTTAATCATTCTCAAGTACTTATATGGGATAACTTAAGTGCTTCCGAAGAAGAGGAGCCAACCAACACCGAGCAAGTTGCTCACTATGCACTAATGGCCATTGGAGATGAGGTAACAAGTTCAATTGATACAAATTTATCATTTGATGAACTATTAAATACTTTTCATGATTTATTTGATGAATTCAATTCAATTAGTAAAAAATATAAATTATTAAAAAAGGAGCATGATTCTCTTGTTAGTGATTACAATAGATTAAAAGTTGAGCATAATGATAGTTTAGCTCCATGTACGAAATGTCATGAAGTAAAAACACTTAGAAAAGAAAACTTGCTACTCAAAGAAACCTTAGAAAAATTTGAGGTTGGTAGCAAGTCCTTGAACATGATCATTGCCAATAAATGTCACGTTTATAAAAAAAGACAGAATCGAATTTATGAGTAGCTCTCACCAAAATCCAACCACCTTTATTAAAGGCCCTACTTTGCATATATCACCTCACACTAAATGCAACTTTTGTTGCAAACTTAGACATGTTACGTACAAATATCCATTCAAGAGATATAGTCCACATAAATTGAGTTGGGTTCCTAAAAGAACCCAAAATGACTCAATGCAACATGATAAGCTATGTAGATCAATTTTTGAGGCACCCAAGATCAAATGGGTACCTAAAACTCATCTCTTTTTGTAGAAAAATATACCATCGCAAGCTAGGAGCAAGAGATGATACTTTGATTTTAGATGTTCAAGGCTTATAACTAGAGATCCAAAATAACTCATAAAGCTCTCTAGCCAAGATAATAAAAAGGGGATCATAGGAATTAAAACTGTCAGTTACAAAATGATACTTATAAGATCATGATGCAATAATTATTTGAAATATTATGTGATAAACACTTGATCTTGATCTCTCAAACCTGAAAATTCTTATACATAAGTTCCCTTTCTCACTTCTTCCGGATATCTAAATTTCTCGGATACATTCCCTCAATTGTTTTTTGAATCGAATTCTATCCAACAAGATCATGAATTTGTTAAATTTTATTTTCAGACTTTTCTTGATTCTTTGGATTACTCACTTAAATCATGATCTTATAGTATGCGCAATGAGCCATATGCATTTGTTATGATACTTGCGTACAAATTTTATATGATGAATCATGAACGTACAATCTCCAGTATGAATCTTTTCCTCTTATGATGTGAATTTTATATGATAATGTAAATAAGGTTGTGTGCTTCACAACAATAAAAATCTTGCAAAATTGGAATCACCTATGATAGCAACACACACTAATGTGAGCAGTACTCACTGCCTGTAGGTAGTGGCACCGCCTAGCTGGCGGTAGCACCGCCTGGCAAGCGGTAGCACCGCCTAGCTAGCGGTGCTACCACCCGCAACCTCTGCCCTATAAAAAGGCACTTAGGGCCGATGGTAGAACTGACCCCAAGCCCTCCTACATTCCTCTAAACACCTCTCCACCCCTCATTCTCCTTGATCCTCCTCTAGAAACTCTAGGAAACCCTGCTCTTCTTCAAATCCAAGGATCAATCTTAATCTTTCAAGAAGATCACTACAAGGGTAATTTTCAAACCTCTTCTTTCAATTTATTGATAGATCTTGCTTCTTATGTGTAGTTCTTGGTATCATTTATGTGTTTAGTTTCATGGCTTCTAGAAGATCCTCTAGGGATAAAGGGAAGAGGAGATTAGATAAAAATTATGACTTCCTATTTTTCGATTCTAATCAACGTGCCCTAAAATTTCCATCAATAGAGTCTATATATATTCACAAAGGTAAAAGTGTTGATTTAGATGAATTAATTGATTTGGAACCTATTCAATTGTTTGCTAATCTAGACATTCTCCCAATCTTTCAAATGAGTAAACCTATCTACCCTTGACTTGTTAGGCTATTTTACAATAATTTACATATAGATGAAGATGAAAGGGTATCTACCTATCTATTAGGACATCATATACTCATTACGGATAGAACCATTTACAACATCATAGGAATTCTGGTAAAAGAAAGAGGGTGTTATTTTAGAGGACAATGGGATGATGAAACAGTTGGGACTACTTACATTGATGCCTTAGGAACAATTTTTGACAATCCTAACTTAACAATTCTTTCAAAAAGTTATGAACATTTACTACCTTTAAGCACCAAAATACTTCATCACATCCTGATAAGTATCATTCTCCCAAAATAATATCATCATGATGAAGTAAGCCAAATGAAATTAGGTACCATGTTTTGGATTATGAAGGGAGATAACAATTGTTTTGATTATCTAATCCAACAAAACATGATAGAACTATCAAAAAGGGACATGATGATTCCATATGGTGGCTTAATCACAAGACTACTCCATGCCTATGATATTGTCATTCCACCCGAAGAAGTTATAAAACTAGATAGATTTAGTGTCATAAATAGAAATCTACTTTGACAGATGAGATGTATATTTAGAAATGGTATATGGACTAGATTGCCTAGAAGGACTGATCCCCTCCAACCTGAACCAGAACCTAAAACACCAATTTTTAGGGGTAATCAATCTCCTCCAACTGGTCTCTTCGAGGAATCACCTCCAGTAGAGCAAGCACCTCCCTCATCTATCGATGACATGGGGACTCGGATGGATCATTTTGAACAATGACAAGATCGACTTGAACAACGCCAAGATCAAATCTTAACTGAGTTGTAGCAGATTCACCGACAGTTTAATACTTTGTTTAGACATTTTAACTTACCACCACCTGAATGAGCAATGGATGAAATCTCTCTATTGTATTATGCTTACTTTTATGTTGTAATCTTATGTTGATTACATTACTATTTGTAATCTTAAAATGATGCTTATTTTGATTTCGTTGTGATCTCTTTTATGTTGTAATATTATGTTGCCTACTCTGATGGTGAAATTCTGTGCTTATTTTAATGAATGTATCACTCTAAGAATTAGACTTGATAAATATTATAACTAAATAAATTCCTTGATACATTCAACTTTTGGCATTTATAACCTGACACATTATTTGATGATCATTTACGAAGTTAGGAATGTTAATTTGTCTAAATGCATGAATTTAATGTATATCTTTTCCAAACTATCTTTGTGTATTTCATAAATGGAGCTTTCATGAACTTATTTCATTTTTATCTTCCCTGGTATCAAGTTTACTTCATACACTTGCTCCATCACTTAATGATTTTTGATATACTCAATCACTCCATGGATTTCATTGACAAATGCATCTCTCACGGATTTATCTCATGTGAATTTTTAATGAGAAATAGATTTAATGTGATGCTCCTCTCATTATGAAGGTTTATTCATAGAATTTCTTTTATCCTTTATATGATGATTCTTTCACATGAATTATTTCTTAATGAAGGAAGAATTTTTATTTTTTTATGAGATGAACACTTGCAAGAATGAGGAGTTGATTTCATATGAATATCTTGATCCTTATGAAAATTGAAGCATGATTTAATGAAACTCTTTTATCGGTTTTGACTTGATTCAAATCATTTCACAAAATTGGTTCTTAATGGATTTCCTCCTTACTTTCCTTCTTTATGCCAAGTTTTGATGAAAAAATGGGAGAAGTTAAAGGAAGCTATCTCTTTAATATTTATAACTTTTAATGTGAGAACTTTTGAATGATACCATGTCATGAATGCTTGAAATATGATTGGTATACAAATTAAAATGTAGCATAAATTTTTACCACAATTGCATTGTTGAATTGTTCTCCTTTTTGTTGATGACAAAGGGGGAGAAATAATACCAAAATGTGATAAATTGATGACAAATGTATGCAATGTATTTCATCATATATACATGAAATATTTGCTTGATAAATTTTCTTCATTATGATCAGATATCTAGAGCTTAACTTGATATTTTACGATTGATATCTTGCCATAGAATGATGAATTGCTATCTTTGTCATCTTTCATATTTGAAATATCATACTTGAAAATGGATGTCATACATTGACATCATTTTGAGAATGTTAGATAATGATAGTAATCATGATTTGCATGTTGATAAGTTTGAATGAATCTAACTTATCAGTTTGATACTTGAATTCAAAGGCTTTAAATTCAAGAGTGTCTTTTCTCAAGTATAGCATATAGATAGGGAGAGTTAAGGTTAACTCCGACATCAATTGTTTATCATCATCAAAAAGGCGGAGATTGTTGAATCTCGGATTTTGATGATGAAGTCAATTATAATTTGTTTGATCTAATCTAAATGTTGAGAAAAGTATGCAGGATTAATTACGATAGCAGTAAGACATAAAGTAGGTGTTGTGCCGGAGTTAAGATCGAGATCACGTTGGGAGTTCGAGAATTCGTCGGAAGTCCGGACGTTTGTTGAAAGTTCTATCGGAACCAACCAAGAAGTCCAGGAGCTTGCCAAAGAAGCTCATCGGAACTTGCCAAGAAGATCATTGTAAAGTCCAGGAGCTTGTTGGGAGTCCGTCGGAGCATTGCCGAGAGTTCATCGGATGTTCGCTGGAAGTACGCCGGAAGCTCGTCGGAAGAGCAATTGACGCATCGGAACAAGAAGAGCTGTGATCATGTCTTAATTATCGTAGTTAGAGCGTAAATTAAGTTAGGATTGGGAGGTAATCCCACAAACTTAATTATGGGCCAATTGGGCCCTTAACATGGCTGATTTGGGATGGATTGAACAACCCAATCAGCCCCTGAAAACATGGCCAGCGGTGGTACCTCCGACAGTTATTGTTGCCAGCGGTGGTACCGCTAGAGCTCGGTCTCCGAGCTCTATCAAGCGATGGTACCACCCAGACTGAGTGGTAGTACCACCCAGTGTCAGGTGTTAGGCGATGGTACCGCTAGGACCCCGAAAATCCAAGATTAAATACTTTTTGGCTCTATTTTTGAAGTCATTGGGGTATATAAAAACCCCACCCTTTTCTACATGAAAGGACATGAAAGCATTTAGATAATCTTGAGTTGTTGGGGTGTAAAAGTGTTGTAAACAAGTGCTAGAGTTCTCCTCCTCCCTTTCTAAGATTTGAGATCATTCAAGAGAGGTGTAAGACTTGTAAGGGTTCTCTCCTAAACCCGTGAAAAGGAAAAAATGTTGTAAGAGGTGGTTGGTCTTCACCTATTGAAGGAAGGCCTTTAGAGTACGCTAGTGATCTCGTCGGAGGAGGGCGAACATGGATATGATACCCTATGCCTCAGTGATAGGGTCTATCATGTATGCGTTGCTTTACACCAGGCTTGATATAGCGCATGCTCTGAGTGTCACAAGTAGGTATCAGGCAGATCCAGGCTTGGAGCATTGAAAAGCAGTAAAGTGTATCCTTAAGTACTTGAGAATGACTAAGGATCTTTTACTAGTATATGGAGGTAGTAGCCTCAGGATTGAAGGCTACACAGACTCGAGTTTTCAGTTTGACATCGATAATAGCAAATCAAATTTGAGATATGTGTACACCTTGAATGAAGGAGCAGTGTGCTGGAAAAGTTCCAAGCAAGATACTATTGCTGACTCGACCACAGAGGCGGAGTACATTGTTGCAGCAGAGGCAACAAAGGAGGGAGTCTAGATGAAGAAGTTCATTACAGATCTGGGAGTCCTACCAGGCAGTGAGGAGCATATTCCCTTATATTGCGACAACAACGAGGTGATTGCTCAAGTAAAGGAACCCAGGTCTTCTCAGAAGTGTTATGAGAAGGTTGCAGCTTATTATATAGATTGTGACCTGAGGCGAAGTAGCAGTGGAAAGAGTTTCATCCAAAGATAACATCACAGATCTACTGACAAAGCCATTTTCTCAAATTATCTTTGAGCATCATAGGGGTCTGATGGGGATCAAATACATAGGTGATTAGAGTTAGGTCAAGTGGGAGATTGCTAGTCATAGGTGTCCTGCAAGCCAATCACTTAAGTGATGACAAATGTAGCTTGACACGTAGTCTTTTTGCTTATTATTATTATTTAGTATTTTATTACTTTATATTGTTTGTTGCTTGAATATATTGTGATGTCCATGGATCTATGCAATGGGAATCGAATCATGATGAGATCATAATAATAAGATCGATTTGCCTTTAAACATAAATTATAAATAATCCCAGTAATAAGTTACTCTAGAGGGACATCGAGATAACCTGATAGACTGGTATGCTATATACTCGTCCATATGATGGATATAGCTGATCTCATGGCTGCTCGTGTAGGGACACTAGGGATATAGCACAAGTGCTCATTAGAGAATGAGTTCACTGATTGATCCGCTTACGAAATGTTGGATGGTTGATGATGCCTTATTTTTAGATAGTGACTCTATAGTCATAGTGGTGTATCTAGTCCTTAGACTCGAGACACCAAAGATGTCATGTATAAGTACTTCATTCTTTGTGTTAGGACTCTTTTTCTGAGCTTTTGAATAATGTTTATTGAGTCTATTTAGTTCAGTTGTTTATTAAGTTTGTTTAATTCAGTTAGAGTCAAATAGAGGTTTATTTAATATTTATTTATTATTAAGAGTCCAAGTTCTGGTGGACTCTAGGTGGAACTCTATCAATAGTGATGTAACCCTTTCTTTTGGAATCAATCAATGAAATGTTATTCCACTCTGTGGTCAAACCCTAAGAGATCGATCCCCTCGAAATGATCAAGGAGGATCAATCCCCTCGAAGTGATCAAGGAGGGCCGATCCTCTCGAAGCGATCAAGGAGGCCGATCCCCTCGAAGTGATTATTATCATTCCCTTTTCTCCCCTTTCTTCCACGATAAGACCGTAGGGTCTGTTAGGATCAAGAGCACTAAGAGGGGGGGGGTGAATTAGTGCAGCGGAAATTTTTCAGCGATTAAAACCGAAAGCTGCGTTCGTTTGATAAAAAACGATTTCGATGTAAAAGCCGATTCTAAGATTACTTAAGATTAAGCGAGATGACGTTAAAGTAAATCTACAAAGGTAGTTTACAGTTTATGATGAAAATCAGAATGCAAGCGCAAACTGGAATGTGACGTTCGTACGATAAAACCAGTTTACGTCTAAATGACAATTTTGAAGATACTGAACTTTGAGATATGTTTTATACATGCGCAAAAGGCAGTTTGCAGTTATGATTGAAATCAAGACGTAAACGTAAACTGAAATGTAATGATCGTACGAAAAAGCCGATTTACGTCTAAACGCAGATTCGGAAAGTTCTGAACTTAGAAATTCGTTCGTAAAAGCGCAGAAGGCAGTAGCTATTTAGGAGGTTTGCAGTAAAGATAAAATACTCAAAGTAAATGCAAACAGAGATTTAGAGTGGTTCGGTCAATCTTGACGTACTCCACTTTTGGCTTCCTCCACCGACGAGGTCACTGACGTCCACTAGAGGCCTTCCTTCAATAGGCGAAGGCCAACCACCCTTTTACAGTTTCACTCCTTTTGACGGGCTTAGGAGACAACCCTTACAGAAATTTTCTCTCCTCTCTTTACAACTCAAAATTTTGAAGAATAGAGGGAGGAGAACTTTTGGCCTTTACAACAATTTTGAGCTCTAAGAATCACAGAAAGATATCAAGATTTCGAGTGTAAGTTGCTACCTTTCAGTGCTGAATGGGTGGGGTATTTATAGGCCCCAACCCAGTTCAAATTTGGAGCTCAAAACTGTCAATTCCCGGAATTTCGGGACCAAGCGGTTGCACCTCCTGACTGGGGCGGTTGCACCTCCTGACTGGGGCGGTTGCACCGCCTGCCAGAGCTCGAAGACCGAGCTCAGGCGGTGCTACCTCCTGTCAGGAGAGGTTGCACCACCCAGTCTTGCTTGGAGACTGAGCCCAGGCGGTTGCACCTCCTGGCTGGGGTGGTTGCACCGCCCAGTCTCCCTGGGAGACTTAGCCCAGGCGGTGCTACCTCCTGGCTTGGGCGGTTGCACCTCCCACAGCAATCAGGGTCCGAATGGGTAGATCCATTCGGCCCAATTTGAGTTTTTCAAGGGCCCAATTGCCCCAAGATTAAGCTAATGGAATCACCTCCCATTACCAACTTAATCATTGTGCTAATTACGATAAATCCTAAGATAATTTCTGCAGCTTGCTCCGGTGCGTCAATCGCTTCTTCCGGCGAGTTTCCGGCGAACTTCCGTCGATCATCCGATGAACCCTCGGTGATTCTCCTGCGGACTTCCGGCAAACTCCTGGACTTGCGACGATCCACTTGGCGAGTTCCAACGAGCTTCTTTGGCAAGCTTATGGACTTCTCGGATTTGTTCCCGTAGAACCTCCGACGACTGTCCGAACTTCCGTCGAGCTCTCGAACTCCCAACGTGATCATTGTCATGACTCCGGCGCAACTCCTGCTGCATGTCTTACTTTCATCGTAGTTAATCCTGCACACTTATCTCAATATATAGGTTAGACAACAAATGACAATTGACTTCATCATCAAAATCCGAGATTCAACAATCTCCCCCTTTTTTATGATGACAATCAATTGATAATGGAGTTAACCTTAACTCCCCCTGTCTACATGCCATACTTGAGATAAGTCATTTTTGAATTCAAGACCTAAGAATTCAAGTGACATCTCTGAAGTTGATGTCAAGGCTTAACATTCATTCTTACATAATAATTTTGAATGATGGTAATTGAAGCAATTCATCATATTGTAAGATATCAACATGTAAAACTGTGAAGTAAGATTTTGATATCATTATATGATGTACACATTTCAAATATTTTAGCAAGTGTTGCATTTTTATATATGGCATATGTTCATATATCTCTTGATGATGCAGGCATGGCATAATCATAGCATCAGTGTTTATAGCATCAAATCAATTCATATATTTCTCCCCCTTTGTCATCAATAAAAAGCATGATAGATGTGATACCAGGAGAACAATATAAGCAAGTTATCAAGCATATAAAGGAAGGCATGATACGTATAATGCTTTGAATTCTTCTTCTCCTTTTATGTTATAATTCTTTGTGCATGAAGGAGGAAAGTCATTTTATCAAATCCATTTCGAAAAAAATATTTTTCATAAGAGTGTATTTGATTTTTGTCATTCCAACTGTTAAGCGAGTCTGAAAATGAGATGAATTCTTTCATGCATTCGGACAAGATTATGCTACAGTTTTTCAAAAATCAAAGCATTTCAACACATGGCAATCAAATGATTTGATCATTCAATAAAGTCCGAAAAGTAATTTTAACTAGTTTAAGTATTCGGACACATCAACATTCCTAATTCTCTTCTTATAAAATCAAATTGTTCTTCACTTAGAGGTTTTGTAAAAATATCGGCTAGTTGATGTTTAGTATCAATGAACTCTATGATTACATCATGATTAGTAACATGATCTCATATAAAATGATGTCTAATATTAATATGTTTTGTTCTTGAGTGTTGTATAGGATTCTTTGTTAAGCATATTGCACTTGTGTTATCACATTTAATGGAAATATTTTTAAGATGAACTTTATAATCTTCTAAGGTGTTTTTTATCCATACAACTTGTGCACAACATGCACTTGCTGCAATATATTCAGCTTCAGTTGTTGATAGTGCAATCGAGTTTTGTTTCTTAGATGACCAGGAAACAAGGGCATGTCCTAAAAATTGACATGTTCCTGATGTGCTTTTTCTATCTAGTCTACAGCCAGCAAAGTCCGCATCAGCATAAGCAATTAACTCAAGATTCTCTGATTTTGGATACCATAATCCTAGATTTGTGGTACCATTAAGATATCTGAGTATTCTTTTAACTGCTTTGAGATGAGATATCTTAGGGTTTGATTGAAATCTAGCACAAAGTCCTACACTAAACATTATGTCTGGTCTAGTTGCAGTGAGGTAAAGTAAACTTCCTATCATACCCCTATAGGATTTTTGATCGAAGCTTTCTCCACTTTCATCAATTTCTAACTTAGTGGAGGTGCTCATAGGAGTGTTAATAGCTTTTGAGTTATTCATATTAAACTTCTTTAGTAAACTCATAGCATATTTACTTTGGCTAATAAAGATGTCATTGCTTAGTTGTTTGATTTGTAGACCTAAGAAGAATGTTAATTCTCCCATTAGACTCATTTCGAATTCACGACTCATAGTTTTAGCAAAGGACTCACAAAGAGATTCATTCGTAGAACCAAAGATAATATCATCAACATAAATTTGAACAATGAGAAAATTATTTTCAAAATTCTTGATGAATAATGTAGTATCAACCTTGCCTTTCATGAAATTATTTTCAATAAGAAAAGAACTAAGTCTCTCATACCAAGCCCTCGGAGCGCTTTAGTTAATCTAAACACATGATTAGGGAGGCTATTATTTTCAAATCCAGGAGGTTGTTCAACATAGACTTCTTCGGAAATAAAGCCATTAAGAAAAGCGCTTTTAACATCCATTTGAAATAACTTAAAATTATTACTACTAGCGTAGGCAAGGAGCATTCTTATGGCTTCTAATCGAGCCACAGGAGCGAATGTTTCTTCGTAATCGATACCTTCTTCTTGGTTGAAACTTTTGGCCACTAATCTAGCCTTGTTTCTAACCACGATACCATTTTCATCTTGCTTGTTTCTAAAGACCCATTTAGTACAAATAACTAAATGGTCATTAGGCCTAGGAACAAGCGTCCACACCTCATTTCTCTCAAATTGATTTAATTCATCTTGCATTGCGATAATCCATGAATCATCTTTCATGGCTTCATCAACACATTTGGGTTCAATTTGGGAGAGAAAAGCGGCGTTGGCACAAAAATTTTTAAGAGAAGATCGTGTTTGAACCCCCTTTGATGTGTCTCCTAAGATTAGCTCCTTAGAATGAGCATCTACATACTTCCAATCCTTGGGTAAGGATGTTTCGGAAGTGGATGCATCCAAGTTGCTAGTTGGACATGGGGTTTCATTTAAATTCAAGGAATCAAAATTAACATCATCATCAAAATTGTTTTTCCTGACTTCGGAAATCTCATTGAAAACAACATGAATAGATTCTTCAATAATTAAAGTTCTTTTATTGAAGATACGAAAAGCTTTAGAAACCGAAGAATAACCAAGAAAGATTCCTTCATCGGATTTAACATCAAATTTTTCTAAGTTATCCTTTTCATTCAAGATAAAACACTTACACCCAAAGACTTTAAAATATGAAACATTGGGTTTTTTGTTGTTCCATAACTCATAAGGAGTTTTGGTGAGTAAGGGTCTTACTAGAACTCTATTCAAAATATAGCATGCGGTGTTTATGGCTTCGGCCCAAAAATATTTGGGTAGGCTATGTTCATTCAACATGGTTCTTGTCATTTCTTGTAAATTTCAATTTTTTCTTTCTACTACTCCATTTTGTTGAGGATTTCTTGGAGTAGAGAAATTATGGTTGTATCCGTTGAGTTCACAAAATTCTTGGAAATCATGGTTTTGAAATTCTCCACCATGATCACTTCTAATTGACGAAATCATGGAACCCTTTTCATTTTGAACAAGTTTACAAAACTTGGTAAAATATCTAAAGCATTCATTTTTCTGTTTTAAGAAGTAGGTCCATGTATATCTGCTATAGTCATCCACAATGACGAAGGCGTATTTGCTACCTCCTAGACTTGATGTAGAGATTGGTCTGAACAAGTCCATATGGATTAATTGTAAGGGTCTAGAGGTGCTTATTTGATTCTTAGATTTGAAGCTACCCTTAATTTGTTTACCTAATTGGCAAGCATCACATACATTATCTTTGATGAACTTGATATGAGGAATTCCTCTTACAAGTTCTTTAGATGATATTTGAGTGATTAGTTTTATGCTAGCATGACCTAATCTTCTATGCCATAGCCAAGCATCCTCATTCAAAATCGAAAAACATATTTCATTACACAAATCATTGATGTCAATAGTGTATACGTTATTTTGTTTTAATGCAATCATAGACATGTTTTTGTGTGGTTTTTCAATGATGCAAGCATTAGATTCGAATCTGACAATGTATCCTTTATCACATAATTGACTAATGCTCAAAAGGTTATGTTTTAAGCCATCAACTAACAAAACATCTTCAATAAAGAAGTTGGATTTGTTACCTATGGTTCCTTTGCCAATGATTTTACCCTTGTTGTTGTCTCCGAAGGTGACATAGCCTTCGTCTATGCTAGTGAGCTTAGAGAATTGAGATGGATCTCCGGTCATATGCCTTGAGCATCCACTATCAAGGTACCATCTCTTGCTCCTAGCTTGCGATGGTATAGGTTTCTACAAGAAAGGATGATTTTTAGGTACTCATTTGCTTTTGGGTGCCTCAAAGATAGATCTACATTGTTTATCATGTTGCATAGAGTTCATCATGATTCCTTTAGGAACCCAAATCAATTTGTTTGAATTAATTTTCTTGAATGGACAATAATGCGTCTTGTGTTCAAATTTACAACAAAAGTTGCATTTGTTTTGGTGTTGAACATGTAGGATGGGGCCTTTTATGAAGGTGGTTGGATTTTGGTGAGGACTTCTCACAAATCCAATTCCACTTCTT
Source organism: Musa acuminata AAA Group (assembly GCF_036884655.1). NCBI lineage: Eukaryota > Viridiplantae > Streptophyta > Magnoliopsida > Zingiberales > Musaceae > Musa > Musa acuminata. The sequence goes on along the minus strand of NC_088331.1, from coordinate 37,099,920 downwards.
TTGGGAACGTGACCCTTGTTTGCAAGGATCATGTTCAGTGACTTGCTACCAACCTCAAATTTCTTTAAGGTGTCCTTAAGTAGCAAGTTTTCCTTTTGGAAAGTTTCTAGATCATGTCATTTGATGCATGAATTTAAACTATCATGATATTCAGTTTTTAACTTATCAAAATCACAAGTAAGACTATCATGCTCCTTTTTTAGCAATTTATATTTTCTATCAATAATTTTGCATTCATCAAATAAGTCATTGAAGACATTTAATAATTCATCGAAAGATATATCTACATCTATTAAATTTGTTACCTCTTCTCCGATGGCCATTAAGGCGTAATGAGTGACTTGCTCGGTGTTGGACTCCTCTTCTTCGGACGCGCTCGAATTATCCCATGTTGCTTTGAGCGCCTTCTTCTTTGTTGTTCTCTTTTTGACTTGGGGACAATCACTCTTGTAGTGTCCCGGCTTTTTGCACAAATAGCAAATAACTTGGTCCTTCTTGGGTTCAAGTTTATTTTTAGTGTCATTTTTAAACTTGTTTCTTTTAATAAATTTTTAAAATTTTCTTGTTAGAAGTGCCAAGTCATCGTCATAGTCCTCATCACTTGAGTTTTCTTTCAAGTGGTCTTCTAAAGTTCTAAGTGCTATATCCTTCCTGTTCTTTGGAAGGATGTCTTCTTGCTCTTCATGAGCTTTGCAAGTCATCTCGTAGGTCATTAATGACCCAATTAGTTCTTCAAGAGGGAAGTTGTTTAGATCTTTCACCTCTTGAATAGCAGTGACTTTAGAATCCCAACTCTTAGGAAGGGATCTTAGAATCTTATTTACGAGCTCAAAATCCGAAAAACATTTTCCAAGTCCTTTTAGACCGTTGACGACATCCGTGAAACGGGTAAACATGTCGCCAATAGTCTCACTCGGTTTCATCCGGAAAAGTTCAAAAGAGTGTAACAAAAGATTGATTTTTGACTCTTTCACTCTACTTGTGCCTTCATGAGTCACTTCGAGTGTGTGCCAAATATCAAATGCGGTTTCACAAATCGAAACACGATTAAACTCATTTTTATCAAGTGCATAAAATAAGGCATTCAAAGCCTTTTCATTAAGAACGAAAGTGTTAGGACTCTAGCTAGTAGAGTCCAAATTGAGAGGGACATTCATATAAAACTGTTAG